>NC_083560.1:116894711-117213611 GCF_019925205.1 Metopolophium dirhodum | reverse complement strand
AGAGCTCCACATCTACGGCAACAGGTGGATCGGTCCGGCCCCGTGCAGCTCTTGGAGACATGTCCCATGGCTAGACATCTAAAGCAGCGAGTGCGGGTCTGCCCGGGGCGGACTCTGCAGTTAACCGGTCCGATTCTCGCTCTGCCTTTCTCCACAAGTTTGTGCGGTGCTACCGCCGGGAGTACCGCAACCGCCACCTGGGAGCCACCGAAGTCCCTGCGGAGACCGATAATCTGAACATCCTCCCTAGGTAAACCCGTCACCCTGGCCAGCGCCTGGGCGACCTCATCCCTGTCCGACCAGCTGTCGACATCCCTCAGCTCCACCACGCTCTTCTGCGAGAGCGCGCTGACAGTCACCCCTTCGCCTTCGACCAGCTTGGATATCTCCTCCGTGAGTGCATCAATGGTCGTCTCCTCCTGGTTTACTTCTAGCAGCATGTCGCCGTTTCGCGTCTTGCGCATGGCTCTTATTTTTTCCCCGGAAGCGATGCTAGGGTCGCCACGGAGCTTCTTCGCCAGCGCCGGAAAAGCATCAATGTCCGTCCGGATTACGATTGCTGGGTTCCTCGTTCTAGCGGTTTTCTGCGCCTGCGGTGGCGCTTTCTTTTGGTCGACGGCTCCCTTGTTCTTGGGCCACCTTTTAACAACGTCGGTCCACTCCTCCTGGTTGCCGTTCGGTGGTTCTCGCGTCTTCAACGGCACAACCGTTTTCGACTGGGAAGCAAGCATCTCTTCCATTTTCTCAAGCTACTGCGAGTGGGCCGCAAGACCTGCTTCCTGCCGGGCAAGAGACTCCGTCACCACGGTAAGTAAGTTGGCTTCACATTGTGGCGGGTCGTTCGCCTTCACTGCATCGACAAGCATCCTTCTTGCTTTTCTGAGACTCGGTCTCTCTGCAAGGACGATGTTCAGCAGATTGGTGATCTTGGCGATTGCCTCCCTCACGCCCTCAGCCTTCACCCTTCCTCCTTGATGAGTGTACTCCTGATCTCCATCAGCATGGTCAGCTCCTTAGTCTCCGCGGCCAGCATGGCCGATATATTGAGCTCAGTCTTCTCAGTTTCTACGGCTACCGCAGCCGTCGCCTTAATGTCGCCAATGGTGCCGGGTGTCCCCGCAGCCAAATTAGTATAGTCATCGGACCCAGTTATATAGTCCATGGCAGGGGGGGGGGGGGGGTCCGGTGACCCTTGCCCCCTTTGCTGCTACCACTTCTCCTAATGCACCCAAGAGGACAGAGCAATGGCCAAATCCGAAGGTATCGGTCACTGTCCCTTTTACTTCCCCTAACAACGCTCCTGGGGGAGGTAGAGGGTTCGGGTCTTCGGGGTCTTGTGAGAAATCGTCCTGGTAGATCAGGGGGTTTTGGGAGGGCAAATTTTTTCTCCCGAAGCTCTACGGTGAAACCCCACCGAGATACGGGTGAAAAACTGTTTGGTGGGGGGTGAGGGCTTATGTTCCCGATGAAGGAAAAATAAGCGGTGCCCCCTACAAGTGGTTTTGACGTTTACCCCGTCTCCCTCCGGCGATTATTCGCGGATTTATCGCCAAATCCGTTAACCTCCGTGGTGGAGGTATTTTGAATTTCCCGCCGGGTGACAAGTTGCGCCGACAGTTCGTCACACGGCACTGGTTGTTCCCCGTCGCCTTATCACGCGGGGGCAGTTCTTCCCTACGCGGAAACAGCTGTTAATCAGCTGTTTCTTGGTTTAACCGTTTTCGCGCAGGTGGTTTTGGGCGGCCGTGTAATACTATAGGGATGAGGTAAAACTGACGATTACTCACCCGATATTTGTCGGACCTCGTCGGACAAGGTGTCCCCGAATTGGTCTCCTCTAGACGCGCCTTTTGGGCCACTGCGCGCGAACGTGCCACAGGCATTACAGCCGCAAAGGTCACGGCGGCGCTGGATCTTGACTCCCTTGATTTCACGGAGCCTAGGGTCCGAGGGGGGTGCGCGATGCACCGAACCCTTCGGGAGGGTGCGATGTGTTTTAATCAGGCCGACTCAACACCGACACCGGCCCGAACGCGCACTTTTTATCAACTTACGGAAATGTGCGTAGCATAGTAGCCAGCAATCGCCCGGGGGCAGGAAACACTGGGTTTCTAGCTGGGATCGCAACCGATTTCGACGCAGTTTGGACGGGCGGACGCAGAACGATAAGACGCTTCAAACGACACCTAGCGCGTAAAAAACGGTTCACTGATTCCGGAGAAAACTAATCAACAAGCGGGAGCGACGCACGGACACGTCTGATCGCCACGACAGCCACCGCTGAACTAACTTAACCAAACCTTTTTTTTTTTTCTCATCGAAGACCAGGAGGGAATTACGTTAGTATTACTTCCTCCTGGCCTCCATCATTTATTGATAACAAAACAATACATTACATTGATCACGTTCAGGGGACAGTCCCCCCTGTTCATGACCATACATCAATTTTAAATATTTAATTACATAGTCTTGGAGGACTCTACTCCTCCTATATTGGCCGCGCTGGCCTACAGTAATAGCTTATCTAATTAATAGTGTAGGCCTTTCCGTTGACAGTCAGCCTCTTTTTTGTTTTCTCTTCACGACCCGGTGTCCTGGACCAGTCGGTCTGGATTCCCGTACGCGTTTCATGCACCAGCTCTCTGTTGGGTTCTCCTCTCCTCTTCCTCTCTGCGCATCATGATTCTGGTGAATAGCTGGCTTACTCTCTCCCAGGATGCCCTGGACTCGAGCATGACTCCAATCACGTTTTCCGCCGTGAGTTCCGTCACCTCTAAGTAAACACACGCTTCGCGTCTCCAGCGGTACCAAGCGTCGCACTTGAAGACCGCATGTTCTGGGCTGTCGGGGGCTTCTCCACATTGCGCGCACGCGTCCGACTCCAGGTTGCAGTACTTGTATAGGTAATTTCCAAAATACCCATGGCCCGTCAGTACCTGGCTAAGGTGGTAGGAAACCTCTCCGTGTTTTCTTCGGTACCAGGCTGCGACATCCCTGATTAGGCGATATGTCCATCTGCCGTTTCCTGCCGTATTCCACTGCTCCTGCCAGTCAACCATGAGTTGTTCCCTGGCAGCTCTTTTGTCCATCCCCTCAAAATTTCTCCTTCTTTCTATTGCTAATAGATCGAGGGGGGGCATACTCGACACTATCGCTGCCACTTCGTACGAGGTGGTGCGATAGCAGCACGCGACTCTCAGCATTGTTCTTCTGTATGCAACCATCATTTTATGCATCGCTTCGGCAGTAATCGACTGCGACCATATCGGTGCTCCATACAGCAGCCTCGACGTTACCACAGTAGCCAATACTCGTCGGGTCTTCTGTTTGGCACCTCTGAGGTTGGGCAAGATCCGGGTTAGGTGCTTCACCGCTTCCATTGCACGTTCCGCCGCTGCCCTCGCGTGCTGTGCGAAATTCAATCTTGGATCTAGGTGGACACCTAGATATTTCACACAGCGACTAGAAGGGAAAGAGTGGGGCGGGAACTCAACGTTCATTGTATTCCTCGTATTTGTGTTTGTGAATACAATTGCCTCAGTTTTTTGGAGGGCTAGTTCCAGATTGTTTTCTGACATCCGTCCCACGACGTCCTGTAGCGCCGTTCCCAGTCTCTCTTCCAGTAGAAAAGGCACTTGGGCTGTGCACACAATGGCGACGTCATCCGCAAACGCTAACAGTTTGGTGTCTTCAGGTAAAGTAATTTTAAGTAGGTTATCGTACATAAGATTCCATAAATCTGGACCTAATACCAAGCCCTGCGGGACGCCGCAGCACACCTCGATGACGTTGGACTTGCCGTCCGTTCCGTCGAAGATGATTCGCCGATTTGTAAGATACTGACCTAGGATGTCTTGAAGATACTTCGGGGTTGCTGTCTTCACTAGAGCCCCGAGAATAGACTCCCAGGAGGCACTGTTAAAGGCATTTTTGACGTCCAGGGTGAGCATGCCAACATACTTGTTGTACGCGCTGGTACGTCCTTTCGCGTTCTTTATTATCGACTGCAGCCTCGCAAGCGCATCGACCGTCGATCTTCCCCGCCTAAAACCATATTGGTTTTCTGAGGGGTTTCCGACTTCACGAGGTGCTCCCGTAGCCTGAGAGTTATCAGCTTCTCGAACAGCTTGCTGACTGTGTCCAACATGCACAACGGTCGGTACGCTGACGGGCTATCGAGTGGTCTGCCCGGTTTGTGTAGCAGCACTAGCCGCGCTAATTTCCAATCCGCCGGGAAACATGCTTGCTCGATGCAGCTGCTGAAAATTGTTGCAAAGAACCCCGGATGCGTCTTGACTGCCATCTTCAGTACCTCGTTGGGTATACCGTCCGGCCCCGGAGCCTTGACGTTTGGTAACCCGCGGGCTGCTGCTAGCAGTTCATTTACCGTGGACTTTGTTCTTTCCAACTCATCAGCACCAATCGTGCTTATTGTTCTCTCGGTAATCGGTCTGCGCGGGAAGAGGGTGCCTACGATACCGTCTAATCGGCCAGGAATTTCAAGTCCGGGAATGGGCTTCCTGCGCACTAACTTCTTCATTACGACTTTGTATGGCTTCCCCATGGATCCCCGTCTACTTGAGTGCACAGATCGCTCCAGTGTTTGTCTTTCGACTCTGCGATTTTGGTGGCCAGGATCTTCCTCTGCTGCTTAAAATGGTCTCTTTCTGTAGCACTGCCTGCCTCATCTGCCCTTTTCCTCTTCCTAGTGTATGCCCGTCTCGCCTTGAGAAATGACCTCCGTTGCTCGGCTATCTCAGCGCTCCACCAAAAAACTGGTCGTCTCTTAGTGCCACCGCTGGCGCGGGGCATGCACACGTCGCGTGCTTCCGTGAGCCAGGATATCACTTGGTTGCATGCACTTTCAGCGTCATCCGAAATCAGTGGTGGTCCTAGTCGGAGCTTCTCGTCAAGCTTAACGTAGTCCAACTTCCTGTAAGCCCAGCCTTTTTGGATCTTCGGTTTCTGTTGGCTTCGGAGAGCGTTGATGTTGAAAAATAAATATTTGTGGAGACTGAGGGCTTCTTCATCGAGAATCGTCCAGCCAGTTACATTTCTCACTGACGCTTGGCTGACAAGGGTGAGATCAAGATGAAGCGCCCCTCACAAAAGTTGGCGCGTTTCCCTCGTTGCAGACGGCCAGCCCCAGAGCTGCCAGTAGGTCGGCCAAGGCCCGTCCTCTCCGGTCTTCCATTGGACTGCCCCATTCTGGGGACTTGGAATTGAAATCGCCGGCAATGACTACGGGTCCTGTGGCTCCCCTGACGCTCACATTCAAACTGGATAGGAAGGCTTCGAATTCAGGGAATTGCACGTTCGGGGAGATGTAGCAGCTGTACAGTCTGTACCCTTTGATTTCCAACCATCTGAAACCCGGCGATGGCTGGCCGATGGTATTGACCGAGATACTGCTCATAACAGCGATGGCTGCTCTGTCGTTCGCGTCGGAAAACCATCCACTGTCCTCCCTGCGGTCGCAGTGTTGCTCGCAGATTATAAGCACATCTGCTTCTTTTGCGTTAGCGGTCGCAAGCGCGAGTTCTTGCGACGCTCTACATACACCGACGTTAATCTGCAGGACACGGATCATCTGATGGTGCTTTGGTCCTCCGTCGCTCCACCCGAGCGATATGATCCCGCACTAGGCGTGGATTTGGACTCTTGCACCACCCTGGCAAAAGCGCTTACCACGAGTTCAGTGGCACTGCAACTGGCCGCCTTGTGTCCGGTCTCTCCACAGCGCCGGCAGCACTCCGTTCTGTCCGGGCCATCACATGTCTTCGTCGTATGCCCGTAGGTGAGGCAGAGGAAACACCTCACTTTTGGTTCGGCCATTTTTATTCTACAGCTGACCATGCCAACCCGCTGTCGGCTTGAGCTGACCAATGCCCGCGAGTCACCCAACGGCAGAGATACCAGCGCCAGCTGTGAATCTCCAAATCTCTTCCTTAGGCTTATCACCTTCACTGCCTCCTGGCCAACACCGGTAGTTCTGCACACCGCGTCGAGCACTTCGCTGGAGCTGGTCCACTGGTCGAGTTCTCGAACTTCGATCAGAGCTCTTTGCTGGAGGGTACGCACATCAATCTCGGGCCCTGCAGACTTTTCTTCGTGTGCGAGTTCGTCGTCGCGTAAGGCCTTGCGAATGGCGCCCAGGACTTCCTCCTTGGTAGTGACCTCGGCGAGGTCCGTTATCTCGACTTCGGCGGCGTGCCGGAGCCTGGTGACCACTTATCCTGCCATGCTTTCGACGAGCTTGTCGCGGATGGCGAGGTGGCTGCGGTGGCTTTGGCGCCTTTCGTCAGCTCGACGAGAAGATCGCCTTTGAAGGTCTTCCTTATGGCCGTCACGTGAGTGCCCATAGCCTCGAAGTCAATGACCGTGCCCCTGACAGCCCGCAAGGTGTCGGCATACGTCTTGCCTTCGGAGACTTTGACGAGCAAGGCAGCTGGTCTCTGGAAGATTTTCCTGGGCGGCTGCGGTCTCGGGGCGGGCGGCTTCCTAGTAGGCTTCTCGACCAGTGTGAATGGGACTTCTTCGGGTGCCTCCGGGCGGTTTCCTGGCTGTTTGGCTGGATCAGTTGGCGGAACTTCCTTCACCTGGGCTGGTTTCGCGTTGGGAGTCCTATTGTCCAATTTGTTGCTGGGATGCCTGCGTCGGCGGGTCCTGCCCTTGTTTGCTGTCAGGTTTGTCTTTACGGTTTTGGGCTCCGTCGTTTGGTCGGGGGAGTCTGTGCTGGTGGAGACGTCTATCTTTGCGTGTTGCTGGACGATAGGTGTAGGTGGTCGATCCTTGGAGAAGAGACGCAGTGCCTTGCATACCTGGTCGAGTGCCTTGACGACCTTGGACAGGCACGGCCCGATGAGTTCTTCCGTCAGGTACTCGTCTGCCAGACCTTGAACCAGTTCGCAGGCGTATTGCGTAGCCTTGGTGGCGGCGCAGAGCACGCCCTCGGTGTCTGTTGTTGGTGGAACTATCGGAATTTTGAGTCCCTTGCGCGACACACTACTTACCCCTGCCGACCATCGTTTATTAGACAAAAAAAAAAAAACAACAACTTATATGAGAAGTGGAGGGCCAATCTCCCTCACACTAACTCTTACATAACAACCTAATAAACATATTAATGTGGGGCTCTATCCCCACAACTTTGCTCTTCGACCCACATTTTATTTGACTTAATTAGTAGAGCTAATTTGCTTGAGCCGCTTGCAACTCACGTTCGTCCGCTTCCTTCTTCGTCAGTACCGCATTTGCAAAATTGACCACCGCATCCCACTTCGACTTGGAAGCAACCATGGCCGCTCCTATCTTCTCCGGCGTAATTTCACAGCCTAGAGCGACTTCAACTTCCCTTCTCAGTCTCCACCACCGGTCACATTTGAAAAATGTATGCTCCACATCGTCATGAACATGGTCACAGTACATGCATACTGCATCATTCCGCTTCTTAAATCGGAAAAGATATGCGTTGAAGCACCCATGTCCAGTTAGAAACTGGGTAATGTGGTACCCTATTTGCCTTTGCTGGTTTTTCACCCATTCTTGAACGTTCGGGATCAGTTTGTGGGTCCACCGGCCGTTGGTTGACTCGTCCCACTCACGTTTCCAATTGACCATTGTCCTTTTTCTCGCCTCCCGTTTGGCGACGTCCGTCGCGATGCCAGTCTTTCGGTCCCTCTCGACTGCTGCCCTTTCCTCAGCCAGAAAATGGATAGGCACGATGCCCGCAACCACCATTATCGCTACATTAGACACCGTACAATAAGCGCTTGAAACTCTGTACCGGACTAAACCTAACCCTTTTTTTTACGGTATCGTGGGGGGCCGGAGACACCCTAAGGCATTTTGTCAGCTCCCCCATATTGTTTATTGAACAAATATATCTCACAATATTAATGTATAATGATATTTACATTCTGTTATATACATAGAAGTGGATGGCCCTACACCATCTAAGAACGGTCTTCGGCCCATAGCAAACCAGACTTAACTATATGGTTTAATCTTGACGCGTCCGTTCTCTCTCCTCGGCTTCCCTCTTCGTCAGCACCTCCTTCACGAACCGCTTTACCGCCGTCCAGTTACTCCTTGACTCCATAATCTTCCCCACAACGGTCTCGGGAGTGAATGGGTCGTTGATTGCAGCTTTCAGCTCCATTCTCCGACGCCACCACCTGTTGCACAGGAAAAACGCGTGCTCCGCGTCGTCCACTGGTGCGAGATAGTCCACTCACCTGGGGTTGTTCAACTTGCGGATCCTGTGCAGATACTGGCCGAAACAACCGTGTCCCGACAGGAACTGCGTCAGGTGGAAGTTCGTCATCAGCCCGTGGCTCCTGGTGCACCAGGGACGAACGTCCGGGATCAGCCACCTGGTCCAGCTTCCTGATTCCTCCGTCGACCATCTCTCCTGCCATGCCTCCATGGTGTTGGTTCTCGGATCGTTGCCAGCCGTGGGTGCCACGGGGGCCCGCCCTCGGTCGAACGCCACCTCTCTCGCCTTCGCCAGGAGGTCTGCAGGCGGCGTTGATGCAATCACGTTTATGGAACCTTACCTTTTTTTTTTTTGTGCTGTTATCGTGGCGCTGTAGAGGGGAACTTTACCTTATAGGTCATCCTTCCCTCTACATCCACATCGTTTATTAAAAAAAATAATATTAATTTACAACGTAGCTATGTTTTACAATAATTTGAGAGCTATATCTCTCTTGCTGTGGCCTTCGGCCTATAACATTATGTTTCTTTCTGCCTTTTGACGTGCTATTTCCTCTTCTTCCCTCTTTGAAAACATGCCACTGACAAACTCTCCGACCGCGTTCCAGTTGTCTCGGTTCTTCAGCATCAAGTCCACTATCCCTCTGGCTCCAACGTCTTTTCCATCTTGACCTCTAGCTCCGGTCTCTGCCTCTACCATCGATCGCAACGGAATATAGCGTGATCAGCATCATCTCTCAGAGCAAAGCAGTCCACGCACATGGCGTCCACCGTTCGCTTGAACCTGTGTAAATACTCCCGGAAGCAGCCATGCCCGGTGAGCATTTGCGTTAGGTGAAAATTTATCTCTCCATGTTTCCTTGTTGCCCATTTTTTCTCGTCTGGTAGCATCCTTCTTGTCCATCTACCCGTCTCCGCCTCATTCCACTGTCACTGGCAGTGCATAAAACCGAGGCGGTTAGTTACACAAATATAAGTTCGAGACCCCAAGGCTGCTACTTGACGGGCAAACCATCCAGCCTAAGGGCAACATGAAGTACTTGGGGATGATAGTGGAGCGTGGCCTACTCTTCAAGGACCACATTGTCGAAGCTTCATCCAAGGCGGAAAAGATGGCGAATGCCCTAGGGAGACTTATGCCTAACATCGGAGGCCCAAAATAGTCTAGAAGGAAACTCCTCTCATCAGTCACAATGGCGATACTCCTTTACGGTGCACCATCCTGGGCGGAGACAATGTCCCTGGTCCCAAGAAACAAGGCACTAGTTAACGGCGTGCAGCGGAAGGCGCTACACCGAAACATCTGCGGCTACCGCACAGTGTCGGAAACAGCCACTAACATCCTGCCGGCTCACCGCCTGCCAACTTACTGGCCGAGGAACGCAGTGCCTCGTTCAGCGATAAGAGGTCTGGTGTACGCAGCGAGCACTCTTCCCGTAACACCACAATGGTGAAGTGGAAAGCACGCATCGCTGAGTCGCAATCCGGCGATTGGAGCCAGCGGCTAATCCCGAACGTTGAAAAGTGGTGCCTCGGCAAACAAGGGGACCTAGACTACCATTCAACGCAAATCCCTTCTGGACATGGTTGCTTTGGAGTCTACCTCCACAAAATCGTTAAGGAAGAGTCTGATGCTTGCCACCACTGAAATTCGTGCTGCGACAGCGCGGAACACACGCTGGTCGAATGTCCGGCATGGGACTACGAGAGAATTCAGCTGGAACGTGCGATCGGGTGCACAGTAACAGTAGCCAGCCTCGTGCCCGCTATGCTGACCTCCCCCGCCAACTGGCAGGCCGTCAAAGATTTCTCCAGAGCGGTAATAACAAAGAAAAAGGCCGACGAAAGAGACAGGGAGCGACCAGGTGGATCATCTAGAGCATCTAGAGCAAGAGCAAGAGTAGGGAGGGTCTAGTAGAGGAAACGGACGTCAAGTCAGGCAGGAGCCGTCAAAAGATAGCCGAGGAGGAGGATCGAGCACGCCAGGCTGTGGACTGGAGGCACGGACTCACTGATGATGATGAAAATTAGTGTTCATAGTTAAGTAATATATATCTGTAGCCGAAGGCAAATTAGGAGATTAGAGGCTCCATCTAATGTACCATTACCATTTTGTGATAGAGGCGAGTGGGGGATTGGCCCACCACTTCTAATTGTTTGTATTAGATGTTGATTTTCCAATAAACGATGGGGACCGGAGGAGAAGTAATGCTAACGCGGTTCCTCCTCCGGTTCTCGATACCACATTAAAAAAAAAAAAAAAAGGTTAGGTTAGGTGCAGTCGTGGCGCTGGACATGGCGAACGCCTTTAATTCGGCGAGATGGCTGAGAATAGTAAAAGCTATGAAGGATAAAGGAATGCCCACCTATCTTGTCAGTATAATAGAGAGCTACCTAAGTGATCGGACGGTGGTACACGGAGGGAACTCAATACCTACAACGTGCGGTGTCCCACAAGGATCCGTGCTTGGGCCACTCTTGTGTAACATTATGTATGACAAGCTTCTAAAAGTGGACACAGGAGGAAATGCATTCGGAATGTCGTCCACGGGACTGGTGGCCTTCGAAGACGACGTGGCTGTTGTAGCAACTGGCCACACAACATGGATACTAGAGACGGTAACAAACCAGGCTCTGAATAAAGTCGCCGAGTGGATGATTGTTGCTGGTCTATCTCTATCGGTGAGGAAGACTGAGGCAGTCGTCCTGACGACGAAGAGGGCATACAGCCAACCGAACTTTTCAATCCTAGGCAGCCATATTGAAGTGAAAGAATGTATAAGGTATCTAGGAGTCAAACTCCACAAAGTACTAGGCTTTAGGGCGCACGTGGCAGCGACGGCGGCCAGAGCACAGACCACGTTAACTGCCCTATCCAGACTTATGCCAAACATTGGAGGCCCGAGGCAGAAGAAGAGAGCACTCCTGGCAACGGTAGTGACAAACAGGTTGTTGTACGCAGCGCCAATATAGGGGGCAACGATGGCGTTTAATTGCAACGTCGCAACGTTAGATAGACCCCAAAGAGCCATCGCTATACGGACCATAATGGCATACAGAACAGTATCAACTGCAGCGGTGATGGTGATTGCCGGGTTGATACCGGCTCACCTTTTATCCTGGGAGAGGTGTGAGAGGTACAAACGGCGGCACGAGCCAGACGCAGCAAGGATGACATCGGAGATCCGCGCCGAAACTATGAGGAAATGGCAGGTAGAGTGGGCTAATGAAAGCAACGGAGGATGGACAAGGAGGTTGATCCAAGACATCAACGCATGGAGGAGCAGGAAGCATGGATCCGTGGACTTCCACCTTACCCAGCTTCTGTCCAACCACGGATGTTTTGGAGAATACCTCTACAGGATCGGAAAATTGGATGCGGCAACATGTGCTGATTGCCAGGAACCTGTCGAGCGCTGGAGGTGTAGCTGGAAGAAGATTTGTCCCCAGACAACATTGTTTACAGCATGCTGAAGAAAAGGAGCATCTGGGAAGCAGTCAGCAGGTACGTCAACCTCGTGCAGTCCACAAGGGAGCAGGAAGAAAGAGTGCGACAGCTGTTATAACTAGTTAAGAAAGTAAAGTGTGCGCCGAAGGCGGAATTTAGAGTAGTAGAGTCCTCTCTTTTTCTGTAGAGCAACGCTCATAAAAATTGTTTTTATGATTATTGGATAATTTATAATTATTATTTGTTTAATTAATGATACGGATACGGGGAGAAGGACGGCCCTCACGGGTGAAGTACCTCCTTGTAGCGCCATGATTCAAACACAAAAAAAAAAAGTTAGTTCAGCGGTGGCTGTGGTCGTGACACGACGTGTCTGTGCGTCGCTCCCGGTGTATCGTCGTTTTTTCCGTTGTTAAAGTGCTCAGGTTTTTGCGAGTTAGGTCTTAATCGACGCGGCAAATCCTTTGCTGTCGACCCGTCCAAACCGCGCGTAAATTGGTGGCGTTTTCGCGGAGCAATCCCGTTTTTCCCTCAGCGTACCTCGCTACTGTGTTACGCGTTTTTCGTTCATCGTCGGAGTGTGTGTTTCGTGCGTCATTCGGCAACGCACCAGGACATCATCTTTAGCCGGCACTCTTCTGCTGCGATCGGACCACCGAACGCCAACTTCGGACCCTCCAGGGCTGAGTACGGCACCTCCCCGTCTCAGCGCCGCAGAGGCAGTTGCGGTCCACCCACTGCACGCACGTCTGCGCGCGATAGCTCGACGGATGCGGCTCACTGAGACCAAGCCAAAGAGCCTCTGAGCGCTCTGGTCCGACGTCTGGTTGGTGAGTAACTGTATTTTTACTGCAATCCCTATACCTCACCAAGGCCGCCCAAAGCCGCCGTGCTGAAAACGTAAGTCGTTAAACAGCTGTTTATCAGCTGATCCGTGTAGTAGAACAACCGCCGCCTAGTGGCCGGTGACGGGAAACAACCAATATGGGGTGCAACGATGGCGTTTAATTGCAACGTCGCAACGTTAGATAGACCCCAAAGGGCCATCGCTATACGGACCATAATGGCATACAGAACAGTATCAACTGCAGCGGTGATGGTGACCCTAGCTCTAAGAGAGCTCCACAAAGCAGCGAAGGCGCTTGGATTAGCAAGATCTCTTGGGGTCATGGAGCAACGAATCCAAAATAATCAGCAAGCACTATACCAGCAGCAGCAAAAAATGCTGGCCGTCATGAACGTAATTCGAACTAGGCAAGACCAGCAACATGTTCTACCCACCTGCGAGGAAAAGTTGGAGGCCAGCGATGACAGGAAGATGGATGCCGTGCTCGCCGAAATTGCAGAGCTTAAGAGGGAGGTAGGAACATTACGGACCACCCTAGTAGAGAGATCAACGGACAAATTCTTGCTCTTCTTCTCACGCCTCGGTGCCAGTCGATACGGTTGGAGAGGATGCAGCACCAAAACTGCCGAAGAAGTCTAACCAGCCATCTACCAGTGGAACACCGCCAACTGAGATAGCATGGACAGAAGTGGGCAAAAGAGGGAAGCGCGCAAGATCTAACAATGGGAGAAGAGAAGAAACGGAGGGGTTAGAGAATGCCAATGGATCAACCACGGGCCAGCCTGATAACCGAAGACGTCGGACGCGTGACGAGGGTGCTGAGGCCCTGGTTCAAAGGCGAACCTCCAGGACTGAAGCAGTCACCATATCGGAGCCCGCGGAGGGAGAGACCTACGCATCATTCGTGAGGACAGTCATGTCCAGCGTCAAACTCACTGACATAGGAGTGGAGATCGGAGCGGTTCGCAGGACCAGGACAGGAGGCATTCTCCTGCAAGTTAAGAACAAGGAAGAAGCCAATAAATTATCAGGGAGGCTGCAAAGCGCTGTGGGCAACATCTTGAAAATCGGCAGACCCACTAGGACAACTCCAGTGCTAATAACCAACGTCCCAGACTGGATGGATGATAGTGAGGTGGAGGGAGCAGATAAGAGCGTCGGACCCCAGCTCAGCAAGAGTAACAGCGAGGATTCGGGAAAACACAGGAGGAGGCAACGTGGCAACAATCGACATCCCAATGGAGACTGCTAGCAAAATGGCAGCGGCAGGCAGGGTCAAGATTGGCTGGAGCCTGTGCCGGGTGAAACTACTGGAGCGTAAAAAACCCACATGTCACAGGTGCCAGAAACCAGGTGACTTTAAGGTAGACTGCAAAGCGACAGAAGCTGAGAGGCGAGGGTTTCACGGTGGATAATATCCTCCAAGACCCAGAATTCATTACCACCCGTCTCAACGGGGTTCAAATATTCAGTTGTTACGCGTCTCCAAACAGCACAGGAGCTGAATTCTCCAACCTCCTCCAGAGGCTAGAGGACAGAATTAGGGCAGTCGAACCTTCGATTCCCGTTATCGTCGCTGGGGACTTCAATGCAAGATCTGCCGCATGGGGCGACTGGTGCCAAGACTCACGAGGCAACAACCTGAGCTCCCTGCTCGACCAGCTCGGACTTCAGATCCTCAACGAGGGAGTGAAACCAACCTTCATTGGTAGAGGGAGAGGATCTATCGTCGACCTGACTGCTGCGTCCGAATCAATTGTGGGTCGCATCCATGGGTGGCGGGTATGCGATGAAGCCGAGAGCTCATCCGATCACCAGTATATCACATTCAGGTTGCAACAAAGGACCGTACACGAGCAGACTAATCAGATCACTCACAAAGGCTGGAAAGCGGATGGCAATTCTAGCACTCAACACATGGAGGCTGGACTCCTCCTAGCGCAATGGACTGGTGATCCGGATATTTTTTCAGCATCTGCGAATGCAAATCAGCGGGCGAGTGCAGTCGAAGCGGTTATAACCATGGCCTGCGACCTGACCTTCAAACGCATCGCCCCTAGTCGTTCAAGGAAACCCCCTGCCCACTGGTGGAATGCAGAATTTGCGTCAAAACGAAGAGCATGTATTGCGGCAAAAAGGGCTAAAACGAGATGTGTTGCCAAACTCCACCTCAGGCTAATTCGAGGACAAGACTCGACAACCGAAGAGGAAGCTGTGGCAGCCGCGAACACCCGTTACAAGGAAGCCAGGAAGTGCCTTAAAACCGCCATTGCCGGCAGCAAGGAAAGATATTGGAAAGAAATGCTGGAAACGATCGACGCGGACCCATGGGGCAAACTCTATAAGTTGGTCACCCGCAAGCTCCAAGGACCCCCAGCGACCACAAACATGGACGCCAATGCTGTGCTGAGAATAACAGGCACCCTGTTCCCAATTCGCCCCCCTGCAGATGCACAAATCCTGCCGGTGGAAGTGGAATTTCCTCCCTTCTCAGTCGAGGAGGTGGATAAGGCGGTTCACAGAGCCCAGCGGAAATCCACGGCTCCAGGCCTGGACTGTATTACTGGACGGATACTAAGCATCGTTCACCGACTTCGTCCTTCAATGCTGACCGGACTCTACAATAAGTGCGTCAGGGATGGTATCGTACCAGCCAGCTGGAAGAGATCAAGAGTGGTACTACTGAGGAAGGCGGGCAAGCCGGAAGGTGAGCCTTCTTCTTACAGGCCGATTTGCCTCCTTAACGTTGTGGGGAAGGTCTAATTATAAGGTCATAAACCGCACCCAACCACCGGCTCTGGGGTTTCCGAGGCCCCTGTAGCAGTAACATCTAGCATCGTTGTTGTGTCCATCATCATTTTTTTTTTTTTTTTTCTTGTTTTGGCTTAGCCGCCACCATCGACACCAGCCTCGCGTCGATTGTCCTTTTTTCCGATGTGTCTGATCCTCCGAGACACCGGGGATCGATCGCTTCCCCGGTGTTGGGAACCTCTTGGCACCGACCGGAGTCGGTGAGCCCCCCCACCACGTCAAGGTGGGTCCCGTCGGGGGGGACCTAACCTAACCTAACCTAACCTAACCTTTTTTTTTTTTTTTGTTTCGGCACCGATCGATAGGGCGCACTGTTTTCTTTCGCGACACATTCCTTGCCCCTGTCGACCATCGTTTATTAAAACCAACATACAACTTATATTGGGATGTGGTGGGCTAATCCCCCACTCACAGTCCCTTACAATATTACGTTACTACTTACATACATATGAGGGCTCTACCCCTGTAATTTTGCTCTTCGAGCCACAATACTATTAAATTAGCTAATGTATAGCTGCTGCTGCTGCTGCCTGCACAGCCCTCTCATCCACCTCCTTCCTTGTCATGACAGCTGTAATGAACTTGACGACTCGATCCCATTTTTTCTTCGACTGTAGCATGCACTCCACCATCATTTCCGGGGTCAGTTCGCTTCCCAATTCCACTTCCAGGATACGTCTTTCCTGCCACCATCTGTCACATCCGATAAATGTATGTTCGACATCATCATTCGGGTGATCGCAGTACATACACACCGCGTTCTCCCTCTTTTTGAATCGCAGTAGATACTTGTTGAAGCATCCATGCCCCGTCAAATACTGAGTGACGTGGTAGCTAAGTTGACCCCATCTCCTGTTCTTCCACACATCGATTTGAGGTATTAGCCTGCGTGTCCAACTCCCAGTAACATTCCGGTCCCATTCAGCCTGCCAATTATTCATTGCTCTATCTCTCGCTTCCCTTTTAGCATCAGCTAGATCTCTGCCATCTCTCCTTGCCTGCTCGATCTCTGATCTTTCAGCTGCGAGTAGATGGATGGGTATTATGCCTGCTACCACCATTATAGCCGCGTACGACACCGTACAGTAGCCACTCGCAACCCTCAACGCCATCTTTCTCTGCGGGGAAGATAGTTTGTTGCGATTGACCTCGTGCTGAAGTGCGTCACACCAGATCGGTGCGGCATACAGAAGCTGTGAATGAACAACCGTCGTAAGCAATTTCCTCTTAGCGGCAGAGGGTCCTCCAACGTTGGGCATTAAGCGAGAAAGTGCCGCAGCTGTTCTCGTGCCCTTGTCACTTGCAACCTATATATGCTTCCTGTAGCCCAGCACAGAGTTAAGCTGCATCCCGAGGTATCTCACATCGTCAGAAAGTTCTATAACCGTGTCACCAATTTTGAACGTCGGCTTATCATAGCCTCGCTTCGTTGTAAGCATTATTGCAAGAGACTTGCTGCTTGATAGCAACAATTTTCGTAAAGAATAAAACCGTTCAAGAAACGCGTGCGAAGGACGGACGCCGTCGCCGAACACGATTATAATATAGACGTGATAGCGAAGGCGCGAGGTGAGTCGTGAGGCGAAGTGAGTCGTGACCGTTGATCGTTGACGAATGACAAGCTTAATATCGTATTATTATATCGTCGCACTCACACATCGTCGCCGTAGTATTTAAATATTGATAAACTTATGGAATTCCCAATGATTACAATATTTCCATCATTAAATTATTTATTTTAGTCTTAGAATTAGAACGACTTTATTTACATCTCATAAAATACGCTGTAATCGTAATGAACTATGAAATGTTGGTACTTCGGGGATATAACTAAATAATAATAAATATATTAAACAAGCCAGCTTTATCAAGTAAAATCAAAATAATGCTGACAATATGGTTAGTACAATATAGTACATAGTCGTAAAAAAATAGTTTCGAGTAGTTTTGACATGGTTACATTTATTTAATAAATCCCTACGCGGCTTCCATAATATAAACTCAAATGAGTCAAATTTGTATACGACTAGTCAAAGACATGCGTATAATATTACTCTGCAGAATAAAATAATATTACACATAATATATATACCTATATATATATTATCATTGTTGTTACCCACAAATGTTGTTAACATTATAATTTATATACATAAATACTTTTTTTTAAATTTGCAAGTTGTATAGAAATATTTTTTTTTTACTCGTGACTGGTATTCGGTAAGTTTTATATTATAAAGTACAGTAGTTTTAATTACGTTTTAAAATCCTATTATTGTTATTTGTAATTATGATTTATAGGTAGCTTACAATTTTTATTTCTCAAGGTATAATTCATTATGAGTCATCACAATAGTCATTACAGTAAGTCAACAAAAAGGAGACGGATCATTCAAGAAATTGAGTGTAATATGTCATTACATTTTGACACAGACGATGAAGAAGGATTGGGATTTGAAGAAGAAACTGTAGAAGTGTCCCACGAAAAGTCAGATTTTCATGAGCAGAATCAAATGGATGGTACCTACCTTTTTATTTATTTTGATGTTAAGTCGAAACTATAATTGAAATCTTTTTAGTTACATACTTACATACGAAATTCTTCGCTACTAGCTATAGTACTATAATATAGTATATACTATTACTATATAATATACTACTAGTATATACTGTCTATTCAAAACTCATTTATATAAAATGTAAATAATAATTAAATAAATATACCGTCAACGAAAAATTTGAACCAACTAATTACTAATTATATTATATTATATAGTTTATTAAATAATAACAAATTATTTTTTTTCATCTATAATGAATATTCGCTACGAAGGTAGGTAATTATAATATTTGTTAAGTCACTATAAAAAAAAAAAAATGTACGTAGGTAATCGTTTACTATAATAATATTATACACAATAAAATCAAACAGGAATTGAGACTCCATCCAGTCTTGCAGTGCCCGCTGCCCAGGTTGCTATATTAAAATATAGATAATAGACACATAATATTATGTAGGGCGTCACATAATATTATGTAGGGCGTAGGCATATAGCTGCAGAAATGCGTACCTAGTTCTTCGGAGCATTTTGCTATTTTGATAATATAATAATTTTACAATTGTTGTTGACATAATGAAATCATTTCCGATTAATGGTTTTCTATAGAATATTAGTATAATATGTATACTATATTGCAAGCAATGGTGGTAATAATTTTTACTCTTATCATATTTTTTTGTCTATACCTATAATATACTAATAGATAAAATTTCACTTCACTCCTATAATTTCTTATGAATGGTCAAATTGATGGAATTTATAATATCATTTATTCATAATAATGCATCAAATATATTACGTAATAACAAGATTGAGAAAGCTCATAAAATTAAACACAACATATTAATTTTAGTCTTTAAAATATAAATATAAAATAGTATTAAATTAGTATTTCTGACTACCCTAGTATTCCTTACTTAGAAATTATTGTACAATATAAACTTTTTTAAATACTTTTTTATTTACGTACGCCTATTTATTTTCTATTTGTATTTTGTAATGTATGGATGTATATGAACATTATCCTGTATGATTATAGGTTCATTTGTTACGTGTAATAACATTGATACTTCGAGTTGTTTGACCGCGATGAACACTAATAAATCAGTTCATGATGACGTTTTAGACGTTAACGTTGATAGCATGGCTGAACCAGATAGTTCTGATGAAGATAATATTGATAATGAATTATCTACAAGTTCTCCTAGAACTCAACTAGCACAGTGGGCTATTAAGCATAACATTTCTAATGTTGCAGTATCTGACTTACTAAAAATTGTTAATTCGTGTTATGATACTTCAGTACCGATTGACGCCAGGACTTTACTTAAAACTGATATTTCCGGTACTAATATTCCTTTAAGAGATGTTTTACCTGGTAAATATTACCATTTTGGAATCGCAAATGGAATTAGAAATCATTTAATTATTGAAAACCGAAATGATCAATTGATCAAATTAGTAATAGGTATTGATGGATTACCTCTAACTAAGAGTTCAAGAAGCACGTTTTGGCCAATTTTGTGTTATATTAGACCGCATTCAAATATTGTGTTTCCTATTGGGATTTATTGGGGTTATGACAAACCAAGCGATTCAAATGATTTTTTACACGATTTTTATGGAGAGGTAGTACATTTAATACATAACGGTATAGACATTAAAAATATGTCGGGAGTACTCAAAAATAACCAAATTTGTATTGATACATTCTGTTGCGACGTACTGGCAAAGGCCTATGTTTTAAAGACTAAGGGTCATAGTGGTTTTTCTTCGTGTTTTCGGTGTTGCACAGAAGGAGAGTATTTAAATAGAAGAGTTTGTTTCCCAGATATTAATTATTGTAATAAACGGACTCACGAAACTTTTATAAACCAACAGCAAGAAGACCACCATGTTGGCTCTAGTTTGTCAATTTTAATCAACATTCCAAAAATAAATATTATTAATGTATTCTCACTAGATTATATGCATTTAATATGTTTAGGTGTAACAAAGAAATTGATTAATTTATGGTTGAAGGGTCCCTTGAAAACCCGTTTGAATGGTACTAAAAGTAAATGTCTAAATAATAGTTTAATAGAGCTCAAACATTTTGCCTCCATTGACTTTCAGCGGAAACCTCGTGGTATTGATGAAATATCTAGGTGGAAAGCTGTAGAATTTCGAAGTTTTTTATGATACCTTGGACCTGTGGTACTTAAAAATGTTATTCATAAAAAATGCTATTTAAACTTTTTATGTTTACACGTAAGTATTTTTATACTACTTAAATCAAACATTGACAATAATTTCTTAGATTTTTGTAAACGATTATTAGATTATTTTATACATAATTTTATTTGGTCGTGAATGGGTATCTCATAATGTGCACGTACTACAACACTTAACTGATGATTATAAAAACTTTGGTTCATTAGAAAACGGTAGCGCGTTTCCATTTGAAAATCACATGAAAACCCTTAAAAAATATGTGTGAAAAAGCAATCAACCATTACAGCAGGCAGTTAAACGTTATACCGAGACTATACACTACAATAATATATCATTAAAAGCTTTGCCTCATACAACTGATTTTATTTTTAAAAATAAACATACAAAAGGCCCATTACTTACAGAATTAAACGATGAATACATTGATTTTCAATTTAAAACTCTAATTTTCAGCAACACCGAGATTAGAATTCACCAAGAATCTGATAATTGTCTATTGATGACTGATGGCAGTATTGTTAAGGTTAAAAATATTGTTTGCCTAAATGAAACATCCAATCAAGGTTTTATCTTAGGACACAGTTTTGACATGAAAGAACCATTTTATCTAAAACCTATTGACAGTTCTAAGTTAGATATTTTCACAATTGATAATTTAAATAATAATTTAAAATGTTGGCCACTTGGTAGTATTAAGTGGAAATGTATGATTTTAAAATTGAATTTTACTAATAAAAGCGTAGCTTTTCCACTCATTCATACATATAAAAGGCGATCCAACAAATGTTTCTAACTATCGGCCAATATCAAAAATATCAGTTATTCCTAAACTTTTTTCAAAACTAATTTCTACTAAAATCAATAATTATTGCTCCTCATTTCTCACTCGTCATCAATATGGTTTTAGACCTAAGCGATCAACAAATTGTAACCTAGCTATCACTAAACAAATAATACTTGACTCTTTCGAAGCCCATACGCAAACCGATATCATTTTCACTGATATGTCTAAAGCATTTGATTGCTTAAACCATGAAATATTAATTATGAAATTAAAATTGTTTGGGTTCTCTGACCCTCTGCTTTCATGGTTTCGCTCTTTTCTCTCAAACCGTAATATCGTTGTTAAACATTTGAACTTTGAATCAGATCAATTCAATGTACCATCCGGGGTCCCGCAAGGAGATCACCTCTCTACTCTACTTTTTAATATTTTTATAAATAACATTCCGGATGTTATAAAAAATTCTCGTGTTTTTCTTTTTGCTGATGACCTTAAACTGGTAAAAATAGTTAACAATCTAGGTGACGCTCTCGACTTACAAAACGATATCGATAACATTCAATCCTGGTGCTCAACTAATCGCCTATTATTAAACATTAACAAATGTAAATTTATGCGATTTAGCCTAAGTAAAAATGTCATCAATTACAATTACAAAATTTCCGGCACTCCTATTGAATTATTAACAAACTTTAAAGACCTAGGTGTCATTTTCGACTCTAAGCTAAATTTTTCGGCCCATATTGAAATGATAAAAAATAAGGCAATACGCAACCTGGGTTTCATCAAAAGAACTTGTAGATCATTCAATGATCCACTATCTCTAAAAGTTTTATTCTGTGCCCTTGTTCGCTCAAACCTAGAATACTGTCCATTAATTTGGACTAATAACACTTCTAAACAGATTGATGCGATCGAATCAGTTCAAAATAACTTCCTCCGTTTCATCTCCTTCAAGTTTAGTATCTTTAGACCACCTCATAGTTCCTATGATTCAGTTTTATCATTTATCAATCTCCTTCCGCTCAAAACTAGACGCACTTTACTTCTATCAAAATTTTTACACAATTTACTCTTAGGGAATATCGATTGTGATGAGCTCCTTTCCCTTATCCGTTTTAAAGTAAATCACCGTAACACAAGATGCAATGATTTATTCCATCCCGTCCCATATAAAACAAATTATATGATGAACTGTCCTTCTAATACCCTAATGGCTGCGGGTAATTTCATTACCTTTGATTTTGTTTAGCATGTCTCGCCCTACTTCTTTCTTTGTTGTTATTTACTCTTTTAATATTCTTGTCTATATTTGTAACTTGTAACTATATAATGTATTATTATTACCATGTATACACACAAAAATTTGTTAAGGACTCATGTCCGTTTATAAAAATAAATAAATAAATATAAAATTTAAAATGACTAAAACAATATATCTATCCATTAAAAATATATTATGTATTATAATACCTAAATTTATAACACGTATAATAATAATATATATCATATTATAATAAATTAATGTACCTACCTATCATAACTTTTAAAATCAACAAATGACTGATGTTGAAAATGTATCTATATCATTTCTATAGTATTATATTATAATTAATTATTTAAATAAGTATCTAATCATCACTGGATTAGACTAAATGAGTTTATCTGTGATTTACAAAAGTTAAAAACTATCCAATATGTATAAATTTCTTTTTCAATTTTTATTTGTTAATTAATATAGTATATCATCACTTTTTTGAAATATTTTGTTTTAGTTTTAATTAATTATTCTGTGTTGTAGCTACACTTATTATTATATTTTACAATTTCACTTAAGTATTCTTTAATGTTTATATTCTAATATAATGTTTTAAATTGTTAATAATATCTAATAATAGTTTTTAATTTGATTAACAAATTTTTTTATGTTACCTACAATAAAATATGCATTGTTTTTATTTATATTAAACTATTCTTTTATACTTATACCTTACTAATTATTTCTATAAATTATAATATAGTATTGATAATACTGTATTAGATATTTTATTTTATCCATAATATACATGTATGATACACCTACTTACCAGTATAATTAAATCAAGAATTGGATTTATTATGGTACCTACACTTTTAATACCTACATTTATTAATTATTATGGTATATTTTTAATACAAGTGAATAATTTCTTATCTCATGACTCATAGCAATGTTTTATGAGTTTATGACCAATGACAGTATAATATAGACTAACCTATAAAATAAGCTATACTTACAATATTACAATAATATCAAAGAATCGACTAAATTGACTATATTATTATGAAATATCTTGTTGTCTGTAGAATGAAGATTATTGTAAATTACCTATGTCACTTGATGGACACATAAATTACCTAACTATAATATTATGTTATTATACGTGTATAAACTGAGGTACACATTACTTTTATTAAAACTCAATTAATGTTTGCTGTTTAACAGGGCAATAATATTACTCCCAGAGTGATAACGACATAACGTGATTACTTTAGTTTTCGTCATAAAACGTATTACAATTTTTAAAAAGCTGAGATTCGAATAGATTGTACCTAATCAGAAAGTTTATTATTTACAAGTCACAAATTACTTAATGAGCATTATTATAATACAATTAAAATTATAAAATATAATTTTTAAAAAGCTGAGATTCGAATAGATTGTACCTAATCAGAAAGTTTATTATTTACAAGTCACAAATTACTTAATGAGCATTATTATAATACAATTAAAATTATAAAATATAATAATAAATCATGATAAATATTAAATTATTATTCGTGTTCGGAGTAATTACCACAATAACGTAGGTATATACCGTATACGTATCCATACACTTGCATAAATATCAGGGCCTGCTATACGGATTACGGAAATAATCAATGGCGTATTCAGAATTTTTTTAGGGTGGGGCACACACGCGACTGTATGAAATTTAGAAAAATAGCCAAAAATAAAAATAATATATATAAAACACTGCAATAAAAAGCAAATACCTACGGCCAATGAGGAGGGGGGCATGTCCCCTGTGCCCCCCCTGGATACGCCACTGGATATAATATATGAAAGGGATATATTATATTCTTGCGATGAAGCATTTTTAAAAACAATTTTTTAATTGTTATTTTAATTGTTGTATTACACAAGTGCGTATATTGTTTTATAACATAGAGACCTGTGCAGTGTGCATCATTCATAATCATTTATTTTTTGGCAACGCGTCGTCGCCCGTCGGCCACGACGTTCTTATCTTATCTCCGTGGTAGCTGACCTTTATAAAATCATAATATCATAGACATATAAATTAAATTATATGTCTATGGATCATATACTAGTAATTAGTATAATATAATCTAAACTCTAAAGGTCTATCCTAACCTGGAAGTTCGTACAATAAAGAGTTGTAAATTAGCGACGATTATACAATGTTGTGTTGTTTCAATAAAGTTAATTTTCATAATGTATAATATTCCGACTAGTTAATGCGGAAATTAAATAGCTTATATTGCTTTATGAGAGCATGTTAAAACGTAGTACCGAAAACCATACGGAGCGCGACATGTAATGAGTTCACATCAGGGACAACCAAAATTTTTTTTTGCGCTTTTTTAATTGTTTTTATGATAACTGATACAACAGTTAGTAACTTAGTAATTACCTGTGACCTACTTGAGGTGGTGTTGCATAGCAAGTCGAGGGATATATCCGATTAGCGGAGCGGAGCGACGGCGCCGAAGAGTGCATATCGACGAATGCCGCTTGCACAGCATCACTGACCACTGACGCATATCATGCGCATAAATCAGCCGGGTATCTAATATATACACGGATGGTTCCGTGAACGCTTTATCTACACGGGCACCCGGGTATCTTGACACAGCGTATAATATATTATATTATTATAAAGGGCTCTGAAGTCTGAGTGATAATTGATTTATCAATGTATCATGCACGAATAAAAATATACCTACTAGATACGCATTACTCAATGAATAAATTATATTATTTAATTATTTATAGTAAAAAGCGACGCCCCCATGGCCCCATATGATATATATATATAAAATATATATAATTTAACGCTATTTATTTATACCGCAATAATAATGTGGACGAAATTTTGTTAAGCATTCAATAAATACTTGAACGGATACATTAACAATGTAATTCTAATTTAATGTGTGAATAGTGTTAACCTTCTAACCTATTATTGATGTTTATAGATATAGGCTTAATAAGCATTATTTATGATACTCTATTTAAATGTTAGTCATAGTAGGTTTATTCAGCATTTGATATAAATTAACTTATAAATATTTAAAATCTAACCTAAATCAAATGTTTATATAGCACTAAGAACTTACTTTAATGTAAAGGTTTAAAAATAAACACTTTTTCTAGTATTATTGAATCTTATTTTTTGAAACTTTAAAATTCAACTCAACTTCAACATTTATAGAAGTTTTAACATTGGAAAATGTTATGTGGGATATGGCCTTAACCTACTAATTTAATTTATGAGCTTCGCTCCACAAAAAACAGAGGGCTCTATCCCTCTAAATCCGCCGTTGGCGCACATTTAAGTTGACTTAACTAACAACCTCTTAATTAAATCCTCGTTGTCTCCATCGTTCTTCTTCTTCTTTAAGGGACTGGTTCTGTTTCGCAAATCTGTTGACTGCGTCCCAGTTGCTCCGCTTCTTCAACATGCATCCAACAATATTGTCCGGACTCAATGCATCTTCTTCCACCTCTACTTCCAGCGCTCTTCTTTCCCTCCACCATCTGTCGCACCTAAAGAACACGTGTTCTGCGTCGTCGATTGGCTCCCCGCAGTCCTCACAAGTCGAATCGTCCTGCTTCCCGATCCTCTTCAGTTCTTTGCCATTTGTTCATCACCTCTCCCTTGATCTCCAATGTCACTCGTGTCGGGTCTGGTTCGTGCTTCCGTTTGAACTTCTCCGTTCGCTCCCATGCCAAGAGATGAGCTGGTATTAGACCCGCGATTAACATCACTGCTGCCGTCGATATCGTGCGGTAGGCTCTTGCTATCCTTACAGCAATCGTCCTCTGAGGCCTCACTAAGTTTTCGACGTTGCAGTTGAAAACAAGAGCTTCAGGCCATATCGGTGACGCGTATACCAGTTTGCTCACCACGACTGTGGACAGGAGCTCTGTCCCGAACCACCGATATTGGGCATCAATCTTGCTAATGCTGATGCTGTAGTGTTTGCCTTCGCCGCCGCCGTCTTTATGTGTGCTTTAAAGCCCAGCACCCTGTGAAGCTCTACTCCTAAGTACCTGATACTCTCATTTATTTCGATGCGAGTGCCCGAGATCGAAAACTCTGGCATGCTGTAACCCCTCTTTGTGGTCAGTATCACCGCCTCTGATTTTCTTATTGACAGAGCTAGGCCGGCGCTTGACATCCACTCGGCTACTCTGTTCAACGCCTCATTCGTTGCGGTCTCCAGTAGCCAAGTCATGTGGCCATTAACATAATCCGCAAAGGCCACCAACTCCGTAGACGATATACCGATCACGTTCCCTCCTGTATCCATATCCATATCTCGTCGTACATAATGTTCCAGAGCAATGGTCCCAGTACAGACCACTGCGGGACTCCGCAAGTAGCAGCTCTCGAGCTCCCCTCGTATGTGACCGTCCTGTTGCTCAGATAACTTTGTAGGATGCCGACAAGATAGGCAGGTACTCCCTTATCTTGCAAGGCCTTAATTATTATCGGCCATTTCGCCGTATTAAACGCGTTTGCCACGCCCAGGGCTACCACTGCGCACAGTTTCCTTCGGTTTAACGGCCCGGATCCAGCCGCGTCCACTACGCTCATGACACGTTTGATCGCGTCCACCGTCGACCGCCCCCTTCTGAAACCGTATTGTCGATCGTTTCCGTTGATCGATTTCGTTTTCCTCGAGCCACTTTTCCATTCGCGACTTGATGACCCTCTCGAAAAGCTTTCCTATTGTGTTCAAGAGACAGATGGGACGGTACGACGATGGAACGTCCAACGGCTTGTCCCCCTTCCTCAAGAGGACCAGCTTAGCTACCTTCCATGGTTGCGGAAAAACACTATATTTACACAAGAGTGGCCCAAGCACGGAACCTTGTGGGACACCGCACGTGGTAGGTATTGAGTTCCCTCCGTGTACCACCGTCCGATCACTTAGGTAGCTCTCTAATATACCGACAAGATAGGGGGGCATTCCTTTATCCTTCATAGCTTTTACTATTCTCGGCCATCTCGCTGAATTAAAGGCGTTCGCCACGTCCAGCGCCACGACTGCACCTAACCTAACCTTTTTTTTTTTTTTTTCTGTTTGAATCGAGGACCGGAGGAGGAACCGCGTTAACATTACTTCTCCTCCGGCCATCATCGTTTATTGCACATATAAATAAGATTAATTTAAATACACAATAACTGCGTCCTTGGGCGCACCCACACCACAACCTAGCAGCCCTTCCTCAGCTAATGCTAATATAATATGTGACTGCCAGGAGGTGATGCTTTTGAGCTTACAATCAAAAAATATAACGTGCTTAGGGCGTAGTCTTGAGACGGTGGACACCTACGCTCCCATCAGTCTCCACGACCCGGCAAGAGCCAGCTGGTCTCGAGTCACGTACCTGTCGACGCCTCTGTCACGCACGATCGAGCACCTGCCTAGCACGCTCCTCCTCCTCTTTGAGACTAATGATGGCCTCTACCATCTTGTAGAAAAGACGGAGCCTCTCTTCAGCCTCGGCTAGGAGGGCCCCTCTCTCCTCGGGGTCTGTGGGGAGGGTGTCGAATTCCGGCCCACACAGAATGTCATGAAGGTCGGCAGTTGTCGGCTGATGGCCGAGCCGAGATCCCAGCTCGGCGCGGTGCCCGGTCCAGTATTCGCATGTCAGTAGCGTGTGTTCCGCCGTGTCAGAGTCGGCTGGGCAGTGGTTGCACGCAGCGCTGGGGGCCCTATCTCTCTTCGCCAGGTACTGCTGGAAGCACCCGTGGTTGGTCAGTACCTGGGTCATGTGGTAGGTCGAGGGCACCCCCACAACGGTCCTCTCCATCCACCTTGACACGCTGGGAATTACGCGGTGGGTCCATCTCCCTTTCATGCTGGAATCCCACCTCGTCTGCCAGAGCATGAGTGTCGCCCGTCTCTCCTCCCGCTTGATGGTCGCTTTCGACGGACCTTCTGCCCCGGGGTCGGCGGCTGCTGTGGATAGCCGTGCTCTGATCCTGACCCTTTCTAGGGCCACTAGATCCGCCGGAGGCATTCGTGCCATACCTAACCTAACCTTTTTTTTTCAGTTTATAACCGACGGCGCCGCGGGAACTGCTTTCGCATTACTTCCGCGACGCCACCATCGTTCATTATACATAAAGTTAATACAATTTATATAATGTTTTACACCTGTGTTTTTTTTTTGGGTCCCCTAAGGGCGCACATTTAAATTAATTTTATTACATTTTATCGGGTGAGGAAATAACATTTTGGCTGAAGGCCTGCTCGACGCCCCAGTTCAAGACTGCAACAACTATAAATACTAGTTTTCCAGGAGAGCAATTTGAAAATATTTGATATCTTGAAATGTTGTAATTAATATTGTAAAATTGAGATAAAATGACCAAATTTGGTATGCATCATTGACTTAATGTTCTGTTTTGAATGCTACCTTGCTTTTTTATTTTTATTAAAAAACAAGCAAAATTTAACTACATATTGCAGTTTTGAATTGAAATATCGCAAACATTTATGCAATAACTAGACTTATTGCGTTATTGAACTGAACTATTAAACGCAAATATGCAACAAATATATTATTATTATAATAATAATATTATTTTTTTCCATTAATGAACTGAAAAAATTTAACACTTTATCAATAACCAATTTTAATATTTATTATTAAAAAACAAATTATAGTATAATAAAAACAATAGATCATAATTATATGAATATTTTCATTGCCTAATGAACTGAAGAATAGATCAACAAGTTTAAGAAAATAGAACATTAAACAGTTTATCAATAAGTAATAACCAATTTTAATAAAAACTTTAAAAAAATATTAAAAAAAACAAATTACTTAAAGGTAGATAAAAAAAAAACAAGTATTTCACTGTAAATTAATATTTGTTAAAAATATGTTAAACAATTCGTCTATAACTTAATTGAACTGTTTGGTTAATCGCTTTCATCAGCTTCAGTATTTATTGCTTTAACTTCAGCTTCTAATATTTCATAGAAGGACCAGTGGTTCTTTGGGATTGCATTGGAATGACATAATGATATCAAATCTTTTTTTTTTTCAAGAGATATTTTAATGTCAGAGTTAAGGTTAAATAATTTTAAATCAACTAATGATTTTCTGCATTTTCTTCTTATGTCAATTATTTTAAAATCGTTATCTTTGTAACTGGTTTTGTATTTTAGTAATGTTGGATTGTCCTTTTCAATTTTTATCATTTTTATTTCATTCCATAATACATTTTCTCCATCCTGATTTATTTATAATTATTACCAATATCTGATGACAATTTTTTTAGATCAAAAAATTGATCCTTTTGAACCTCATGAACAGTATACGGTTTGCCATTCTTCTTGGCAGATTTAATTACAGATACCCACTGTGAAGGTTCATAAATTGGGCCACTTTGGAGTATTCGCTTTGCCTCTCCTTCTATCCGTGCATGCATGGAGTCACCTTCATTCTGTGTATGACCAACAATTAAACCCACGTTTATCTTGTTCTAATATTCCATCATTATTTTTATATATTGTGGTAAAAATCATTCTACTTGATACTGCTAATGTAGACATAAACTAGGTCTTGCATACTCTAACATCTTTATTTTCTATAGAAAAACTGTATTTATAATTAAGTGATCTATTACTTGTTAAACGAGATCTATATTTGAGATCAATTTGAGAAATATGCCTCAATATAAATTCCCGTTGACTATTTAAATTTCCAAGTGACCAATATCTCCGAAAAATGTCGGCACGTTGAATGTTAGTTAGTATTTTTGAGCACTTAAGTCTACACTTGTCACTGCATACAGTTCCCATTTTTTTTTCTGCGACTACATTTTTACTTTTTGAACTTGTGTACTCTTTTCCTTCATTTTTTAATTGTTTAGTTATATTTTTCTTCCACATTGCTTCATTCCTTAGTCTTTTCCTCGTCTTTTCTTTTGTATTTTCATTACTAATTTCTGTATTAATGTAATTTGCTGCATCGACTGGTAAATGGGTTTTATCTTTGTCTGTGTCATCATAATCAGAACTTGATAAACCTTCAATTGAAAAATTAAAATTATAAAATAATAATATTAAATCAATATTAAATCAGGTGTATAAAAAAATATTTTGGAAGTCAAAAAAAGTTACTTATTAGTTATTACTCAATAATTTATTGGCATGGATAGGTATGGATATACAGGATGGAAATGTATTGTTTGGTTTTAACATTGTTGCTTTTTAAAAATATACTTTTCTTAAAATTAAAATTAAATAAATGTACCTAATTCTTAAAATTCATAATTTTCTAATAATGTTAATGTTTTATTAATTTCACTCACGAGAACAAAGCTGTAGTGGTCCTTGTTAGTTATAAGATTTAAAAACCTGACCAATATTTAAATTACTAGTTACAATTTGTATGAGACACAGCAATAATTTAAGAAAAGAAGTGACTCTTAAAACTAATTTCAATTTTAAACTTTATTGGCATCCTGCTAAGTTATTAATAATAAAAAATTTAACATACCCAAATCAAACTCATTTAAATGTTCTATTTGTTTATCTTTAATTGAGTTGAGAAGACTACATGGCTGCATAGGAAGTAATTCTAACCATTCTTGTTCGTTAGTGTCTCCAAAATCTGAATAAAAATAATACATAATAATATTGTAAAGTAAATAATTATTATAACAATAATAATAATTTGAGTTAAATAATGCTTCAGAATAAAAGGAAAAGTTATTATACTTTAGATACCAACATTTAACCAGATTATACTTACATAAGTTATCTGCTTTTTGCTCCAATAAGGTAATGCATGGACTAAGTGGCTTATTAGTAGGTTGCAACTTTAACCATTCTTCTTCTGTGTTATTTTGGTCCTCAGGTGAAATGTAATCAATATGTGTTTTATCTGTACTTATAATGTCAAGATTAGACATAGAAAGATATGCATTTGTTTTAATCAAATCTATAACAAAAACAAATAGGAATGGATTTTTAGTTATAAATTAATGAGTAAAACAGTATAAATATTGAATGATTTAATAAAATATACCTGTACTATAATCAGCCAAATCATCTGAGCTTTTGAAACTTGTTGAACTTATTGTACTACTTGGCTTTAAAGTTTTCAACCACTCTTTTACTTAATGATCTTTTTCTTGTACATTATTAATATTATTATGATTTAAATTTAAGTGTGATATGTTGTTGTATGCTGTTCTTGAATCACAATTATCATTAATTTTTAATTGTATAGCCTAATTAAAAAAAAATCAAAGTAGTATTATTACGATAGTAACATATTTGTTCATTGTAAATTATAAATTACAAAAAACATTTTGTTTTGACTGTGAAAAATCAGCTATGTATTTAGCTCTTTTATTTTGCGCTTTCGATAAATGGTGCATTGTGGTGATTGAAACAATGTTTTAATATTTAATAGTAGTATTCTAGCACAGTATAACTACGAAAACGTTAACTATAAAAATATAAAAACGACGTGAACTGTGAAGAGGTGAGGTCTGCGGTACAACTAGTATGGTAGAATGGTCGTCCGAAATCATTTGTCTACAATTTTTATCATTGAATTCCGTATACCATAATAATAATATTAATATTATCATTATTGGTTATTGCAAGTTTCCACGATTTAATAAGATAATAATATTATAAATTATCATTAATCGTAAATCGTGCTGGTCGCCACCAATATTATTATGAAGCAAAGCATTTAAAAATAGAATAATTCCCAATATTATTTAAGGTAATACTTAATAGTGCAACACTGCAACAAGTCAACATGATGCAATTAAAATAATTATAAATATAGTTCAATACTGTAACTTATTTCTATTTTTAAGTTATAGTACCAGTTCAATATTGAACTAAGTTTACTTGGTACAGTTTTGAACTGTTATAAAAGGGAAAATACAATAATTCCATAACGAATCAAGTGACTTCACGGACGGAATAATTTTTTGATATTTTATTGCGTTATTGATTTGAAAAGCATGTTAAAAGATGAATCCAAAAATGTATCAGTTCGCTTTAGCAATATTTCGAGTTGTTGCAGTATTGAACTGGGGCGTCGTGCTGATTTCGTTTGTCTGTTCTCGACCCGGCTTCGCTGCCCGCCAGTCTTGACTTCTCGTCCGTCGCGTATTCTCCTTGAGCTGTTGTGGAGTTCGCGTGTCGCTGTTGTTGGTTTCCTAGTTTTCCTTCTGTTTCCTCCGTGTGTCTTGCTACTGCTGCTCGGTGCGTTGGGTCCCCGGTCGGCGGAGACTTGAGGCTTTCGGCCCGAACGCCCTTCCCCATCAATCGCGATCACCCGGACGGTGACCAAGCCGTGCTGTGGGTGTCCTACTAATGCCCCGGGGCGCACCTGCCGCTGTGGGGCAGTTTCGGATGATGGTACTGAGGCGCTGGGTGATCTAACCGTTTGGTCCCCGCTTCTCGGTTGTCTTCGCATCGAGCCTTCGGTCCGTTGTCGGTGGTTGGAGAGCGATGTTGGCCCTCTCTGGTCGCTGGTGTTGACCCGCCGGTGTTCGGTTTTATACAGTTTTCCTTCTGTTTCTTCCGTGTCTCTTGCTGCGTGCTGCTCGGTGCGTCGAGTGACCGGTCGGCGGTTTCTTGAGGCGTTCAGACTAGCGGCCTTTCTCATCAATCGCGATCACCCGGACGGTGACCAAGCCGTGCTGTGGGCGTCCTACTAATGCCCCGGGGCACGCCTGCCGCTGTGGGGCAGTTTTAGATGATGATACTGGGCCGCTGAGTTTACTAGCCCCTGGGTCCTCGTCTAACCTTCCCGGTCGTCTTCGCATCGAGCCTTCGGTCTGTTGTCGGTGGTTGGAGGGCGAAGTTGGCCCTCTGGTCGCTGGTGTTGACCCGCCGGTGTTCGGTTTTATACAGTTTGCCTTCTGTGCCTCCCCCGTTGGCCGGAACCGGAATCCCGTTTCCAGTCGGCACCGCTTTGAGGTGGGGGTAGGACTCTGCCGACCTACCTTTTTTTTTTTTTTTTTTTTTTATATATTATCACCGATCGACAGAGGCAAACTGTTTGCTTGCGCGACACACTACTTGCCCCTGCCGACCATCGTTTATTTGACATAAAAAACGACAACTTATATGAGAAGTGGAGGGCCAATCTCCCTCACACTAACTCTTACATAGCAACATAATGTACATATTACTGTGGGGCTCTATCCCCACAACTTTGCTCTTCGAGCCACATTTTAATTTACTTAATTAGTAGAGCTAATTTGTTTGAGCCGCTTGCAACTCACGTTCGTCCGCTTCCTTCTTCGTCAGTACCGCATTTGCAAAATTGACCACCGCATCCCACTTCGACTTGGAAGCAACCATGGCCGCTCCTATCTTCTCCGACGTAATTTCACAGCCTAGAGCAACTTCAACTTCCCTTCTCAGTCTCCACCACCGGTCACATTTGAAAAATGTATGCTCCACATCGTCATGAACATGGTCACAGTACATGCATACTGCGTCATTCCGCTTCTTGAATCGAAAAAGATATGCGTTGAAGCACCCATGTCCAGTTAGAAACTGGGTAATGTGGTACCCTATTTTCCTTTGCTGGTTTTTCATCCATTCTTGGACGTTCGGGATCATTTTGTGGGTCCACCGGCCGTTGGTTGACTCGTCCCACTCGCGTTGCCAATTGACCATTGTCCTTTTTCTCGCCTCCCGTTTGGCGACGTCCGTCGCGATGCCAGTCTTACGGTCCCTCTCGACTGCTGCCCTTTCCTCAGCCAGAAAATGGATAGGCACGATGCCCGCAACCACCATTATCGCTACATTAGACACCGTACAATAAGCGCTTGAAACTCTGAGCGCCAGCTTCCTTTGTGGAGAAGACATTTTATTCTTGTTGCACTCGTGACCAAGTGCTCCATACCAAATTGGGGCAGCGTACAGAAGTTGCGCATGCACCACGGTGGCTAACAGTTTTCTCTTTACCGCTGATGGTCCTCCTACGTTCGGCATTAGCCTCGATAGTGCCGACGCTGTTTTCGACGCTTTTTCACTAACCACCTCTATATGTTTCCTAAACCCTAGGACAGAGCTAAGTTGGACCCCTAGATACCTGACACTATCGCTAAGTTCGATAACCGTGCCGTTGATTTGGAAGACCGGCTTTGCGTATCCCCGCTTGGTGGTGAGCATAACCGCCGTTGATTTGGTACTGGTTAATGTCAAGCCTTGTCCAGCCATCCATGCCGCCACCATCTGCAATGCGTCATTCATATTTCTTTCCAGGAGCCATGTGTTGTGTCCGGTTGCCACTATAGCCGCATCATCAGCGAAGCACACAATGTGAATGCCATCCGGATACTCCAACCGCATTACCTGCCGACCTACCTAACCTAACCTAACCTTTTTTTTTTTTTTTTCTGTTTGGAATCGTGGCCAGGGAGGGAAATATGGATTCCCATTGCAGCCTCCCTGGTCACATCGTTTATTATCAAAAAAACAAAACAAATGATTACAATAAATTAATAGTTAATACAAGAGTAAAATTTGGGGGCCTCTAACCACCCTGATTTTTTTGGCCTTCAGCCTACATAAATTAGCTTAACTATGGTGTAATTAATCTTGGCGTGGCTGACTCTGCCTATCCCGCTCCATTGCTTGTTTGGCCTCCATGATATTCTCGACCATCCTCCAGAACTCCTCCTTCATCCTCGCCGCGCTTGACATAATTCTCGTTCGTACTGCGTGGTCGTCTGGAAGATCCTAGATTTTCGGTCCACATAGTAGTTCCTGCACATCTTCAGGGCCCGGAGGTCTACCAAGGGATCTCCTCAACTCCTCTCTAGCGTTTTCCCAGTGGGGGCAATCAAAAATTGTATGTTGTGCATTGTCCATCAGTGAGAAACAATGCGGGCAGTCTGGGGAAATTGCTTTGCCTCTGTCACACAAATACTTCTGGAAACAACCGTGCCCAGTTAAAGCCTGGGACATGTTGAATGTGACTGATCTCGGTCCTTGGTGCCACCATCTGTTTAGATCTGGAATCAGTGCCTTTGTCCAGGACGCCTTCGAGGTTTTTTCCCATTCAGCCTGCCAAAGCTGGATTGTCACGCTGCGTAGCTCGGCGGAGGTGAACCTTACACCCGTCTTCCTGAGCTCAGATGCTCTTCTGCGTTCGAGTGCCAGAAAGGGGGCTGGGGGGAGCCTAGCCAGCACCAGTGACGACATGACGGAGACTGTTCTGTAGCATCTGGCGATCCTCAGGGCTGCAACTCTCTGCGCTTGCTGGAGCAGTCCCTCGGATTTCTTGACTCCAACGACACTGTCCGCCCAGACTTGGGCCCCATACAACAGCCGGCTGTGCATGACGCTCATGAGGAGTTGTCGTTTGCACTGTGATGGTCCCCCAACGTTGGGCATCAACCTCCCGAGGGCGACTGCAGATCTTTTTGCCCCAGCTGCAACTGTGCTGGCGTGCGCGACGAATGACAGTCGTGTGTCCAGTTGCACCCCAAGATATCTAATATTTCCCTTGACCGGAACCTGGAAGCCTTGTACAAATATCTGCGGTGAACGGAATGAATGTTTCTTTGTGAGGACTACGCATTCAGACTTGTGCGGGGCCAGGGCCAGACCGTTAGCCGTCATCCAATCCGCTATGTCGGAGAGATTCGGATTCACTATCTGTTCGATTAGTTCAGGGTTGTGCGCCACAGCTACCAGCGCCACGTCGTCTGCAAAGGCTATGAGTTTTGCGTCCTGGTGGATTGGAATGCGCAGGATGCCGTCATAAAAGAGGTTCCACAGGGTGGGTCCCAGGACTGACCCCTGCGGCACGCCGCAGGTCACTGATAGACCTGCTCCGTCCGGGATGCATTCGTTCCCAATCAGCAGCTGGCGGTCCGTCATGTATGACCGCATGATCCGGATCAGGTATTCCGGAACCGCAGATCTTTGTAGTGCTGCGTCGATAAGCATCCACGGGGCTGTGTTGAACGCATTCTTTACATCAAGAGTCACGACTATGCAGAGGTGCCTGTTCTGTACCGGCCCGCTACCTGCTGCACGTGCCACCTTCAGGACTTCTTCCATGGCATCGATGGTCGACCTGGAGCGCCTGAAACCGAACTGAAGGTCGTTGAGGGCTTCGGCTGCTGCGATGTGCTGGTCCAGACGATTGAGGATAAGTCTCTCGAGGACTTTGCCGGCACCGTCTAGCAAGCTGATGGGCCTATGGCTGGAGGGTTGGCCTGGTGGTTTGCCTTGGCCCTTGTGCAGCAAAACTAATTTTGCGCGTTTCCAGCTGGACGGAAATTCGCTGCTGGTGAGGCAGGCGTTAAATGTGTCCAGGAATATGCCCGGATTACGCTTGGCCGCTAACTGGATCACTTCGTTTGGTATGTAGTCAGGTCCGGGCGCCTTGCCTCGCGGGAGTTTGTTAACTGCTTGTGCCAGCTCATCCCTGGAAAATAACGGCACATCGACCTCTGGTGGCTCGTGCAAAAAGTTTGGAACGATCATCCCTAAGGCGACTTCATCCCAGTTGACGGGTGGCAGTGCTGGGAATAGGCTGCGAGCGATCTCTGTCTCCTCGTGCTCATCCATGGCTGGTGTCCGGCGTCCTAGCCTCTTCGTGACCAGCTTGTAGGGTACACCTCAGGGATCGTCGTCGACCGACTTGCACAACTCTCGCCAGCTGGTCTCTTGTGCTCGACGGATAGTGAGTCTCAACGTCTTCCTTGCGTTGTTGTATTCCTCGAAGGCATCGCCTCTGCCCTCCATGCCCGCTCTTCGGCCTGCTCGCTGATAACGCCTACGGGCAGCTATGGCGCTTCTCCGCAGGGCAGCGATTTCTTCGCTCCACCAGTGCACTGACTTCTTGTTGTCAAATTTGGTTCTGTGGGGCATGGCTGCGTTACAGGCCGTTTCCAGGTAGCCGGTGAGCCGTTCCGCATGTTCCTTTGCCGTCGCATTGTCGTGGAAGTGCGGGAGGCTGGCTTGATTCCAATGTTCTTGGATCTTTTCTATCGAGAGTTTCTTCACTGACCAGCCGTGACTCTGCGTTGAGCGAGTAGAAGTGCGGGGTCGTGGTGTGCCCGATTGAGTTACAGTGAATTCTATGTAATCGTGATCACTTGCTGTGTGCTGATCGGCAAGGACAGACCAGTCGTGAACCAGATGGCGTCTCCCTTGCAGGGGACGTGCAAAGGTCACATCTATTACCAAGGCGGCGTTGACTCTCCTGTAGGTGGGCGTGAGTCCCTCGTTGCACACATCGAGGCCCAGCGCCGATGCGAAGTCGGAGAGTAGCGCTCCTCGCGCATCAGCAGTGGTGGAGCCCCACTCGGCCGAGTGACTGTTGAAGTGCCCTGCCACGATGAGGTCCGCTTCTGGGCCGGATTGACCGCGGATCGAGGCTTCAAGTCCGACAAGGAACTGATCGAATTCTTGAAGCGTACAGTTCGGAGTAATGTAGCAGCTGTAGTACAGGATCCTTACGACTTTGGTCCAGGCGAAGCCGTTCCCGGAGCCGCGGTCGGATATGGACGCTGCTGATCTGGTTGGGATGTATATGGCACATTTGCTGTCTGCGCTAGACGCCCATTGTTGGTCGTCCCCAATTTCCTTGTAGTAGTCGCTAATGATGGTGACATCGATGCCGCGCTCTGAGATGGTTTGCATGAGTAACTGCTGGGCAGTCCAGCAGTGGTTAAGGTTGATTTGAATAACCTTAATCATTTTGACGTGGAGGGGTTGGCCGCCTGGGCAACGATTGCTAGCCTCTTTCCACCTCCGAGGTTAGCGTTGGCGTTGACGGGGGTACTTGACAGGAAGCTACGAGATGCCCGACTTCCCTACATCTGAAGCACTTCCTCTTCTCTTGGCCGGTGCAGTCGGCGGTGGTGTGCACGGCGGCGAGGCACTTCGAACAGCCTTGGCTTTTGGAGACCAATTCTTTGATGCGGCAGAGGGCCCATCCGATCTTGAGCTTCTTGAGACGGGCTAGCTTAGGTTAGGTTAAGTGGGTTAAGGCTAAGGGGCAGGCGGGGTACGGTCTTAAAGAAGCTAGCCCTAGAGCTTCGAGTTAAATGAACTGTAATCACAAGGGCTCGGGGCAGGTCATGCTCGGTGCTAGCGAAATGACCAAGGACCTCCGATTTCCCTGGACCACCTGTACCTTCCAGGGTGGTAACCCGGTGGTTTAGAACACGCTAAGCCACAAAAGGTTTGAAATGGGTAGGAAGGCGGGGGGGGCGCTCGCACAAGGCTACACCCTTCCCATTCTGTGACGAGGTGTGCCGCGGATTGTGACACAAAGGTGACGTCGAGATGGGACTCAGAAGCCCCCCTGACGAACGTTGGTTTTTTGCCTTGGTTGCAAACGACGAGGCCTAGTGCGGCAGCAAAGTCAGCCAGCTTTTCTCCTCTTGTGTTTTCTGTAGGGCTGCCCCATTCCCGGGATTTAGAGTTAAAATCTCTAGCAAGTAGGATTTTGCAAGATGCCCCTCTAATGCTTGCCTCGAGCCGGGCTAAGAAGTCTTCATATACGTGCATCAGGACATTGGGGGAAATGTAGCAGCTATAGGTCCTAAAGCCCCTAATCTCCACCCATCTGAAGTCTGCGGTTGGGGGTCCGATGGCGTCGACGATGGCGTCACCTAGTACCACCACTGCACATCGGCTGCTGGTGTCCGCATACCAGCCGTTTTCCTCCCTGCCGCTACGGTGCTGCTCTGACACCAGGAGAACGTCCGCCGCTGTTTCACTTGCCGTAGCAAGCGCAAGCTCTTGTGCCGCTCTACAGACGCCCACGTTGATTTGGATAAACCTAATCATTGCGAGGGTTCGCCGCCGGGCGTTTTGCCACTTAGCTGCGCTTTGAAAGCTGCGCGTGTGTCCTCAGGGGAACTGCAGGAGGCTGCTTGGTGGCCAGAGACTCCGCATTCACGGCAGCAGTTTCCTCTGTCAGGGCCCTTGCATTCGTCGCGGTTGTGGCCGAAACCAAGGCATCTCGGGCACCTGCCTCTACCACGTTCCTCCCAGAGCCGTAGGCGGCAATTGGTGAATCCTACCCTCAGCTTGCCGGCCGCCAGCGTCTTCTTCGCGAGTTTTGCCGAGAGTGAAACCACCACCCACTTCTGGCCCCTGCTCAGCTCTCTCGTCAAGATTATTTTTACTTCTTCTGGCCTCGCGTCTGTCACATCGCAGATGGCCTCCACAATCTCCGCCGAATCTGCCTGGTCGTCCATGTCTTGGATCACGATCTTAGTGAAGTGGTTCATCTCCCTCACATCGGCCTCAGCACCCATCACCGACCCAATGGCCTCGACGATTGGCCCTGCCGATGTGTTTTTGGGGTTTAGCCGGACCAGTAGGTCACCATCTCTCGTCCTGGATAGGCCCACAATATCTTCTGAAACCGCCTTGACCACTTCACTGCCCTTTACCTTCCTCAAAGTTTCCGCGTATGCCCCGTCCTTAACTCGAACCAAGATGGCTGGGGGCCGTGTTCTCGGTGGCCTTGTTGACGCCTTGGTATTGGCTGGTAGTACAGGGAAGTCCTCGCCTTGAACTGGTCCCTGTGCAGCTTTGCTCTTTGGCTGTCCAGGTCTCCTCTTTACTACTTCAGTCCACTGCCCGGGGTTCCGATCGCCGCCCGCGATGGAGGCAGCTAGTGCCGAAATTTGTCCGCCCTGGATGGTGAGCCTACTGCTTATGGCTTTTACTTCAGCCAGTAAATTGTCATCCGTGGTACTCTTGCTCACAGGGGCTGTGATCACCGGGGTCTTGCTAAAAGTTGCAGCGTGTTGTGCCTATTTACGCGCTACAACTGCCAGCTTGTATGCTTCAATCGCGTCGACCATCGCCGACTGCACTGGTTTTGCCACGTTCTTGGCCTCGCGAACCGCGTTCAGCGTGGCGTACAGCCTCCTGCGACCCTGTCAAGGTACTCTTTCTCCAATTTGTTTTTCTCCTCTGTTATTTTAGCGAGCTGGTCTGCCGTTTTACTGGAGTAGTCCTCCAGCGCTGCCTGGACATTTTTTGAGCTGCTGGCGAGGAGCTTGTCTGCCAGTGATGTCTTTTCGGATGATTCGCCGGGTCCTGTGGTGGGAAGGTCCTTCTCCTGTCCCTGCTGCTGGTCGTCCGCCATCAGTGGTAAGTCGCAGTAGTAAGTCTTTAGTGGGTGTCCATCCAATCCGAAGGTTTGTTTGTGCCGTTTGGGCCCTGATGGTCGGGTGACTTCCAAACTCGGCGGCTGAGTTGTTGGGCGGACCTGTGGGGTGCCTGCAAAGTTTGGGCCCCCTGCTACCAAAGGGGGGGAAAATCCCTTTCCACGATCCCTTTCGACCCGGACCAAAATGGTGGGTCGAGTCGAAGGGTGGCCCTGGCCCCGTCAGCCAAATTTGGGGGCGGTTGGCCCAGCCGTTCCGGAGGTCCCTTCGGAAGGGATAGAAGGTACCCCGACTATGGGAGGGACTTTAGGGTTGCTCCAAGCTGATGCGTTTTCCGGAAGAGCGGGTTTCCTACCTTAAATAGAGCCCGAGTTAAATGCAAATGAAAACGGGGAAAAGAAAAGGGGGGAGGGGGGCTTTTTCAGTATGTAGTGTGCCCTGGGGCACAATACAAGTCTGTGTTGGTCACACCTCCGTCCGCCGTTTATTTCCGTCGGAATCTCGAATTTTGTAAATGCCCGCACGCGCAGGACCGTGGCGCGATAACGTAATCGCGGTCGAGCCTACCTTATGCCCGTGGGCCGCGACCAGCGTGGATTATCTATGCTCCTTGGAACGCTATCAGCCGTTTAATATGGAAAAACCGTTGTTTTTGGTCGGCCGTGTTGTAGTATGGAGGGACTACTAAAACTGTCCTACCTTGTCATCGCGTTGTCGGAAAGTGTCGGCGGAAAAGTCCCCGGATGCAGGAAGCCGAGCTTGATCCGCTGGGACTTCGCGCGCGAAGATCCCTCCAGCCGTTTGACCACAAAATGCGACGCACTGCACAACGCGTCGGGGCGGGAAAAGCGGGATTCCCAGGCCCCCACACGACCAATTTCGACGCGCGATGGCTTAGACGCCTAGTTGCGATCCCGCGGATCGGATTCCGCCGGCGGCAGGACTCGAAACACGACGAAAAACACAATTTTGCGATCGGCCAATCGCAGCGCACTAGGGCCGACGGGTCACAGAAATCGAGTTAACAGACGAACGGACGAACCAATTTCGGCGCGGATTTCACGGGACGACACACAACCACGAGACGCAGCGATCAACACCAGAGGCGGGATAAACGGCGCACTTTTTCCTTTGAAAAACGAACACTTAACGGGAGCGACGCACAAGCACGTCATGCCACTACGACAGCCACCACTGAACTAACCTAACCTAACCTAACCTTTTTTTTTTTTTTGAATCGCAACTGGGCGGGAACTATCGTAGATACTCCATCCGCCCAATCGCATCATTTGTTGAATAAATGCACACAATATTACAAATTATATATGTTATACAAAAAATAAGATGCTCTATCCTCTCAAAATTCGCTTTCAGCGCACATTATAAAAAGCCTTAACTAATTTATTTGTTGCTGGCCCACCGCTTGTTGCCTGGACCGCTCATCCGCTTCCCGCGTAGTCATGATCTTCGTCACAAGGTTTGTCACTCTGCACCAGTCCTCTTTGGATCGTAGCATGATTCCTGTGATATTATCTGCCGACAATTCCTCCACTCCGAGGTACACACATGCCGTTGCTCTGCACCGATGAAACGCATCGCATTGGAATACTGCGTGTTCTGCTGTGTCTGGCGTGGTGCCACATAGTGAACACGCTGTAGTTGTGGCGTTCCCAAATCTGGCAAGATTCTCGTTAAAGCACCCGTGCCCAGTCAGCAGCTGGCTCAGGTGGAATGTGACCTCACCGTGTGCCCTGTTCAGCCAAGGTCCCAGGTCGCTGATCAACCGGTACGTCCATCTCCCGTTGCCGGCAGCGTTCCACGCGGCTTGCCACTTGGTCCGGGTTGTCTCTCTAGCCGTGTCTCTGTCTGTACCCTGGTAAATACTAACCCTCTCCTCCGCTAGTAACTTCAAGAGGGCATTCCTGTGACGACCTATGCTGCCTCGTGAGACACCGTGCTGTAGCAGCATGCGACCCGCAACATCACTCTTCTGTATGCTGATTCCATCTTGGAGATTGCTTTCGCCGTCATAGAAGGATACCAAAAGGGAGCACCGTACAGCAGACGTGACGTTACCACCGTTGCTAGTACCCTTCTCGTTTTTTGCCCCGCTCCTCTGAGATTCGGCAATATCTGGATTACCTGCCGCCAGGCTTCGCCAGCCCTCGCCGCCGCGTAATCGCCGTGCTCCTTGAAATGGAGAACCTAACTTAACCTAACCTAACCTAACCTTTTTTTTTTTTGCAGTTTGAATCGGGTGCCGAAGGAGGAACCGTGTTAGCATTACTTCTCCACCGCCCCTCATCGTTTATTGTACATCTAAAAAAGAAAAAAACAAGTTAGCAAGTACAACAACTGCGCCCTTAGACGCGCTCCCATGACCTGACAGCTCTTCCTTATCGAGTGCTAGTGGATATTCGGCTACCAGGCAGTGTTGCTCGGGGAGCTTACATTAAAAAGATATAAATTGCTTAGGCCGCTGTGGGCCTCGTATTTCGTTGGCGATGCCTGGCTTCGTGGCCCGGCACTCAGCCCACCAGCCTTGACGTCTCTTGTTGTCCATCTTCCCAACCCGGCTATTAGCCCACCGGTCTCGGGTCCCGTACATCGCACCTGTGCTTCGCGGCCCGGCGCTATGGTCCAACGGCCTAGAAGTCTCGTACTTGGTCACCTCCTCCTTCGTCGTCCACGTTCCGGCGCCTGCCAAGCTCTCTCCTCTTTCTCATTGAGGGTCATTATGAGGCGCGAAGGTGAGTCGCTGGTCAAATATTACGCTGAGGTACCTCAATTTCTTGGTCAGTTCTATGTGGTGCCCGCCCACTACGAGACGGGGAGGGACGAACGCTCGCCTTTTGATAAGGAGCACTGCCTCGCTCTTGTGTTGCACGTTCTCCAGGCCCCTGCTGGTCATCCACCCGTCGATCGCCTCCAGGGTGGGATTGACGACGTCTTCGAGTTGTTGGCCCGTCCTGGCCACTCCGACCACGGCCAAATCGTCGGCAAATCCAATCAAGTGAACGACGTTGGGGACTTCAGTCTCGAGGAGGGAGTCGTACGCCACGTTCCACAGGGCGGGATCCATGCCCGATCCCTGGCGGACGCCACACGTGACTCGCCTTGAGGTCTGTTCATCGCCGGTTAGTAGCTCCCTGTCGTTGAGCCATGACCGAAACATTTCTACTAGATACTCCGGGGTGTTCTTGCTCCGAAGCGCCTCGTCAATCACAGGCCACCGCAGGGAGTTGAACGCGTTCTTGACGTCGAGCGTAACCAGCACACACAAGTCCTTGAGTTCAATAAAAATGAAAAACATTGTTATGAGATTGACACTTCAAAAACAAATTATGAACAGATCAATAGAAACTTATTGTAACTCCTTTAAACTGAAAATGTTAACTTTTTATAATAATATTGTAATCTTTTGATATAATATTGTTGTGGCTAGGTTCCCTCAGCTTCCCTCTTCGTCAGCACCTCCTTCACGAACCGCTCTACCGCCGTCCAGTTACTCCGTGACTCCATCATCTTCCCCACAACAGTCTCGGGAGTGAATGGGTCGTTGATTGCAGCTTTTAGCTCCATTCTCCGACGCCACCACCTGACGCACAGGAAAAACGCGTGCTCCGCGTCGTCCACAGGCGCGAGACAGTCCACACACCTAGGGTGGACAACTTGCGGATCCTGTGCAGATACTGGCCGAAACATCTATGTCCCGACAGGAACTGCGTCAGGTGGAAGTTCGTCATCAGCTCGTGGCTCGTGGCGCACCAGGGACGAACGTCCGGGATCAGCCGCCTGGTCCAGCTTCCTGATGCCTCCGTCGACCATCTCTCCTGTCATGCCTCCATGGTGCTGGTTCTCAGATCGTTGCCTGCTGTGGGTGCCGATAGCCGATAACCAGTAGAGAACATCGTTTTAGCAAATTTTTGTACAAAAGACTTATCGGTAAAACATGAAGTTCTACATAATTATCTTTTATGGGTCCGGTTTCATTTTTTTTGTTAAGGCAAGTACGAACTGCTTTATTTTGTTGAATGCTTAGTGGATTAAGTATACTATCTGTTGTACCACCCCAAACAATTATTCCATACTGACATATAGACTGGTATAGTGACATATATACAATTCTTATAGTGCCATTAAAAATTATTTTATTTAAGATATATAATTTAATTGTAATTTTCCTTAGTCGAGTTGTAATGTTTGATACATGCATATTCCATCTCATATTGTAGTCAAACATCAAATCCAAATATTTTATTTTAGTCACTCAGCACTCTATTTATTGTGGAGTAGCTTCGATTGTCTCTTTTATGAGACAATTATATTAGACATGTATCGGCTTTTATTTTGTCTCTTTGCTTTCGCAAAGGCTAAACATACGGTTATATAATATTAATTGACAGTAATTGTTTTTTTTACTATTATCTATATAAATAGATATATAAATATAATAAATATATTTTGATACCATGTATAACGCATCTAATAGTCCCTACTCCTGGTTTAAAGCCATATTGATTTTTCGAAAGCAGCTTATTATTTTCTAAAAATGTAATTAATATTGACTTTAAGACTTTTTCAAGAATCTTTGCTAAATTACTGGTCAACGATATTGGTCTGTAATTATTTACTAGTTGTTTATCCCCATTTTTAAAATTTTGTTTAACAATAGTTGATTTGACCTGTGATGGAAATATTCCTTCCTTTAAGCTTTTGTTATAAATACAAATTATTGGATCTATAATAATCCATGATATACTTTTTAATAGTTTTACCGTTATTTTAAACCTGTCAAAAACCTCGCGTTTTCGGCGGTAGCAAAGAACGTTGTCCGCGATCCGACGCATTCGGATTGCATACCTGATGCCCTAACCCGGCCATCCCACATTGTCCGCTATCCGATGAAGTCTGATTGCTTACGCGGATAACTGAGGTGACTGACCTGCTAAACACCAAACAAATCGCGGGGGCTAAATGATTTTTTTATAAAAGCTACTATAAGTTGTTAGGTTTGGAGCATAGGTATGCACCTTAAAATGAATCTAAATATATTTTATAAAAGTCACTGTGATAGTAAAATACTATTGTAATTTACTATATAAATAGTAAGTTTCAAGTTACTAACAATTTCTTTGAATTATTAAAAAAAAAATATAATTGTTATACTTTAATATCTAATTTTGTAAAAATTTAAACTTCAAATGTGTATAAAAAATTGTATTTTCCTATATATATTTATTACATTTTTGGATTTCAATCAGAACTACTTATGAACCACGGTTATCTACTCAGGTTGAAATACGCCGTATGTCGACCCATAATAAACAATAACCCCGTTTCGTGTACAGCGCTATTAACTATTAATTAAGCTTTTTGTTGCTAAGCAGCCTGCAAGGATACCAAATCAAATAATATTATTTTTATCTAGTTATTAATTATTAGTTTTTTTAAATTTTTATAGATAGCAAGAATCTAATATTGATCTATCGTTTGATACAATTATGAGCACTACCAAATTGCATACATTTAGATTGTTGTGCAGTTTGAATATTGTAATAACAGTATTATTACACACAGCTGGATTTTTCTTACTGATGTATATTTTATAAGGGACCGTTTAAAATATGTACTTGTTTTTCTGACCAACCTTCAATTAGAGCAGCGTTTCTCAACTAGTGGTATGCGGAAAGTACACTAAGAAAATACACTACAATAAACTACTATCGTAAATTTAAAAAACCCTAAACTTCTATGATATTTAAATTATATGTGATACATAATATATACAATTTCGGTATACACAGAATTGTTAGTTAGAATAAATACAACTATTAATTATATGAGTAAAATAAACTTCTTGTTCGCAAATATATTTTAACTAAATAAATAATTATTTTTGATGTACTATTTATTGCAATTAATATATTTATTATGTGCTACATTCGTTAAAATGTCATAATCTTCAATTTTGGTGGTGTGTAATTTGTCAAAAAAGCATTATTTTTGTATAAATTAGAAAAAACAGAAAACGGTACATGACGTATACATGACAAAATATATAGGTATGTCAGCAACAGTACTAATTTTAATCTTGTCTGCGCATTCCCACTTTTTCCTGTGTATTAGGTTCCGCTTTTTATTGGTCCTTATTATAAAGAACTTGGTTACCTACCGCGTAAATATGAATTTACTTTGTAAAAAGAAGTAATGCGATTTTTTTTTTATTATTACTAGTTATGTTTGTGTTAGTCATACTTAGTATATAACTATATTTTTTAATAATATAATGAAATAAACTATATGTGCTTTATTTATTTATTTATGTAGAAAAAACTCTATTTACAAAAAATTGTGTTTAAATAAGTGTGCAGTATAAGAATTTGAAATATTATAACAAAAACAAACTTACAAAAAAAACATGACAATCATTCAAATAATTTATTGATTTATATATATTATCCATGAAACAGACTTAAAATTAATACAACAAAGTATATAATAGAATACTAAGAATGTTTTGTATTAGTGGTGTTATCCCCCCAAGGTTGGCCAGACTGTAGTCGGTAATATTTGGCCCTGTACGGTGATAGGCCGACTAGTATTTAGTTGTGACTTGTGAGCCGGACGCTGTCTGTGCGGTACGTCTCTCTGTCGGCGGGTGCGAAAAGCGAGGCCGAAGAGTGACTATTGTTCAATAAAAGTTATTAATTCTAAATGAAGTGTGTTGTTCTTTTTTTTTTACTAGTAACTGTTGTGAATTGTTTTTTTTTTTGATTAAGGAAGAGGCGATAACATAAGTCAGAAGTGGGATTAAATCTGAAGTGCGTAGTGCCGGAACGTTAAGTGCGACGGGTCACGTGACTGGCGAGGTTAAGCGTTACGCAATACGTCGAGTTCGTTATTGAGGTTAACCGGTACGCCAAGGAGATTGAAAACGTTATCAGCTAATCGCGTGTCCACGTATCATTGTTGTCTCGTTGTTGTTGTTGTTGTTGTTGATAACGTTCAACATGACGGGTGGTAAGAACGCGAGTCCTGCAGTACCACAGGCACCAACTTATAATGAACTTTTCACGCTTGTCAAGACCCTTTCGACAAGAGGTAGCCGCTATGGGAGTGTCGAGTAGAGAGGCCTCGAACGCGGTTAGGTTAGGTTATCAGGCTGGAAGACAATCGCGTCAAACTGTGATGGATTTCCGGGTGTTGCCAGATCTCGACAAAACCGTCGGTAGTTTCGATGGACGTGAGTCTACCCACGCGTCGGCCGATTGGCTAGCCTCCGTCGAAGGGATCGCCGATTTAAACTGTTGGCCTTTCGTTTATCGCGTTCAGTTCATGCTCGCGAACGTGCAGGGAGCCGCCCGAGATTGGTTTGTCGGTCGATTGTTCGTAGATTGGGCAGATTTTAAAAGGCAGTTCAGCGCAACGTTCGTCCGTACCGTCCGAATGTCTGATCGTTGGGACGCTTTACGTACGCGACGCCAGCTGAAGGACGAACACTGTATGGATTATTTCCAAGCCAAAGTCAGGTTGTGTCGCGACTTACTTCTTTCGTTCGACGAAATACGGGACCACGTTATACAAGGATTGTACTCAAAAGAAGTCGCCATGTTTGCGATGAGTAGGACACACCGAGATGAAAACGAGTTGCTGACGGACCTCTTGGATTGGGAGAGAATGCACGCGCTGCGGAACGCCGCAGGACCAGCACAGGTAAAATCCAAGGAACCTGTCAAAATTGTTGAGCCTCGATGTAGTCGGCTTGCTGCCGCTAGCAGTGACGAGAAGAAGTCATGGAGATGGATGGCGCCTGTGCTGAAAAATCTGAGGAAGCCCAGGGAAAAGTTAGCGACGACGTTGAACGCGGCAGCTGTTTTTACTGCCATAATATCGGACACCTGTCACGTAATTGTCAAGTGAGACGAAAAACTATTACGTGTTACCATTGTGGCGTGGCCGGACATTTGAAGTCCAACTGTCCGGACTTAGCACAAGTGATTGCCATGTCGGGGGGTGGCGTGCCGAAGATACATCCTTACCTGAAGGTCGGAGTGATCAACGGACGTGAGTACAGCGCCCTAATAGACACTGGGAGTTCGTGTACACTCCTAAAATCCACAGTAGCTGTTAAGAGCGGATTGGGGATACGGCCGTCCGAAAAGCGATTACACGATGTGGGTAGCACAATCGTGCCATCGCTAGAAACCGTCGGCGAATCTACCATTGAAATTATTATCGATGGGGTCAACGCAGAACCGGTCGGGGTCCTTGTGGTATCTGATGGGGCCCAGGGGCCTGACGTTATAGTTGGACGAAATTGGCTAGACTCGTCGACCGTAACTTACCGTAAGGTTGGTATTGATTTGATTATTGAAAAAGTGTCTTCTGTCAACGAGCTAGTGGAGCCTTCAGTAATGACGCTGGGAAATGAATTTGATGTACTGTACGTGGTCGATGAAGAAGATGTTGATACGCCTTTACCGCTTGTCCTGGACGATTTTAAATTCGTAGCTAAAGATGCCAGTTCAGTAGAGCGTCAAGAGCTAATGAATCTGGTCAATGAGTACCGTGGGTGTTTCGCCAAGGGACTGTCGGAGCTGGGATGCACACCACTGATGACCATGGACGTCAACGAAGTGCCTGGGAGCAGGCCCGTGGTGTGTAGGCCTTACAAGACGTCAGCTGAAGACCGGAATGAAATCGCCGAGATTGTCGGAGAGTGGAAGAAATGTGGTATAGTAGAAGAAACGCAGTCGCCATACGCCAGCCCAGTTTTACTCGTAAAGCAAAGTGGTGGTAAACACAGGCTGTGCGTCGACTATAGGCGATTGAACAAGCAAACCCTGCGACACCATTTCCCTCTGCCTGATATGGGTGAAAAACTTGAGTCACTAGCCACGGCCAGCTTGTTTGCTCAGCTCGACCTGGCGAGTGGGTATTTGCAAATACCACTCACTCCTGAAGCAGCTGCAAAAAACGCTTTCATCACTGCGGATACCACAGGACAGTTTGCGCGGATGCCCTTTGGGTTATTGGGTACCGTAGCCGAGTTCACTAGATTAATGCACAAGGTGCTGGGGCCGCTCAGGGGTGATGTGGTTCGGAACTATCTAGATGATATGGTTGTAGACGCCGGAAGTTGGTCGGACATGTTGTCCAAACTGCGTCAAGTTTTTGACAGACTGAGGTGTACTAATTTGACTCTCAAGCCGTCCAAGTGCTCGTTTGGAACCAAACGTATTGAATTTTTGGGGTTTATCGTTTAAGGTGGAATGATACAACCTGGTGAGGAAAAGACTCGCTGTATCGCTGAGTATCCAGAACCTAGTGATGCTCACGCAGTAAGAAGATTTTTGGGTCTTACAGGGTTCTTTAGGCGATTTGTAAAAGATTATTCTAAGATAGCCAAACCGCTGACCAGGCTTTCAAAGAAGGATGTAAGGTTTGAGTGGTGTCCAGAAACTGAAGAAGCTTCATTAACCATAAAAAAGTTATTGACCGGGCCACCAATCCAAGCCATGTTCAACCCCAAGTCCGGAGTGATAGAGTTACACACGGATGCGAGTGCGGTGGGCCTTGGGGCAATGCTGATGCAAGCCAGTAAAGAGGGTGAGCCCTTACACATGGTCTATTGTGCAAATCGAACAACAAGTGAAGCTGAGTCCAGGTACCATTCGAGCAAACTGGAGCTGATGTGTATCTTCTGGGCTGTACGCAAGTTGAGGCAGTTTCTGTTGGGAGTACGGTTTATTGTGTATACTGATTGTCAAGCACTAGTGTACTTGAATTCGTTCAGAGGCACTAGTTCTCAGATAGCACGTTGGCACGACTCCCTACAAGAGTTCGACTTTGCAGTGAAATACAGGCCAGGGGTACGAATGGGCCATGTGGATGCACTTTCACGTGCGCCAATGAAGTCGGAGGAAGGAGTGTTCGATGAACAACTGGATGTCTGTGTGGTACTCACTCTGGAAGAGAGGGTGCAGATGTGTCAAGCTTCTGATGCTGAGCTCTTGGACATCAAGAAAAAGGTTGAAGCCGAACACGTGAGCGGAGGAGTTGGGATGCTGAGTGACTACGAGGTAGAAGACGGGCTGTTATATCGCAGATTCCATGGCAAGCTGCTATTCGTCATGCCAAAAGCCATGAGGAAGAGTCTTGTCGTAAGTTCCCATGACCTCAGCGGACACCCTGCTGTCGACAAAACTATGGCAAACATACGGCAGGATTTTTGGTTCACGGGAATGAAAAGATACGTTCGGTTCCACATACGCATGTGCTTCGAGTGTCTAATGGTAAAGGTTCCAAGAGGGAAGCAACCAGGATTATTGCACCCCCTGCCCATTGGAAATAGGCCGTTCGAGACGGTACATGCAGACCATGTTGGACCATTCTTGACTACTGAAAGGGGTCGCAGGTATGTCCTAGTATTTGTGGACAGCTTAACTAAGTTTTTTTTATTTTATGCTGAAGCTGGAACCGGTGCGGAAGAGACTGTGCAGTGTGTGCAACGTCTTGTTGGAGCGTATGGGCTACCCAAACGGCTGGTGAATGACCGAGGTACCAGTTTTACTGCGCTTAGCTTCGTTACCTACTGCGAAGAACAAGGGATAAACCATGTGCTGGCGTCTTCAAGGCACCCCAGACGAATGGTCAAGTGGAGAGAGTTCACAGCACCCTGATGTCTGCCTTGATCACCACTTGTGTCGAGCCGGAGGACTGGGACTTGGAGCTCTTGAAGGTCCAGAATGACCTGAATAGCAGTGAGAGTAAGGTGATCAGGAAGACCCCTTTTGAGCTGCTACATGAGTATAGGCCACGCTTCCGATTGGAAAACCTACGTCCCCTTTCTAAGACGGAAACAGTTTGGCATTTTTTTTTAATAATATAGTAGTATGTATAAAACATACATTTTTAGTAGTATTTACAAGATATGTTTTTTTTTAAATTAAATTTGTATAAGTACGTCTTTTTCAACTAAAAATAAATGCATATTCAAACGCATATTTTGATATTTTTTGGTGCATATGTATGCGCATATTTCTAAGGTTTTAAGCACATTAAGTCCAGAGCCCTGCTTATTATACATTTATATTTTATACAGTTGTCAGTAGTGTACGAGCAAGAGAAGTAAAAGTGAGATAAGAAAAGCATTCGATTATATTTAGCATAACATGTTTATTTTATCATGATTTTTATTTTTTACTACTAATTTTATCATTTGAATGTTTTATTCGATTATTTTATCATTCGAACATTAGTAGTAAAAAATAAAATGTTTTTTGATGTTCTCGACCTTCTATTATTTGTTATATTATATTATAATATGGTGTATTGTACCATTATACCTATACTTCATTGGGCAGCCTTCAGTTGCAGCGTTTTTTTTTATATCGTTCAATTATTAATAATATTATATTATAAATATAAATTAAATGTTCATATTGTGGTTTACTGTGGGTCTATTGAATAGAATAATTCACTTTATTTTCGATACCAAAAAGTAAAATCAGGAAATAAGAAATGCAATATAATATTTTTTTTTTAAAGAACGTTCAGTATATAACTATTTAGCTCGACAATTGTAAAGCAATAAAATATCTAAATAATGATAAATATAAACTTATAAATAGTTTGATATTACAATTCAAATTGTATAAGTATCATGCAATACAATTATTTCCAAAAATAGTTTTGGACTAATAGTATTGTAGGAGTAATAACCAATAGGCAATAAGAATAAGATACCAAAAACAATATTACGTATTATTAAATTATTATCATTGTGATTTCTGGCATTAGTCGAATAAGAAGTGTTTCTCTGTTATTTATTTTATTTTATATTTAGTAAAATGGCACCTAAAAGATTGGTGGTATGGGAGCATTTTAAAAAAATGAATGAAAAATGCGTGAAGTGCCAAATATGCAAAAAAGATTTCAATTACCATAACAATACTACAAATTTAAAAGGTAATAATAGTAATAATATTAACTAAATTATAAAAAAATAAAAACGCGACATCATAGATTAGGTTTTTTCTTCTATGTAGTAACAAAATTTGAGGTTTTTATTTTGATTATAGCCTGTATTTGATGTTCGCTTAAACATCCTTTTTTACAACAAATATCATGATTACACTGCAATAAAAAATTGTATTGACACACGAATATTTTTAAATAACTTTTAAAAAAGTTTTAAATTGTTAGATTTTAATTATTTTTTTAATTTATAAAAAATGCTTAGTCAAAATTACTTATTAAACGTGTGTGTACTGTGTAGCACTAGCATAATAATTAACTAGATAATATCTTAACTATATCATAAGGTTATAACTATAATTCATAAAATTAATAATATGTAGAACAATATTAGATTCAGATGTATTATCGACCGGCCCTTCTACTAGTTCTAATTTACAATCAGAACATTCGGGTTCTAATACGAGTTCACAGCAGCCCTGTACTTCACCTATACTTAAACGTTCTCGCCAGTTAAAATTATTTGGTTCGACTAGAGGTAATGAGTTATCCGAAGTAGAAAAAAGTTCAATAGACAAAAGTCTAATCAAAATGATTTCTGTTGATTATCAACCACTTTCATTAATTGATAATATTGGATTTTTGGAGTATTCAAAAAAAAATACAGCCTTTGTATAAGCCGCCTAGTAGGAAAACGTTAACTATGCAATTATTGCCGGATGAATATAAGAAGATAGCTACCATTCTTAAATCTATGTTAAGAAGTGTCAACAATGTTTTAATTACGACCGATATGTGGACTTCGGATAGCAATAGGGCTTATTTAAGAGTTATGGGTCACTTAATATTTAACGATCGTTTATATTCGCCTGTTTTAGCAACAAGAGAAATTATTAAAACACATAATGGTGCAAACATTGATGCTTCAATTTCAGATATTTTAATTGAGTGGGGTATTTTAGACTAAATAGTAACAATAGTTTCAGATAACAGGGAGAATATAAAAAATGCGATAAATGAACACCTTCATAAATATCACCATCCATGTGTTGCGCATACATTAAATTTAATTGTTCATGATGCAATTACTTCAAATGAAGAGTTACCTAACGTGCTAAAAAAATGCCGAGCGTTGGTTGGGCATTTTAAACATAGTGTTTCCGTGTCTACAAAATTAAAAGAAATACAAAACCAAATGAATTTTCCCGAATTAAAAGTCAAACAATACGTTAGTACTAGATGGAATTCTAGTTTGATAATGTTGGAAAGACTTATTCAAACTAAAACGCCGTTATCTGCCGTAATAACATTTCTTCCTCATGCTCCAAATTTCTTAACCGCGTTAGAATGGGTCTGACTGTCTTCCGTTATTAAAACCTTTTGAAATAATGACAGTTGAGTTATCTGGAGAATATTATCCAACAGTTATTCCTTTGATACGAGGACTTCAGTATACACTGAGAAACAAAACGACTACAACAGCAGCAGGTACTTTACTTAAAAAAACAGCAATCGATGTTTTAGCTAGGCGTTTAGGGATATTAGAATGCAATAAAATAGTAGCAAAAGCTACATTTTTAGATCCAAAATTTAAAAAGACAGGATTTGGGTTAGTGGATAATGCAAATAATTCGGAGAAATGGATAACAGATGAAATTAATTCTATAATGAGAAATACTCAAAAGAACGAAACATCTAATATGTCTGTTACGTACCCACGTATTAATTAATCATATATTAACTATGTACAGCGCGCCGCACGTTTCTAATAATATTTGACACTATAACTAATAAGGCAATTAGTATAGTATAACATGCGGAGGTCGTTGCAAAATCGTAGATAAAACAATTAAACTATAGAAGGTGCCGTCACATACGTATCTTTCCTGGAAAGCCAACGCCCATACGCAGGATACGAGTCGACCAGCATACCAAATACGAGACCCGAACTCTGTCTCATGACCGAGCTTAGCCACTACTACAACCACCCACTCCAAAGGACACAATCATATATATAGAAGCCCAGGACAAGAGCTCTTCAGACGGTTAGGGACATTCAGAGTCAGGTCGTAACACCACTCACAGTTTATATTCTATCTTTATATTATAACATTGTATTTTTGTACTACGTTAATAAACATTCATCATACCTAGTACATCACGTATTCTATCTCTGCGTTGATGTATATATCGACGTCGGTTGGGACGTAACATGTCTATCAACGGAGAACCTAATTTATTACGGGGACACTCTGATAGTAAAGTTTCCCAAATTAGAACACCCTTATCAACTGGAATCTCGGCTTCTCTCTTAATACGGCAGTATTTAGCAATGCCCTATTTAACCCTGCGTAGGTCGCGTGAATTACTATTGTAATCCATCTAAAAATAAATGGTTTTTTCGTATATTGAAAACCAATAAAGTTATCTTATCTTTTCAGTACCTTCGAATAACATGTTGCTTAATATAATTAGTTTGTTTCCGATTACTGGTCGCATAAGTTCTCGTTGTTATCGGAATTCAAAGTGTGTTGGATTACCAGTGTATGCCGCGCGATCTTTCACGCCCGTTTTTTTTCCGTTTATTTTCTAATCAAAGTTTTTATTTACGTATTAATTATAAAATAATAATAAAAAAATGAGCAACACAATCGATATTGAACAATGGCTAGAAGAAGATGAAGATGAACTTATTGATGGAAATGACATTGACAGTGAAGATGAGTTGGGGGATCAGGTAGACATTAATAATGAAAACATGGATACGGAAAATAGTGACTATGAAAATAAAAGTGAGTCAAGTAGTGATGATGTTGGTCCAATATTACAAAATAAATATTTTTTTGGGAAGAATAAAACTAGATGGAATAAGAAAGCACCTACTAGTACCCATCGGACACGTTCTCATAATATAATTGTTCATTTACCTGGTCCAAAATCGATCGCAAAAAATATGAAAACTCATTTATAATGTTTTTTTCTTTTTTTTGATGAAGTTGTAATAAATATTATCGTCAAAAGTACAAATATAAAAATATCTTTTGTGAAGAAAAATTATGAACGTGCTCGAGATGCTAGGGAAACTTATGATGTTGAAATTAAAGCTTTGATTGGTATTTTAATTCTTGCAGGAGTTTCTAAATCTAGTAGACAAAATATATTTAATTTATTTGATGATTCCAAGGGAACTGGACTTGAGGCTGTGTATCTAACTATGAATATTCAACGTTTTAGATTTTTAGTTAGAAATTTGCGTTTTGACGATTTTACCAACCGCTCAGAAAGATGCGAAATTGATAAATTGGCTCCTATAAGGGAACTTTTTGAAGTTCTAGTGCAAAATTTTCAAAATAATTTTATTCCGAGTGAATATTTGACATTAGATGAACAATTAATTGCTTTCCGTGGTAGATGTTCGTTCAGACAATATATTCCAAATAAACCTGCCCGTTACGGAATAAAAATATTCGCTCTTGTAGACGTAAAAAATGCATATACATTTAATTTGGAGGTTTATGCCAGGACAACAACCAAATGGTCCTTATAAAATGAATAATAGTGCGGAAAGTGTTGTCAAAAGAATGGTTCAGCCAGTGGAAGGTACTAAAAGGAACATAACCATGGATAACTGGTTCACTTCACTTCCAGTGGTAAAATATTTACTAACTGAAAAACAATTGACAGTAGTGGGGGCTTTAAGAAAAAATAAAACATGTATTCCAAAAGAATTTTCAATTTCAAAAAATAGGGAAATAAATTCGTCATTATTTGGTTTCCAAAAAGATTGCACAATCACTTCATATGTCCCGAAAAAAAATAAAGTAGTTATACTGCTATCCACTCTGCATAATGACGCTTCTATCGATCAAGACACAGGAGATCAACAAAAACCAGAGATGATTACATTTTACAACCAAACTAAATATGGCGTTGATAGATTAGACCAAATGTGTGGTCTATATGACGTTTCAAGAAATTCTCGTCGTTGGCCGCTTACCATATTTTTTAACCTAATTAATACATCATGTATAAATGCTTTAAATGTGTATAAATTTAACAATATCAACAATAAATCTAAAAGATCAGACTTTTTAGAAGCATTAGCTTTACAACTGATGAAACCGAATATTGAAAGACGTATTAAAAATTCAAAATTACCAAAACATATTAGGAGTCGTGGTATGAAAATTGTAGGCCTCGTTGAAGATACACCTATTTTGCCTGAACGTCCTAAGGGAATTGGTCGATGTTATTTGTGTGGAAGAGCAAGAAACAAAAGTACGAGAAAATCATGTGAACGTTGTTACAAATGGGTGTGTCCAGATCATTTAAAATATATTTGTATTGGGTGTTGTGATGAAGAACAGAGTGAAGAATCATCTTAAATTATTTCAAATCAATAAAAATGTATTTTTTTTTTATAATTAAAAGTTAGAATATGTAAAAATGTATAAAGTACTCTTGTTTTTTTTATAATTATAAATATAGAGAGCTAAAATATATGTAAAATACTAAAATATTAATATGTTTGTACAGAAATATTATAAAAATTTAGTTGACTTTTTTTTTTTGTGCATCCTTACCGGCTACCAACGTTTTACAGCTGTCCAGACTAAAAAACCAGTTTTTACTGGAGTGTCTGGAAGACAGCTGCAAAACGTACTGTGGAAGGGATACAGTGATGCACATAATACATACAGGTCCTACGGCTCACGTGTTTTATCGCATTGTCAGTTGTTTACCGTCCGTTCGTTAACAACTATTTTTTACACCATTTTTTCTCCTCTGTCACCATTTAACGTTACCGTGTAAATTATTTAAAAATGTCGTTTGTTGATAAAGATACTCACAGCCAGAGTAAAAAAATTATCTATAGTGTGTATACATTTTTAAAACAAATGTCGGAGAAGCCAGATTTAACGGCTGATTTTTTTAAAAGTGCTCAAGTTATTACAGCCCAAGCTTGTGGAATATCTCATCGTACTGTAAAACGGATTTGTGCTGAAGCAAGAAGCAATATTAATTCAGAATTACCAGATGCGAGTCCTACGTTTATTTCTCCGCGTAAAGGATACAAACGCGCAAAAACTGTTTCAGAGCTTGATGATTTTGATTCCGATATTGTGAGAAGGACTATTTACGAGTTTTATGACCGGGGTGAGTACCCAACTGCTAATTTATCTGTATCTAATACACCTCTAAGAACTAATGGTCCTAAATAAAGAAGAAATAATCTATATTCAGTAGCTTTAAACCTTTTAGCTTCTTTGAGCGATCGGGGCTTTCTAGAAAATTCCCTCTGAATATATTGCCTAAATGAAAGTAACTGTTCAGATATTTGGTTTACTAACACCGAGGGCAATTTATTGGGTGGTTTGCCATTGATCCAAGTCCCAACTAATAGTTTTTTTACCACACCGAGAAGGACTAAATGCATATAATCAAGGGGTACTGTTGATATTAAATCTAAACCAGATATTTGAGCCAGTATAGTTTCTCCTATATGATGGTGTTCATCAGTTTGATTTCTAAAATCATCGTTTGTTCTTTTAACAAATGTTGTTTCAGGAAAACACATCCTGTCATTGATATATTCCCCTTCAGATGTACACTTAGAGCAAGAGTAGTAGCCAGCATGACCTTTTATCTGCAACACACTTGCTTTAGCTACTGCATCAAATAATAACATACATATTTCAATACGGGTTAACTTTCCAGCAACCACAATTTCTCTATCACATAAGCTAACAGCTTCAGAAACAAATTCTTCAAGAAAGTTATTAAAACAACAAGGTTTTTCTTGCCCATGATAAATACCAATAGGGAAGACAATATTATTTAATGGCTTATAATCTTTAACAACTCCCAGAATAGGATAAAGTTGACTTCCTGAAGACTTACTTAAAGGAAGACCATCAATATTTATTGCTAACTTAATGGTTAATGGAACAGATAATTGTTTATTAAAAATATTATTCAAACTATTTAAGATGCCAAAATGATAATACAACCCTGGTTTTACAACTCGCATAGTTGTTGTTTTAGGTGTCATTAAAAATGTCCTAGGATCCTTAGGAAGATTTTGAAATGTTGGCGTTTCCTTTAAAATTGATAGTAAACCTTGCAGGGCGTTATGGTTGATTTTAAATTCAATACTCCACTTTTGTAGTTTTTCAAAAATAGTTTCATTACTCGAATCATTGGAATTATAATTATTTTTAGAATTGTTATCTAGCTCATAATTTATAATACTTTTATCACTAGAACTAGATGTTTCTAAAAATGATTCACTACTATTCAAGACACAAGGCATATTTTCAATAAATTGAGTATTGACATTATGACTATTATCATCTGCATTACATTCCAGCACAGGAGACAAATTAGTTGAAGTAAAATCAGATGATAATAAAGGAACATTATGACTATTATCATCTGCATTACATTCCAGCACAGGAGACAAATTAGTTGAAGTAAAATCAGATGATAATAAAGGAACATTATGACTAACTAAACTACTCTTTTTAGATTCAATGGTAGAATTACAAATTGATTCAACTGATCTGTTTAAATCACTTAACTGATTTTTAACCAAACGGTTAAAATGTCTTTTGGAAAATGAATTTTTCTTCATGATTAAAAGTTTTACTAAATTACAGAACAACCGCTTAGCTGATGATTATACACATATCCTTAATCTTTAATTAATTAATTAATTAACAAAAAAAAAAAATTAGCACATTAAGAGAGACTATTTTTTTATTACAATTTATAAATCTAATAATCAAAAATGAGTACAGTTTACAGTAGTTTATTTACAATTTTTATCAAGAAGAAAATTAAAAATATAGGTAGGTAGGTAAACAAAATCACTCACAGAAAGTAGGTACCTATTATTAAAACTAAGAAGTAAGGCAAAACTACAGATAATAAAGAATAAATAATAAATAATATAAATATTTAAAGTCGCCATGGTGATGACTGATTAGTGTGAGCTATTAGTACAGAAACATACATTTTTTTTTGGAAGAAAATTAATTTCACTATAAAATATCCTAGACTATATCAGGCTTCATCTACATTTTTAAGAAATGGGTACAATAACCTATGTTTTATAGACAATACGAATAAATTAACTCAAAAGTTAACTATGAAAGTATATTGACTAGGATTTAACTAATTACAATAAAAATCAAAGAATAAGCTTATTCTAGTAGGTACCCAAACTGTGATATATCAATAGCTATGTGAACGTGATCATATTATTATAATTTATATAATTAATAAATGAACAAACAATATTACTTACAAATTTGAGTTTAAACCACTAATCACAATTAATTGACAATAAGAACAAAATACAAATCCCACGAACGGCACGAACTCAAAGTTTCAAACAGCGAAAAACGTTAGTTGTTAGTGGACTAACTAAAACAAAAGGATTCATTGTCTATTATGTAATAATTAACCGCCAACTGGTTGTAAGCACGTGACATTATATTATCAATTGATAGCGAGCGCATACTCGGTACCAAAGCGAACATTCATAGTATAACACAAAACGAATATTCTTAGCATATAACATTATCATAAACAATGAATATACCATAGAGATTCTAGATAATATAGAATGGGTGCATCTTAAAATAATAAATGAAGAATATTCTATTCTAATTCAATAATAGATATCTAATTTGGTATACACTTATCGTATCTTCTGAAGTGTCTGTATATCTATAGTATGAATGGTATTTTTGTAGAATATACTATTAATATATTGTGCTATGTGGGTGCTCAATTAATACTCAATGTTGTAAAAAAAAAAAAATATTATACCGGGTGGGTTCGATCGATGCAAAGGCTCCTCAAAAATTTAAAATTTAGTTACAAAAAATGCAACGATAGTCGTTTGTTTTTAATGGAGAGGAACGATATTGTCGCACTTCGGTGTAAATTTCTGAGGCAAATATGTATGCTGCGAAAAAATAAAGACGATCGGCCTGTTGTATACCTCGATGAAACGTGGGTAAACCAAAACCATTCACGCACGCTTATTTGGCAAAAAGAACGCAATTCGATGGGTATAAAGGTACCGACTGGTAAAGGAGGTCGACTTATTGTATGTCACGCAGGATGTGCTCGCTACGGGTTCATTGAAGGGTCGAAATTGGTATTTCGTAGTAACAGCGGAAATACAATCGATTACCACGACCAAATGAATGGTGAAGTGTTCAAACAGTGGTTTATTCAATTGTTGAGTAACCTTGAAGAGCCATCCGTTATCGTAATGGACAATGTGCCATACCATTCTACCCTCAAAGAATCATACCCAAAAAGTAATTGGAGAAAAGCCGACGTCCAACAATGGTTAACGGGTAAAAACGTTGAATTTCATCCATTAGAAACACTACCAGAACTTCGTCAAAAAGTTAAGAACCTAATGCCACGAGAAAAAAAATACGAGCTGGATGAAATCGCGTTGGAAAAGGGTCATGAGGTAATCCGTCTACCACCTTATCATTGTAAATATAACCCGATAGAGTTAATTTGGGCTCAGGTAAAGGGTGAAGTGGCAAAAAAAAACAACACGTTCAAAATGGTTGACATTGAACGTCTAACACATGAGGCATTAGATGCAGTGACTGTAGATGATTGGAAGAAATGCGTCCGACATGCGGAAGAAATTCAAATTGAAGACAACAAAAAAGAAATTATGCGGGACACCATGATTGAACCAATAATTCTTACCATACTTCCGGATGACAGTGACTGGAGTGACGACGACGATCAAGATGATGACGAAGGAAACAGAGAATAAAATATTTTATTTTATTTATTTTTGTATTTGTATTATTTGTTTTAAGTTTTTAATGTTTTTTATTTGGTTTGAATAAACAAATTATTGGTTTATAAAATATTTAAATATTTTCAGTAAATTAATTTTTAATTCAAAAAAACGCGGCAATTAGTTTAATTACGTTATGGACCACTGAGGCGAAACGGCCGCTGTGTTCGTGACGGGCACTTCTCATGTCGCGGACTATAGTTCTGTTCCAAATACAGGTGTATCAACTACAGGTAATATACACATTCAATAAAAATCAATTTATTTTACTATTTTTACTTTTAAATGTTAATTGTATCTGTTTTCTAAACAGTCAAAGAGAATGTTATAGGACATGCAAATAAAAAACTTAAGATGATCAATACACATTCCCTCCTATAACAGTATCAACAGGTATTTAATTTGCATTTAAACCTATGTATTCATGTTTTCTTTACGAGTCTTAAATATGTTGTGTGCTCAAGGTAAAGGTATGTGTTTAATATTTGTTTTTAAAATTGTTTTGAATATTCATTGGTTAATGTAGATTAAATTTATTTAACTAATAATAATAATCCAATGATTTTATTGGTAGTTCTAGATTGTAACACTTGTATATATTAAAATTTATTAACTTTAGGTTTTACTGGACATGGTTTTCTCACTGACACGGCAATGCGTTTTTATGATTATGCGAGCAGTATATTATCAGGTTCTTCCCCAACTTTCTAATAAATGTCTGTACCAATTTTCACCGAAATTAACATTTTTTGTCTTATGTAATGTATATTCTATGTGTAATATATTTTAAAATTAACCTGGTATTTTTTAAGTGTCCTAATTTGATATGTCTTACCATGTTATTTTAACAAGATCATGAATATATTATTCATCCTGATGGCCCATCAAATGCATTGCCTATTCATCAACTTGAAAGGAAGTCCAGAGTTGAACGTGGATCATTCCAGCCTAAACTTAAGTTGTATCCAAGGACAAAATTTGGTAGTACCGTACGTAGTTTCAATAAATCATGGTTTGATAATTTTGAATGGTTGGAGTATAGTCCTAAAGTCGATTAAGCATTTTGCTTTCTATGTCGACTATTTAATTCATCTAATGGACTCAATAAAGGCCAAATAGATTTTACATTTTCACGTCATGGTTTCAAAAATTGGAATAAGGCAACTACAAAGTTTAAAGACCATCAAAAATCTAAATCCCACATTCACTCCATGACTGAAAAAATAAATTATTCAAGTTCTAATTCAATAGATATTGCATTAGATGAGTCAAGAATTATGGCCATTAGTCAGAGAGAAAAAGAACGTTTAGGTACATAATCGCAGTGTATTGGTTCGCCTAATTGACATCACGCTATGTTTAGCTAAAAGTGATAAACCCTTCCGAGGACACAACGAACAAAAGTCCAGTGTTTGTGAAGGTATGTTTTTAGACTTTGTAAGTGTTCTTAAAAAGTATGATGAACCTTTAAGAAATCACATAGATAATGGTAAAAAGAATGTACTATATACCAGTAATTTAATCCAAAATGATTTATTGAAATCTATTAACAATGTAGGTAATGAAACGTAAAATTTCATCAAAAATAAAAAATAAACTTATTTCTGTATGTGCAGATGAAACAAGTGATGTGGGCCATCACGAGCAAATGTCTGTTGTAGTAAGTTTTTTGATCCTTCGAAAAATAAACCAACCGAAATATTTATAGACTTACAACATTTACATGCAGTGGACGCGAGTTCAATGTTTAACTGAAAAAATTAAAGAAATTAATGTAGATTGGAGTTCTGTCTTGGCTGTTTGTTTTGATGGAGCTGCTACATTGTCTGGCAAAATAAATTGTGTTCAAGCCAAAATTAAAATTGAAAATCCTCAAATTCAGTATAAACATTGTTATGGTCACTACCTTAATCTGGTTTTAGTGGACTCATTGAGACATAAATGCAATTGGACATTTATTACAGTTTAACCTGCATGAACATGACTTAATTTTACTTTCCAATAGGTTTAACTTAAATGTCAGTGAACTTGAAGCAGAACTCAGATTGTTATAATCGTTACCAGAATTTGAAATTGGTAAAACTAGCAAAACTATTTATCAGTGGTTAAATAATCTGTCCACTAATAATTTATGTAATAGTTTTCAAAATATTTACAAAATATTAACTCTTTTTGTAACAATGCCAGTCACAAGTTGCTCTTGTGAGAGATCTTTTTCAAAATTAAGTCTGGTAAAAACAAAGCTGAGAAGTTGTATGACGCAAGATCGATTGGAGTCAATGATGTTAGTATTTGTTGAACAGGAATTGGCATCTGATTTAGATCCAGAAGACATAATTGTAGAGTTCAAACATCTTAACAATACACAACGGCGACTAGAACTTTAATTATTATAAAATTTTGTAACTGCCACATATATATTATATAATATTATATTTATTATTTATACATGATTTTATTTTAATTATTTACCTACTGACATCTATTATATGCCATCTGAAATAGGGACAACATTTTTTTTCATATTAGTTATAATAATAACGAATTTGAAATTAACAAAAATTGTACAAAAAGGGGGAGGCTAAGGGGCTTTAGCCAGGTTGCACCCTCGCGTCAAAGCTGGGCACGCCTATGCCTATGATATTACAAAGTATATTTGATGATATTATTGTGAATAAAGTAATTTATAAATAACCTATTTACGTGGAGCCTTGTTTTCAATTTTCAATCCTTAGCTATAAAATTTGAACATTTTATTAATTTTTAACTACAAAATAATTATTAAATAATAAATTTGATACATTTTGTCAAAATTTGAACTTTAAAGGCTTATAAAAAAAAATTGTGCCTATGTATTATTAATATTTTTCAACTGCTATTAGAACGATATATCAGGAGCCTTCTATTACATTTTCAAGCTTTTTTACTCAACAGATAAAATTTTATTGATATTTATAGAAAAAAAAAACTAAAAAAATTGAAAACTGACAATACGGATATTGTCAAAAGCTTGAAAATGTAATAGAAGGCTCCTAGATTATTGTTTCAAAGGTAGATGAAAAAAATTAAAAATCCTTAGTCACAGTTTTTATTTATAAGCATTTAAATTTCAAATTTTGACAAAATACGGAAAAATCACGAAAATTATCAAATTATTTTGAGTTGAGAATTCATAAAAATTTTTCTTTTTAAATCTAAGATTTGAAAATATAATATAAGATTACTCATAAGTTTGTCTACCTTTATCAAAAAAAAAATGTCTACAATAAACTTAAATTAAATTTTTATGGGCGTCTGAAATTTTAATTTTTTACAACATTTGATATTTATTCGATTTCTCATGTAACAATTTTCTTATTTTATTGTAATTAAAAAACGAATGACTGTAGATACTTGAAAATTTCACTGAATGTTTATATTAGCATTTTCTATACATGATAAAATTTTGAAAATAATTTGACTCTTTTTGAGCTGTTTACAGACATTGTCAGTTTTCAATTTTTTTAGTTTTTTTTTTCTATAAATATCAATAAAATTTCATTTGTTGTGTGAAAATTTAATGCAAGGCTCCTGCACAATTTTTTTTTATAAGCATTTAAAGTTTAAATATTGACAACATTTATCAAATTAAAAATTTTTTAAATTATTTTGTAGTTAAAAATGTATAAAATGTTTAACTTTTATGGCTAAGGATTGATAATTTAAAACAAGGCTCCACGTAAATAGGTTATATATAAATTACTTTATTCACAATAATATCATCAAATATACTTGGTAATATCATAGGCTGACTGACCGTTTTCGCTCAGAATCGTTTTTCTTATACAATGATATTATATCATTGAATTCAAATTTAACACCATCCATTACAGTGACCCACTTGTAACCTACTGTACAGCAGAGCGACAACCACTTATCCACCTTTTTGCTTTTGACTCCCCAAAGTACCAACTAGATTCACTTTCCTATCAGAAAAGTAACTGTTGAAGAAAATCCAAGCACTTTCACTGTCCTAAAAGGTAATGACAGACACAAAAAAAATTTAAAAAAAAACACACTTCATTGTAAAATCAATACATTCATCGCTTCGCTCAGAATCTAAAATCTGTAACTGTAAATAATAGGTTCTAGGTACATTTTTACAACCAACAACAATACAATTTACAATTGATTAAAATATTGTGTATTTTTGCACACACGCATTAGTTAGGTATAGGTAAACACTCAATTTATAAAAATAATCTACTAATTTATGAATACAATTGATTACAGGCGCTATTATACCCAATATAGGTTACTCAACAATATACAACTATAAAATATTATAAAAATGCAACACTCTGTGAAGAAAATTAGCTGTTATAATAATAATCTACAATATGAGGACGTGTGCAACAACAAAATGTTGACGATATATTACATTGCATAGCCAATAAAATATGTTTACAACTAATCTTAATATATTTTAATATTTTATACCACAATATTTAAGAACATAATATACGATATACCTACCTATATAGTTAATATTATTATTTGTTATTAATAGTGTATGATAATAATATACATACGTCACATGGCAATACAAGTAGGTACATACCCATATATTACACTATAGGTAGGTAGGTAATACTACATTTTTCTCGTTTAGTTTTGATTATCGTTTAAAATATAACAATAGTATAACATATTTGATATATATATATAAATTAAAATTATTTACAACAAAAAAAGCCCCGTTTACACATAAATATACATGCAATTATAATATAAACTACGTTCAGGTCTGCCATGCACATTTTTCATATGATATTATACTATTACAGTATGTCTATATATAAAAAAAATGCGCAGAGTGATTATTTCAAACATCAATCGTCGGTTAATTTGTTTGAAATTATCAAAATTTGTATATAAAAGTGTAAAATCCTAAATACACTTAAAAATATAAGATTTAATCAATAAATATTATATTTTGTATTATTAAGCGCGTATAAAGGAAACAACTTCCATGATAGGAGGGTATTCATAGTTAAAAAAAATTTAGGTGCATTATTATCGTTAATAAACACAATATTATTAATTTATCGTTAAAATATTATGATAAACTTGTTGGTCTTTGTACAAAATCATGAAGATCGATGTCGATAATGTCTATTTAAAACATTTTTTTTTTTTAAATATTTTGGCTCCCCCCCTCTTATTGTATACGCTCCTGTATATTATAACGATAGTAGGTAATATTCACTATAAAGTCGACGATACTCGATCATTGTGCAAGACGGGAGTTATAAATACTCATAAAGCGTAAGGCGTAACCAAAAATAGATATTGTAAATCATAATATTTTAACAAGTTTTTAATAATGATATCAACCGTTCAGCTGAAAATCACCCTATATAATATTCATACATCGTAATATTTACACATCAGTCGACACGTGGTCGGACGATGTTATAATAATATTATTTTTCGGTAACAATAACATTAAATGTTATTATGCCAACGGAGAGACAGCTAACATACGACGACTGTTGTAAAACTTCACCACGGCAGTATCACTTGTTGCTGCCATCACCTGTGTTAGTGGCACCAAAATCGGTCGCATTTAGTTTCTTGGGCGACGCAGACGCGGCCTCGTCCAGCGGGTCAAGATCTAATCCGTCGTCGTTCTGCAGGTCAGCCGCTGCGTCTCGAGATCCTCTGTTTGCCGTCGACGCACCTGATGAACCTCCGTTGCCACCAAAACTGCCACTCGAATTACTGATGGATGAGACGCCAGCCGCTTTGCGCCAAATGGCCGCCTTGATGGCGTCAACGAGTCGGGCCAATCTGCCAGCTGCGTTCTGTACGACAACAACGAAAATTATAATTTGGTTATAATATGGTAATAAAATATAATATAATATACAATATATTATATCTATACTATTATTATAAAGAGGTAAAGTTTGTGAGGTTGTAGAACCGATTTTAAAAATTATTTTACCAATAGAAAGCCACATTATCCTTAAGTAACATAGGCTAACTTAAAATCGCAGTCCCCTCCGGTTCTCAAAACCACAAAGAAGAAGAAAAAAGGGTAAATTTAAACCCGGGGAGGTGCTCAAACAGGGATTTTAAAATTTATGATAGAAATGTTTGTTTGTAAATGGTTGCTATTGGTCATAGGAGAAATAAATAATAATTAGTAGAAATTAGTATTTATTTATTAGTGGTTGCCATTGATTATTTGGGCAGATCAGGTTGAAATTTAAAAAAATGTAAACTTGTAATAGTTAATAGTTAATAGTTAATAGTTAAATAATAATTTTCAATATGGAAAAGTGCTTTGGCCAATTAAAATTGTTTGTTTATTCAAACATCTTTACTTTTTTCAAAAAATCAAACCACAGAAATTGCATACACTTTTGTCAGCTGTTTAGGTAATTTTTATGAAATTGTATAAGATTAAACTGTCTGGATGGTACCTGTATTATTTTGTTTATTGAATGTTATATTCAATTAACGAAAAGGTATACAGATATTGTGCCGTTTCAGTAAGTTATAATGCACTAAGGCAGTGCACATTGAGGTATAGTACCTAAATAGTAAATAGTAAATATACTTCCATATGCCTAAATATTACTCACTTAATCAGTTATAAGTTATAAACTAAATATTATTTTTCTACGCACATGTGTACCCATAAAATAATTAGGTACTTACAAGTTACAACTAATATAGACCTAAATTGCATTGCCCACATATAATGGCTTTTCGAGTACAACCAGAAATGTGGCAGTATTGTGTGATAAAATATCATTAAGAGGACGCTATACCCGGGTCCGAGTGTGTTGTCTCCGTCTTACAAACGCGTAACATACCAAATTTACACTCAGAAATTGAAGTTTTAGAAGTTTTTGAAGCCGTTAGCTTAAAAATTAGAGTGAATCGACTTATCATGAAACTTGATGGTAAGAATATTATCTATGTTTTGTTGGAAGTTTTTTTACGATATTTCAGTTTTTAAGTGAGTTGAGTTATGAGCATTTTCAATTTACATTTATTATTCATTATTTCAGTTTTTAAGTGAGTTATAGCGTGTATAATAAATGTAAATTAAAAATGCTCATAACTCAACTCACTTAAAAACTGAAACACGCTATAACTCACTTAAAAACTGAAATATCGTAAGAAAAACTTTCAACAAAACACAGAATATATTCTTACCATCAAGTTTCATTCGCTCTAATTTTTAAGCTAACGGCATAAAACTTGAATTTCTAAGCGTAAATTTGGTATGTTACGCGTTTGTAAGACAGAGACAACACATGCGGGTGTGGCGTCCTCTTAAAAACCGCCATAAATCTAAATTTTACTGATTAAAGAAGATATTAATATCAATATGTAAACCACTTTAAAGTACAAAATATACCTATGTGTAATTCTTGGTTCAAATTTATTATTTGAAATACATTAATCTCAAAACTACAATTAATGTTAAACGTATAGAAGAGGCGGTCTTGCACCAAGGGAATGATATCATAAAAATTGGTATTGTAATATAAATATATAGTACATTTTAACATCTGTCAAAGATTTTTTAAAGATTTAAAGATTATTTTTTGACTTTTTACCTAGTTAATATATATTTGTATTTAATTCAACTCAAATTAAATTGACTAATGAACCTTAAAAGTTAAAAAAATATATACATGTTAAGTTTAAACGTGTAAATACCCAACTATCCGAAATAATATTAAAATCTCTGCATAATGTACGATGTGTATAATATAGTAAGTTACTATGTACCTGTATGACGTTGCCGATGGCTTGTGATATGCCATTGACAGCCGTGAAACTGGGACCGAAAAGCCTGTCCGGAACCTGAAGAGTAACTTTGTTGGCATCGAATGTCACCTCACTATCGTCTTCCAGCGGCGCCACCGCCGGTGCCGTGGCTGAAGATTTAGTCTGTTCTTGGGCCAAAACTTGTTGGTCACCGGTGCCCGGTACTGATGCCAGAAAGTCGTCGTCTTCCTGCAATGCAATGTCCCACATGTTTAAAAATTATAAATAATACGATTTTCATAATATTTCTTTTAATCATAGTTTAATGTTTATATAACCTATTCAGTATATAATATTAATATTAATAATAATAATTATAATAAAAAATGTTTTGATAACAATATAAAAATTAAAAAATGATCAACGAAATATGGAAAACTGAAGATCTGCGACGTAAATCACAACAGTCTGCGACCAATATTATCCTACATTTATACTACGATTCAAATCAAAAAATTATTTTGATTTTTTTAATATGTGCTTAAACTAAAATTGTTATGCAGAGCTTTGTTTTTTTATGATTTAAAATATATAAATATTGAGAGAAAATATTTATCAGCATTATGTTAGAGACTAACATGAACAATCACTAAACAATTTACGAATCAATAATGAGCAAATGGCCATTGAAACAGTGTTTAGTGGGCTATAATTAGCCCATTAATAAACTTTTCATGCAAACCAGCATAAGTAATTTAAATTCTTAAACAGTTATCTGCATGATCCTACGATGCTACAGTGCTACGCGTCTATTTTCTATTTTCCATATTTCTTTGACTTTTTTTTTAACAAAACCGTGGCACCTACCGATTTCCTTAGAATTTTTCATAAGCACTTAACTCAACCATTTAGAATTGTATATGTTGCGGGCTGATATAAGCAATCTGTAATCGTTATCATTAACCGATCAGAAGGTTAATAGGTATCATATTATACGATAACTGTAAGTCTGCAACGCGACTCGCGAATTCAGCTGAAATATTATTTCTACCTATGTTTGGCAATTGACATGGAAAACGACGGATGATTGACGACATAATATTATGGTAAAAATAAATAGGACATTGTGTGAGCATCAGAACAATTCGTATCAAGTTAACTACTTCATGATGATGATAATAATAATAAAAATTATATATTTTTAAATAGTCGTATATTTATTTTTATTTATTAAAAATTAAAATACATTAATTAATATTACAATATGAATATATGAATATCACCACAATTATAATAATATATAAGTACAGTAATCCCTCGTTATCCACGTTTTTGTTATCCACGCAACTTCGCTAGAACCTAACATCCGCGGACAACGAGGGATTTCTGTATACACACAAAATACAGTAGAATAATGTAATTTTGATTAATCAACTACGATATTAAATTATATCACTTAAATGTTACAATGGGGTAACTTTATACGCATATTTTATACAGAAAGATTAAACAAGGGATCAAGGGTGAACTGTATAAGCAATGATAAATTTTAAAAATAATATATATTTAGTCTTCGATTCTAATATATCTAAATATTAAATATAATTGGAGAATTGACAATCAAAATGTATTAGATATAACGTAGGTAGCGAATGCATTTTAATAACCAGCAAAGAACGTATGAAATTGTTTGAAATTGTTATACTCTACATTATCGTGTACTAGGGTATCGAGTATAATATATGTCTATAGACCTATCGTCTATAGACTAGAGTAGTTAATGTTAAATAACCATCTACAATAATATACGTCTACTACAATATAGACGTAGAGTAGTACGCCTGTTAATAAATATAATTGGCTATAAAATAGTAAAGACAACCTATGTTTTTTAAATATTTTTATTAACTATTAGTAATTATACCTTAAACACCCACCCTATATGACTTTTAGGCTTACAACTATCAACTATGTACCTATTAAACCTTGTACCTATAGGTAGGTACATACAATAATCTATAATATTATTATAATATCTCAATATTGAGATAAAATTATTTTTGATTTATTTTATTGCCAGATTCTGAAAAACTTGTAGAATGTTTGAAATTACAGACAAAATAAATTCTATGGGTATATTGTGTATAATATTTAAAAGATAAAAATCTGACTGAATCCAAAAACAAGATAAATTAATGATTTTAGAAATTAAATTAGAGTTCTAGACCGTTGATAAGTACTTATACATTCCAAGCCACACTTAAAATATCAATTACAGATAAAAATGTACACTAAGTATAATATTGATATAAGTACTATTATTTTATATACGTATTAATTAAGTGACATGGCATACAGACATACAGTGCCAAGACTCATTCATAGGCGCTACAATACGTCTCGTTGTAGTGCCATCGATTATAATATTATACTATTGTGTAATAACCGTCGGCCCAATTATTTATTGCTATTAATATATTAGATAAATATTTCAAACAAATTTTGGTACCTAGGTACTTTTAAGAAAAATAATCTCACGACGACTATATAGTAATAACTAATAAATAATATACCAACAGACAAGAGACAACAATTACCTACTGACTACTAAGCCTAACTAAATTACTAAAACCTATATAGATGACCCTAACTAACCTAAGACTATGTTTCCAACTAAAATGTAATATAATAATAATTTTTTTATATGACTCTCATTTATGATGAATTGATGATACTAGATACAGATAATATGACGATGATTGGTTGGCGAAATGGTCGTTGACTGCCAATAACGATGTAAGATGACGATGAAAATAAAAAATCATGCTAACGATAATTCGGTTTAATAATATGATAATAATAATGGTTATTAGTGTGATGAAAGGACTAAAAAATTCTGCGAACACGCGTGGTTAATTTATGAAAATTATGAAAACGATGACGACGAAGAAGAGACGAGTGATGGTACACTAAATTATTGGATGTTGCAACAAAAATAATTACAACGTATTAATTATTAACGTGGTATATGAAAGTGAAGTGTAATAATCACCGAACCTCCGTGGTGTATAATAATAATATAATTTATATATATATAACACACGAATATTATAAGATGCTCACGTAGTCCCGTGTACCTAATATACGCAAATTATTATTCATTAGGCAAGTGTAGTTACTGTATGCTCTTTTATTATAATTTATAAAACGTGTGATTATGTTAAACGTTAAACTTACTTACGTGTATTTTAGATTTGTGTTCATATAGTAATACATACATATATACCTAAATATTACATAATGTTATATAAAACGAAATTTTGATTATCTGTTACACTCGAACTTATGTGGCTGTATTATCATATAATTTATTTATAAGAAAACTATAAGAAAAATACGTAAACAATAATTTAATTTAAAATGGTTATATAATATCACGTAAGAGTATACTCGTTTTAATGTCACATATAGTGATAGCTATTATACGCGATATTAACAATTTAATCCATACCTTGAAGTAATTAATTCAAGTTATATAATTGACCAGGGTTGCAAAAATCAAACGAATCTTTGTTTTCCTTTTTACTCGGATAATCATCGTTTAAGTGATTACGAAGAATATTAGAATGTACATGGAATTTAACCTACATCCAAAATGTACTTTTATATACAGTCGAACGGCCGCAATAACTCTGATTCAATGTGTGAGTTAATGAAATATTTACGAGTATTGTACCTATAAATACCCGTGGTGCAATTCCAATAAAAAACTAGGGATGCTGAAGCTCCTTATTATTTTAGTTGGTTCACTAATGGCATAAATTATGAAGGAGCTAATCACCCCCAAGTCTCTCTTAATTGCGCCTATGAGTCCACCTTTAAGTACTCTTAAACAACTTATATTACTATTTATGACTATATATGGTTATGAACTTATGACTATACTTATATATATATGTATATATGTATGATTATGATAATATGATGATGGATAATATAATATATAAATGACGATTATGGCATATATTATTATGGCGGTGTGGCTGGCAAGTGTCGATGCAATCGAGGAGACGACGGTATGACGATGATAAGAGGACGCATATTTTTAGAACGACGTTTCCGACGATGGTGATCCGTCGTCGTTTGTTGCGGCAAAGCCTGACGGTTCGGAGGCAAAGCTCGGCTGGAAGGCGGGAAATCCAGAAGGCGCACCGCCAAAGCTCGATGAAGCGCTATCAAAATTTGTCGGAGTTCCAACAAAGTCCGATGGTGGTCCATCAAAGTCCGGCTGTGATGGTGGTGGTGGCGAAGCGATTAGGTCTGATCCGGGTACGAATGCTGGTGCTGTTGATGGCGCATTCGTAACGAAACCCGGAGCATCAGGGGCAGCCACGAAGTCCGGTGCGGGGACAAAAGCGCCGACGGAAGCTGCGGCACCGACGACGTTGAATGAGGCGTTGTCCTAAACACACACACATACGCACACACACACACACACACATTCATCGTTCGATGTTATTCATAGTATATAATATTTTATTATATAATAATATAGTATATTAATATAAATTCAGTGCTCGAATTCGGTTAATCGGTCGTGCGGTTACAGCAACACGTGAACCAAACTACTGTAGTCATTATGCAGACACATTAATGTTATTCCATTAATCCACGCGCTTCGATTTGGGAAATATTGTATTCGAATGTTTAGTATTCAAAACGTGACGTTTGGCCGTAGATAATATAATAACTGTAGCAGACAATTGAAATTACTTTCGATATCGATTATACCGTAAGGGGATAAAGGAAAATAAAAGGAATTGTGTCGGCTCGTATACATATAATAATCGTATAATGATATAGGTAATAATCAATAGACACCGGAATAATAGTGTAATTAATAATGTATTGCGTTTATCTAACTCTATAGCCGTATAGGTAAATATTATAGTTTGCTTGTGAATACTACAGCAGCCTAAGTACTGATATTATTAGATACGATTAAAATGTGAATGTGATGTTTTCAATGTATGGCAATTCTTGTCTCCTCCGGACACGGATATTATATTAGAGCAATCATTAGAAGAGGTATAAACCAATGTTAACTACATGGATCATTCACTAGGTACCTACATATTTTTCCGAATTCCCGAGCACTGAATTAAATATAATATTATTATTATTACAACTAACGTACACACAACAATATTATATCGTACGCCTTTTGCAACACACACAAACACACACACACACAAATAAACCTACTCTCTGACATGCCTACACGCGCGCGTGATCACACACATACGTAGACACACATGACACGTGCATTTAAAAAGTCGTCGTCGTAATAATTGTAATTTTATGTCGTATTTGAGTAATAAATAATACAACAATAAATAAAGTAGATTTCTCGATAGATTTACAATACTATAACGTATAGGTTCGTTTTACCTACAATATTATCTCAGCTACAAACGAATTCAAAAATTAATTTAATGTTGGTTATATAACTGAAATGTACAACGTACCAACTACATTGTCAACAGAAAAACTGACATTTTGAAAACGAGTTTTATACATATTTTACATTTATGTTTAGGTGCTTATTTATTATTTGTAATACTTTATTTCGAATGCATTAGCTGATTTTATAAAAACGTGTTGTTTCGTAAATTTTGTTCATCGAGAATCAATTACTGGCAAGATCCGATTATGAAATCACGTAATCGTATAATGTACATGTAGGAATGTATTATATCATATTGTAATACCGCATAAAGTAACAGTCTATAATAATATTATTGTGATGTGTTCAGTATAACGTAGACAGTACTGTTTATAATCTTCGTCGTAGCCGTCCCTTCGAAGCTATTTTGTATTTTAATTTTTAGTTTATAATAATCTATAGAATATATTTTAACTGTCGCCGCCGTTTTTATTGTTGTTTTTTTGTCGGTTTTTGTAGGAGTTTTTTGTGTTACGATTTTCTTCCCGTCATCATCCTGCAGGTATAATTGTATATTCATATACGTATATGCGAATCATAAAGTTCACATTATTCATTAATATAACTTTCGTCATCATCACTTACCGTCGTCGTCATCGTCATCGTATGTTATGGATATTGGATATATAATATATATATATATATATAGGTATAGGAGGTATAGGTATATGAATATGAGAATATGATATATTGTAATATTTCAGTAACTATCACTACCATTGTCACAAACGCATATGATCAAGTTACATAATATTTTGAATTTAATCGTCATCGTATAATATGATACATTTTTTAGCTATTGTATTTATATTTGGATAGGCTATGATATGTCTATAGTATTTTTATGATGGTAAAATACAAATTTCACAATCATTACACATCAATCGTATTAAATTTATATGATATGTACATGTATATAATATTATAGTATATATAGGTGATCTGTACCTGTCTTTTACAAGCGTATAAATTATATGTTGAGGGGTGGGAAGTATGGTTGTGGGTGGGTTATTATTGGTGTAGTTGGTGTTGGTGCTGATGGTGATTGTTAAAATATAGTGTATAAGAGGTTAGTGTAATTGTACAAGTGCTCATGGTTATAAGTTTTTTTTATATACGTATACAGTGGATTAACGATGATTAGACTCATATTATATTGCAATTTGTAACGCATTTTAATTTAATAATAAATTACAATTCTGTTAGAAACTCAAATGGCTAACTTATTTTATAAAAAATAAGATAAAATAAACCTAATTTGGGATGATTTTGTTTTTCGTATATCTGCGAATTTAAAAATGGCAGACTTACATGTTTTTACGTTGTTTAATATTTTGCGTTCAAATTACATTTTTATCATTTTTTTATGATTTATTCCGTTGAAATTCCAACTATTGAAAATCCACTGTATATGACGTATATTATATTTACTATATGCGAGTATAAAATACTGTGAAGTGCGTGCCGTACATAAAGTGGTATTTAATATATATAAACTATATACTGTAAATATATTTTATTATAGTAATTTCTAAATCACATATATGAGTGGTAGAAACTTTCCTCTTTCTGTATAATACGTATATATCGTATCACTATGGCACTACTCATCGCTTTAACGTTAACTATCACTGTATCATACATCTCAGATTATGCTATAAAACATTTTGTTCACCATGATTTCCAAATTGTATACGGTAATCATTACACAATTTGTACATTATAATTTATATATAAGTTTGACGCTGCATTAAAGGCTCAACCGCAACATCAATCGCTTCTTCATCCTTTTCATTCTCTACCACTGTAAATTATACTGCTGTATACCACTTTGGCAGTCTAAAAAATATTTCAATACAGTGATACCACTCATATCCACTCTCGTGCTTTCTCACTATGTATAATGTGCATTAAAATATTATACATATGTGTATTATAGCTATTTCTCTTATATACACATTTTAATAATAATTACACGATATATCGTAAATCGCTGCAAGCTTACCTTGTTTCCGATTGATCCCGATTTCGAAGACGAAGAGGATTGGGGCAACACTGGTGACAGGAATTGTGCATTCTGCTGCCGGTTGCGTTGGTCAAGGTTGCTCAGCAAGCGGGTCTTAAAGTCGATCACCTGATTGATTTTCTGTAATAATAAAAATAAAACGATACGATCAGTTTTCATTACAATATGTCAAGGGACGAATGCGAACGATATAATGTGGGCCGGGTCTGTACAAGAATGGCGCAGCTAGAAATTGTATATGTAGGAGAAATAGTATTATATAATAAGTACCGTGCGTTTTTATACGGAAATCTATGTCCAATAATTTTATACAAAACTTTCTAATTAAATATTGCTGTAATATAATCTATGGTTTCAGTTAATGTCACAGTGTGCTTTGGATATTTAATTTTTATCTATACACTAGCTACGCTGCTAGTTCGACACATGCGCATGAGCATCATAGATATATTATTGTACCTGGAACAAAAAGTTGAGCAGCACCGCCTTTACGCCCAAAGCAGTGGCCGCCTTCACCGTCACTTTGGCCACCTTATGGACGGCTTTTAGTCCAACGAGACTGACGCCCAATGCCTTTGAGCCCAATCCGACAGCTTTGGCTCCGAACTTGGCCCCGGCCACCAGCTTGGCGCCGGTGCCCAATGCGACTTTGACCGGCAACACGATGAGCGGCTTGAGTTTGAGCAACGTCCTTTTTTTCCTGACCACCACGGACCTTCCGGCGGCCTCTGCTGGTACTTCAGCGTGGACGGCTGAAACGCCTTGCAAACTGCTTGGCACTAACGGGGAAGCGGCGGCATCGGTCGATGCAGCGGAAGACGCAGGACGTATGGCGGATGACCGGGCGCCGGATGGCAAACTGGCGGCTACCGCTACCAACAGCAGTAGAGTGGCCGTCAAGACGGAACACCGTCGAACCGATGTCGTCGTGGTCTGTAAAGGTGTCATTTCGATTGATCTTAGGTATTTTCAATATGTTGTATACCGCTCTATGATCGATGCAGCAGCTACCGACGGTGACGTTTGACCACTGATCTGTAAAACAGATAAAACTAAAAGTAATACAAAAACTCAAAAAATACATTTCATAATATTATAACGACAAATTGTTGGTTTTATATGTAATAAAATTAAAGTTTTACTCGTTTACAAATACGTTGTTCAAGCGTACATTTTTAGTGTGAAATGCCATGTAAGTTTTTTTAATTAAATCATTACCCGCCAGGTTTATAACGGAATAACCTAACTTAAAGCGCGAGTAGAAAGATTTATGCATCACATTGTGTGCGTTATGTAATGTATATTTAAATTTTTAAATTTTCAATTTAAAAAAACGGAAAAAATATGCTTACAACTTCGCTTGCTTGAAGTATATTTCTCTATCGTTTAAATGGGAACCTAACATGATATATGCAGTTATCTTCTATTAGTCGATCCTTCTAATTAAATACCAAAGCACAATATATTATTGTCTGTTTGCATTCTCGTCTAAGCGCAGCTCACCGGCCTCCACAATATTTTTCTACATATAACCTCCCCCTGCGAGTACACCTCAATAAATCAAATAAGAGGCAACAATAATGGTACATTTTCGTATTAGCAATGGAGATCGATCACATTCTACATATTAATCTACATGTACAGGTCGTCAAACCAACCGCGATGTCGGCCCATCGATTCGAACGGTTTACCGGGCGATTTCATGCATCACAAGGAATGGCAATGTGTTATAACTAGGGCTCGGATTTATATGTATTTATATAACCAAAGTATGTATTTATACAACAAAAATATGTACATAAATATGTGCTAAAGAATTCAAAATATGTATTATCAAAAAAAAAATAAAAATTATAATTATAATTCGTAATAGGTATAATAAATTATAATAAAATATTTATATTTATCTAATTAAATTGATTACAATTAATAACATTCATTTTTAAATTTTCGAATCCAAAAGATCGCCGATATTGTCGTAAAATTTTTATAATAATAAATAATAAAATAAAATGTAATAAAAATTTTTTATTTATTTAGTTATCTAATTATCTTGATTACAGTTATAATAATAACATGCACTTTAAAATTGTTGAATTTAAAAGATCGTCGATATAATATATAGTCATGATAACCTTTCAATAATTCTGAACTCTGAAGAAAAGACATTAAAACAGTATAATTGTCTAAATATATGAGAAAAAATTGAATAGTTGAGAAATATGTAAAAACATGTATTTATGACAAAATATGTAAAAATATGTAAAATCAAATATAGCTCGTTTTATCAAAAATCTTGTGAAACAAATTTATCACTTGCCGAAATTAGTTTATCGTGTCGCAGAGAAAATTTGTATTTACATATAAATCCGAGCCCTAGTTATAACTTATAACTAAGGCATAATACAATATTATTATCATTAAAGTGACGGGCAACAATATCAAATATATTGTAATATTAATATCTACTCGTTAACCCGAATTGTCGAAGTGCGGTGGCATCCGCAGCAGCCGCAATACGTGCTAATCATTGTACAATAATAATACAAATTACATACACAAACGGGCGTAATGCCGTAATGTGTACCTATGAACCGGTAACCCGATTTCTGGATAACGTGATATAACAAAACTGACATCTACGTATTTGTAAATCCATGTTACTATCGTACCTGACGTAATGCCATTCGTATCTATTATAATCACATGATGTTTCGTAGAAAATTAATACGTTTTTCGAGTGCATGCAATAATCATAAAGAATAACACTGATATTACATTGATATATTAATATTCATTTATTTATGACGAGTGACGACTCAATAAATTTCCCCACGACCCGTTTTAATACCGCCTCATTGCGGCTTCTGACTCCGGGTCGAGCACCTCGAATTTATGATTGTCCTTAGATGCTTATTATCTACCCGCAGAGGTTAAACGGGTAATAATAACGAAAAACCATTATTGGTTTTAATAACGATATTACCTATTACATTGGAAAGTATGACAACGTTTGCGGTCTTGCGGTCTGTAAAGCAGTCAAAGGGCGTGGTCGTTACGCTGCATGTGTGTACTGTGCATATCATATTGATAAAATATAATATGCATTGGCTGAATTTGTTATTTTACGATATTTTTACGAGGGCAAAACAACGAAAAATGTCGTAACGCGTTGAATTTTTTTCGCAAACTGCCGCGGAAACGCCCGCGATAATGCCCCTAAGGATAAGTGCGCTCACACTTTCACTCGACAAACAAATACACCTGCAGCTGTATAATGTATTATAGTATGCGCATCTAGCGCATGTTAACCAAGGCGGTTCACTATTTGTTGTATTTTTTACACCATCATTGGCTCCCTATTAATATTTGGTATTTCGTTATAAAATCTGAAAAAATATCATATATTTTCAAGTAAAAGTTCACCGCCCCGATTTGTTGAGCAAAACATCTGAAACGCGTTAAGAAAAAATTCAGGGTGACGAAATAAAAAAAAATTTAGTTTGTATGTTGTAAAACCTGTTTTTATTTTTTAAATCATAATTCTCATGTATCACACTGTTAATCTATATAATTTACTATAGTATTATACGATATATGTAAGTACCTACCTATGTAATTGGTAATATTTTAATCACTAATTAATACAGAGTATTATATATACCTATCTAATTATGAAAAATGCTGTTAATCGTAATCATAAATCTACTTTCTTAAATCACCAATTATATACAATAAATAGGTAATTATTAATCAGTTGTGTATACAACAATTATTATTTTTGCCATACAACGTTCCATAGTTGTAGGTCTGTATAAGTAACAAATTACCTATACCCTATAGACAATAGATGTACTAAATACTTATTTATATATTATACTTTACTATAGTAATGATCAAGTGTATGTAACCGGAAGAACAGTTATTAATTATTTCGAATGACTTTTTTCTTCGAAATCAAATATTATATCAAAGTATGATTGTTAGACATAATATTATCATATTAAATTGTAAATCAATACATCGTACATAAATTTAAATAAAATGTTTTTAAAATGCTAAAAAAAGGCCCAAGATCCGTTTATTGCACAGCAACATTTGTGTATGGTTAATGGTATATATTAATGCAAACGTCCCATTAATATAATATACAGGTGTATAATTATTTTAATATGATTATTACCTATTATTTATTATAATTATTATTGTTATGCGTTATTTACGGTCTGTGCACATCAAATAAATGTTTGCGACACGACATTTTGTATAATAATAATATTACATTCTTATACACGAGGCTTTCTACCACAGCTTCCGATTTTTTTCATATTATCAATATTTAATACAGTTATTCAAAATGTCTGCTGTTGCAGCGGATGCTGTGCATATATTTTGCTACAACACAAGAACACAGGGTTGTGAAATGTAAATCGTGATCTATTAAGGCATTCGAAGTTCGAACGGTCATATATATGAAAACCTATACTCTATAGGACCGAGCTTTAAACAAGCTTTTCGACTGTTTTAAATAGTATTGGTGCTTCATAGAATAACTGGCTGGAAGAGTAGGCATCATTTGCATTTTTAAGGGGTTTAATATAGGCAATTTTTACAACTTCAGATAAATGTAATTTAAAAAATGTAATTATATTATTAAAATACCAATTCAAAGTACCTTACAGGTCATTACGTATTACTGTTGTTAGTAATGTAATTAAGAAATAATATAAAAACAAATATAATATGCAGACGTGTGTCATTGCTCCACTTAAAATCTATTTTCATAAAAGGTGTTTCACCTATATAATTGTTCTAAAACCAGTTAATTATTGTAAGGTTATAGCCAATCTGTGGACTGTGACAACATGTTTATCGTTTATCTACCAACAATATAGTCGGTGAGACAACGTCCCGATGATATGTTCATACTTCTGATGAAAAACATTTTTTATAGATTTATCGGAATTCAATTGTAAGTAAACTTAAGAAAGACAATAACTTGTATACGTTACACATATCGCAATGTATTTTTCCAGAACAGTATCTGCTGTATTATAACCAAGCGCCAGATAGGTATCTATACATAATGTTTAAGCCGGTAGTATACTTATGTTTTCTACAAAACCGCAGTGTATTTTACAATGATTACGGTGCTCGAAACCGGCGGTACAATGGTATTTAATAATAATCAATAATGAACGTGCGTTTTGCAAAGAACGAATAAGACGGATAATATTTGGAAACTGCGTGCGGTCGCCGTCTCGATCTGTCTGCAGCGAGGGACGGATAAGAAAAAAAAAATAATGATTAACAGTGTCGTAATGTATTTTATAATCCGGGATGAATGAATGTACGGCGACGGTGCGGCGGCGGTTTCGGAGCTGGTTTCACCTGAGGCGGTAAAAGGCGGCATTTCCCGTTCGCTAATCACCGTACGCATTATTTTGTATTAATATTATGATATACATTTTGAGTTGCACGATGTAGACATACTATATACATTTGTTATATATTTTTTTATTATTTATATCAATATAATATCATTACGTATATTTTTGCTAGGTAGTATTAGAGTAGGTGGCAGTTCGATAATATGATCCGCAGCTGATCTAGATCGTTGGCCAAGGTACTCTACAATCACCATGGTTTCTTTTTCCCTCGCGCTCGTTATACTTTTAATAGCATAATATACTATATTATATTAAAGTAAGTATAATATAATCGTATAACATGCCCGGGTCGTTGAACCACTCACTATTATTAAGAGTAGGTACCTAAATAATATGTACGAGTATGTATTATATGTTGTAATTGTTGTGTGTATTTTTCTCTGTCACACTCTGTATATTAATTTATATATTCACAACAGTCTGGATTTTGGGGGCACATAAGAAAATAATCATGGCTTAAAGAGTCCATTATCTTTGACGACCTAAAATCACACGGAGTGGTCTAAGTTTAAACTTTAAGGTACGAAAATCGTTAATACTTTTTATAATTTTATCAATTATATCATTATTTTAATATTTAACGAGTTATATATTTTTTTTTAAGTAACATATACTGGAATTTAAATAATTTAATGTTATTTTAATACTCAGCATAAATTACAGTAAAATTGTTTATTTCTGAAAGGAAGATCAGCTGATGTTTGGGCTCAGCAGTCAGCGAGTTAAGTTTCTGTATGATGCGTGCGAAGAAAATGCTTATTAGTACGACTGTAGTGTAAAAGAAATAAATTGTGGGGTGCCTCAGCACATGCAAACACATTTTAGCAAAGTGCTAACACTCACTCAACAATTTTCTTATTTTTTTGTCTAAAAGTACTTATAAATATTTCACCAATTATATTGACTAACCTATCTGATATAATTTTTAAAATTGAATTTAAATTCGTTATGAAGTTTATTTGGAAACGACTTTTTAAATTTTTAAGATAACATTATTCACTTATACCAGTACCTACCAGTTGTCTCCATCTTACAAAAAGCATAAAATAGCAAATTTTACGTACTAAATAATCCAATTTATTCTATTAATTTCAACATTAAATTTAAAGAGGATAATCTTTTCATGATAATTGTATATAATTTTCGTAAAATATCATCTATCGAAAAAGTTACGATAGCATAAATAATATATTATAAATTATTATAATAGTAATTAGTATCTAAGAAACCATAAAACACCGTAACTTCTTCGTTGGATAATATAGGTAACAAAAGCCAAAAGGGATATTACACGTTAGGTTATCCTCTTCAAATTTGGTAATAAAAAATAGGTGTTTAAACTATTTAATATCAACCTAGACACCAAGATTTCGATTTTGTTATACGAAATACAAATCCAGCAGATGGATACAGCAGTATGTAAGTACACGGTTATATACTTATATCATATAACTATTACATCCTCTTGATGTACATCGGCGATATTCGCAAACCGAACTCGCGTCGGTCAAGGACGAGCAGTACTGTAGCGCCGTCGCCGCAGGCCGACCGTCGGTACGGTGTCAGAAAAAAAATTACGTAAAGCCGAGTTCACACTACACCCACCATGTGTGTCCCGTATAATATTCAATACGTAGGTAAAAAAATATTGGTAACAGGTTACCTATACAATTTTAATACAAACAACTTTACACGACACGGTGTAACGAGAACCCGGCTCAAGACTATCGAACACGCGCTCAAAAACAACCGCGACCACGGTACCTACTACAGTATTACCTACCACTATTATAATATACCTACGCTTTAATTACATCGTTGTGCCCGGCGTTTACATTCTCATTTCGCCGGCAATGTTGTTCAGCGATGACGATCACTGGCGACTGGCTCATCCATTTAAATAGTGGCCAATAAGTGCCCATTTTTTATTTTTATGTCGTCGTCGTCGCTTACGCGTGAAATTACGTAAACTGGACACGAAACAACAACAAACGTAGTAATAATATTACATAGTTATTGATAGTGCCAGTGGCAAAATGATGCCACCGTGGTTGTCCGGTTTTCACTCTCGTCGTTTCGTCGTTTCCCTCTGTCTACTTCACACCCGCTCATCATTATTCTCATACCATAATTTTATATTATTATTATACGCATTCTACGATATGTCGTTCCGTCTCTCTAGCAGTCTAGCTCCCTCTCTCTCTCTCTATCGTACATGCTCTGTCTTATCGTCGCAGTGTTTTTGACACGCGGAAATCATTATCGTATATTAAAATGTACAGACTTATACATTTACTCAGTAGGCACGAATGTACACAACTGACACTAGATCGGTCTAACCGTACTACCACTATTACGCTACCAGCTAATTAGTATATAATATTATCTTAGTATAGGTATCGTTTAGATTTCCGAATGAGATTTTTAAGTATTTTAAAAACAGTTTTACTAACTACGACGAATAATAAAGAAACATTCGATTGTATATATTATGAAAAAAAAGTAGAAAGTTGAAAAATACGAAAATTAATGTACTTACTTAATTATATATATTTTTGACTATATATTATGATAGCAAAGTAAATTCATGTAGTTTTTATTTAGCATATAATCAGTTGTTATTACCTCCGTCCAACGGTAACACCGCTCTACTCCAGTCACACACTATTCAAATTTGTTAAATACAAAGCCCAAAATGTTACATTTCTCTAAGGCAGCGGTTCTCAAACTGTGGTACCTACGCAGTAGACTAATAGGTACGCGGAAAGTCATGTGGTGATAGTACGGAAAACTAAAAACTAATAGTTTTACTATAATGCTTATGACGAATCTATTACTTTGTGTTTTATGTAAATAGGTATTAAATAATATGCTGTTAAATGTGCCTAAATAATTTTCAACAATAATAATGTATTTCAATTTTCAATTTTCAATACCTAGTTCTATTGCTAGTCATTAGTGGTACATGACCGACCCATAAACCACATGAGTGGTACTTGAAAAAAATAGTGTGTAAGCTTTGGTGTAAGCTTTTTTTCATATTCATTGTTCACAACTTTAATTCAACTTATATAAGCGTTTGTATTTGCAGTAAATATCGTAGAAAACAGCATTAAGATCTATACAATAGATATTAGATTATAGAATTATATTTTAGAATAGTGAAAAACTCAAACACGAGATAATTAGGTACGTACAACATACATGATTATCGTAAACCCACGCGACGCACAATAACGACACGGCATGTTGTTAAGTTCTCCGCGGGATATGGAATTCGGTGGCCGACCATTTCCGGCTCGAGAGTACCATATTATATACGCGAGTAAGTGCTTGTATAATATCGCGTATTTTTCTTGAAATTTCATATTCACATTTATGATGAAATAACATCTGTATTCTGTATGGTATATGAACAGTTGAACGAAAACATAATACTATGCATTGTGGACATGCGGTGTCAGTGTGTCCTTCATATCTGAGATGTTACCTACCCAAAACACCCTATTTTACAACCCACTGCAATCAGGTAATAATGAAAAAAATATAAAAATAAATGTTATAATACTATGTGTTTAAAATAAAAGAGTGAAACGACGCGGGCCTGGGCTGCCGGTGTGGTGAAAGTCGTCGTCGACATTATAATAACGTATGGGTAGTGTATACCTACGTATAGTCGTCATCGCCGTTCCAGCAACGGAAACCTACTCCGAGAGTGAGCGTACACGGGCGAACGGTACTGGTCTCGTGCCCCGGTTATTAAATAATGATAATAAATATATGATTACTGCACAGTGTATTTTTTCGCTGAAAAGAAATTATGCAATAACGGTCGACGGCGACCATCAAGCGGAATGACTAATAATAAAAAATAAAACTATAAAATATATACAAAATAAATAAATACGAACTCGTCATGATGTCAGTGCGATTGGCACCGGGAAAACGGCAATGTTGGTTATAAAAAATGTATTAAAAGTGAAAGACGAAAAAATAAAAAATAAAAAACCGGACACCCGATGTGTCAGCTGAGCACCGTCATCTCTGTATATTATTATATTATAATAATGCACAGACGCAAAAAAATCCACCTCGATCTCGACAACAAGTTTCCGCTCTTTTATTTTACATACTTACATAATAGTATACTCTTATTTATATAATACACTTATTACGTCATATCACGTATTATCGTATGACATTATTTAACCAAATTCAAATCGACACAAATACAAGTTTTTTTAATTTTAAAAGTGGACTCAAAAATGATCAAGACCAATTTATACTAATATTTTTAAAAAGATATTAGGAAGTTCAAAAAAATTTAATTTAAAAATATTAATTAAATCATGTCTTATGTGTAATATAGTCCAAATTAACTGATGTAGCTAGAAGCTTTTTGAGCTTTTGGCCGTAAACAAATAATAATGTGCTCGTCATTACGAATTTGTATAAGACTTAGAGAGTGTAAACGTCACCCGAAACTCGTTAATTACAAACGTATACAAGATATTTTATCGGGTTTGTATCCTTAATTAGAATCACGTAACGGCGAATGAAAAAAGAACTGTTTCGCGCCACAACGTGTTTATTACGCTCGTGGTCGTCTTATACACGAGCGTGTGCACTGTGCGCGTTAAAGTTTTTATTACGTACCTACGCTGTCTCGTCCGACGAGTTCTTATATTATGATTCTCGCGTCCGCCGTTGTACACGATATTGTATTTATTGCTGGGACTTTAACACGTAATCAAACGGGTTTTATGGTTGTATCCTATACCTTATTTAAAACGTTAATTATATATTAATAATTTCGTAAAATTTAAAAGACTTATTACCGGACGAGCAGGAAGTATAGTCGGGAAATAAATCACGCGCGTTGTACGGCCGATTATCATCTCGGATTTCGGATTTTATTATTATGTAAACACGCTTGACTCATTTAATGTTTCTACACGACTTTACATAACGAAACAATCGAAACATTTTATGCACTACTCAATCAATAATATTACAATAATGCAGCGTGTGTATATAATATATTATAGGTAGGTATGTATTATATAAATCATACCTATTGTCTATTTTGATTATTTGTTACTATACAAATAAATATAAATTGTAATACACGTCCGTGTGCTTTATGCACTTCTACTAGAAGCTCCTATAGATAATAAGTATACATTCGAAACACTATATTATATGTCATATACACAAATGATGATAATAATAAATAAAATATACCTTTTATCAGCCAAACGTTTGTGTTTTCCGGCGCGACTTCGCCGACACTTGCAGTTGATCGCGAATGAAGTGCAGTCGCGATGACCGCGTTTTGCTGGGTCTCCCTCGTGCTACACTGGCCGCGCTGAACCCTCTTATTGGCGACGACTGCAGTTGCACCGCTTTACCAGCAGCGCTGCAGCTGTATATTATATACGGCTTTACAATTTAATACAATATTATATGTGATATGGTGTGTCTGGTAGTTAATAGTAATATTATTATTATTATCTTTGTGCACAAAAACACGCCACACTCACACACACACACACACACGCGACAGATATACGACGTCCCAACAGCAGCAGCGGTGCCGGCGCTTATTATATACGCGTATTTTGTACTTATTTATATATAAGCATACGAGAACGTGTGTGCGGGCGTGCGACCGAGCGCGTATGGAAAAAAATTGTCTGACTGATCTGCCGAACGCGGGCGAGCGACTGTAGCGGACGATCGGCAGTTGGCCGGGTGTGATGTACAGTGTGAATGTGCGGGCGAAGTGAGTGAGTGTGAGCGGGGCGGCGACCGGTGCGAGAAGAAAAAAATGAAAGTAGTATAATATAATATTATTATTATTATTATCATTATATAGTAGTATGCCATAGTAGTAAGTATATGTAATATTATAAACATTCAGTTATATTATTATACACAGTAATATATATAGAAGTAATGGTATGTGTTCTATAATACTTAATTTCAAGCAGCGCACGCGTTTATGTAGGCGTTTAATAGCTTGCCTATTCCCGGTTTTTGCACACATTGCTGCAGTGCAGTTCATGCATAATTTGTATATAAGTGCAAAGAGACTATGCAGTTAGAGTAGGTAGTAAGCACGCAACTTGCGTGGGCGTCTACACATATGCACTTGTGCACACTACTACTACCTACCGCATCACGTGTTCTATGTAAATATAATTATTATTTGTCTATTTATTTATTTTATATTTTTTTGGAATAACTAATAACATTATAAAATACTCAATATTTATTTCATTTATAACGATTATTTGAATATGATCTTTTTAAATTAATTTCCAACTATCAATAACTCCACATATTATATTAGATTTTGAGCGTGGCGATGAATGTATTGTTTTTACAATTAGGTAGCCAGGTAGGTATGGGTGTTTTTTTGTGTTTAGAGACAATTTTTATACTAAAAAAAATGCTTTGATCATTACTTTGATGCGTTAGTAGCAAAACAAAAACTGTATCTAGGTAAATAAGGTTTATAATATGGATCTATAAAGTACAAACATTTTAGGAGTCAAAATTGAAAGTTTTTAGTACTTTTTAAAATAATCAGGGAGGGGGGATGGGCAAGTATAGTTTAAGTTAGGTGCCTTTCTATCATAGTGTTATTAACTTTTGTGTCAATACCACCTTTCCGTAGAATAGTGTGAACAGGTTCGTGGTATATGTAGGTATAATAGCTTAAAAGAAATTTAAATATTTTGAAAATATCATTGCGTATAGTAAAATTATAATTTAGGTACGTAAATGCTTTTGAGTTCTTGCGAATAAAGGTTTTAATTTAAATTTATAACAAAGTAACTAACATCGTTATGCTTTCTCTAAATATCTAATTTTGTCCCAATTTAAACTTAAAATGTCTATACAATTAACAGTGATTATATATTTTTTAGATTTGTTGGTTGCCATAATAACTACTTATGAGAAACTTTATTTTTAATTTTCATTCCTAAAATATCACAATTTATTTAGCATGCATTCAAACTACAAAATAATTTACAAAGTTTCGTGCGATATTGACTAATACCGTCTATATTTGTACTTCAAATGCTTATAAAAAAATGTGTCCATGTATATCTTTAATATTTTTAAATTTCTATTATAACAACTTATGAGGAGCCTTTTATTACATTTTCAAGCTTTTCGACCCAGTGAAAAATTAGTTATCGACAGTATATATTTTATTTTATAGGTACTGTATAGCCAGGTTAGCCATACTACAACATACTAACTGGGATTGATGAACAAAAAATCAGTATATAATAATGTAAATATGTGACTACATATGTATGTATAACATAAATTTAATTTTGCACCCACTGAGCTGATTTTCTACGGGCGCCCCTGTGTATAGCGTATAATTCATTACAAGTATGATCAATAGTATTTATTTTATTTTATCTATATTTTATACACATATAATAGCTATCTATAGCTATATAGCTCTATACATTTATATTGTAGAAAAGACATGCAGAAATACAAAACTCTACCTGTAGTGGAAATACGATTAAATGGTATGTAATTGATTTTGAAAACTAAAAGTAATATATATTGGTATAATATATTGGTCATATTTATGGTTTTGATAATGATAATTCAATTTATAATATGACTCAAGTAACATCTATTGTCAATAGACAATACTACAATATACTATTGAAACATTAGGTTGCAATATATTATATTAATACTTAAAATAGGTAGTCACGTCAAAGAAATCATTGGGCAATATCCGCATATCACAACAATTCGGTATTTGGGACCATAAATATAATAATATGTTTGTTTTTTCCTCGTAAGAATTGATAATAATTACAATATTATAGTAGATTTTTGTATTAGAAAAAAAACCAAAGTGTTCATAAAATCACTATACCTAATCTATATTTTATTCATAGCGGTGATAAAAAAAAAAAAAAACTTCTTTATAAAGCACCACTGTCAACACAGTTACAGTTACAGTATAGTAGACGATTGTAAGAATAATAGTAGGTATAATAGATAAACCTGTAAATGTATACCATTTTGACAGGGCTTGCTTGATTCCACCAACTGGTTAGTGGTTACACGTTATCTAGGTATAGAATTATAACCGTGCATAACCTACGTCTTATTGTATAGAAGTTATAAAAAATTAACAATAATTATTAATTATTAACAAATATTAAAAATTATATTTAAAGCCAATATTTCATTTGAAAAATCATACAGAAATACATACAAAATGTGGGTAAGAGAAAGTCACTCTGCTGTACAGTAGGTTACAATTTTGTTAGGACTGTAATAGATAGTGTTAAATTTAATTTCAACGATATAATATATCATTGAATAGGTAAAAATATAATTATGAGCGGAGACGGTCTGTCAGCCTACTATATTTTAAATTATATTGTTATTATTAATAACGGAAGCCGATTAAGTTGAATTATTTTATATGTTTATTATCATATTTGTATATAATAATATACTTTAGAAGTTTCAAGTGCCCACGAATAATATTTTTAAAATATAAAACAAAACTAAAATCGATTTTCTTCGTTTAAATATCTAATTTAGTCCAAATTTGAACATAAAATAACTATAAAAAAACTGTGTTTTTATATTTTTTGGTTACAGAATAACCTACTTACGTGGAACATTATTTTAAATTCTTAGCTATAAAAGAAGAATATGTCATAAAATTTGAGTTACAAAATAATTTTACAAATTTCAACTTGATTAATTTTGTCAAAATTTAAAGTGTAAATACTAATAAAAAAAATTGCTACTGTGAATTTTTAATATTTTTTAACTGCTATTGTAACATTTCATCAGGAGCCTTGTATTGATTTTTCACGCTTTTTGACTCAACAGCTAAAATTTTATTGACATTTATAGAAAAAAAAACTAAAAAAAGTGAGTAAGTGGATGTCTCTCTGCTGTACAGTAGATTATATGAGGGTCACTGTCAAATGGAAGGTATTAAATTCGAATTCAATGATATAATATCATTGTACCTATACAAAAAACGATTCTGAGCTATTATTTTATATTATATTTATATTGTTATAGGTTAGGTTAGAAATTAGAAATTGTCACGTATCTACAGTTATTCGTTTCTGAATTACAAGAAAATAAGAAAATTTCTACATGAGAAATCGAGTGAATATCCAATGATGTATAAATATGAACTTCAGACGCTATTAAAAATGTAATTTGACTTTCTTGTAGACATTTTTTTTTTTTGATAAAGATTGACAAACTTATGAGGAATCTTGTATTACATTTTAAAATCTTAGATTTAAAAAGAAAAATTCTTATAAATTTCTAACTCAAAATAATTTGCATATTTTCGTTAATATTATGTATAGGAAATGGTAATATAAACAACCAGTGAAAATTGCATGTACCTGCGGATAGGTAAAACATTTTATTGACATTTATAGAAAAAAAAACTAAAAAAAATGGAAATTGTAAATGTTCGTAAACCGCTCAAAACCAGTCGAAATATTTTTAAAATTTTATCGTGTATAGAAAATGCTAATATAAACATTCAGTGAAAATTTTATGAGCTTACGGTAATTTTTTTTAATGTTTTTTGGTAGGTTTTTTATTTTTTTGAAATCCACAGGAATTTTTTACTTTTACTACTTTTACTGAGCAGTCTTACTAAAATACTAATCACATAATAAAATAAAAAAAAAATCAAACCAAAGTCGCACCGTTAAAAAAATAAGACACGATTCATTTCACGCTAATATTTTATCACGTTTATATAAGATATGTGATGTTGATGTTATCACAATGTATTTTTGTAATAGGTAACTATAACTGATTTAGATATTTAAAATTATAATAATTTATATGTTTTACTTAAATAATAAAATCGATTTAGAAAAATAATTGTTATTCTTAGCTGGTTATTAAGTACCTAAATTTAAGTGGAGATATCTATCCTTCTAAGCACCTATCCACACACACTCCTGCACTCCAAAATCCATTCATATGGTATATGACTATTTAAAGTTAATGTATTATCGAAAATCACGAACTCTTTTATAATGAGATAAAAACGCTTGATCCCGAAGAAGTACTTACACGAATTATATTATTGACGATGACGGCAGAGAGAGTTGCGTTATAAAGTAATATAGAGTGAGTGTATAAACGATTTGCGTTAAGTCTAATGTGTGTGTCGTAACAACTGGTCAACCGGGTATTACGACATCGGCGACACACTCACTCACTGTTGTACCACTCCCGCTCAGGCTGCTCTCACTGACCGCTGTAGCGTCGAAATGTATCAGGTATAATAATATCATAATCAACAAACTATAACTAGATATATCGGTAAAACATAAATGATACATACGAGTATACAAAAATAAGAATAAATTAACGAGGATATAATATAGATATATATATATGTAATATTATGATATATTATCAAAACCAATAATCGCCATTCCGCATTCACATTAAATATAAATTGCACGAGCTTATACAACCGTAATGTTATGTTATAATGCAATATTACAACTGCAGTCATGATCTGCAGTTAATAACTATTAACTACATACCTCAAGACAAGTGTGATACTCGTTGAAAATACTTTTGAAATGCATTTAAAATAGGTGTTTGAATACTAGAATTAAAAAGTATTTAAAAATATATTATATACTTAGTATAAAGATTATAGATACCTACTACATTACTACATATTATATTAAAAAATATTTAAAATAATTTAAACCTAAAGTATGAGAACTCCTCGAGCCTACAATTGGTTGAGGTATATTTTTATTTTTGCATATTATCATTTTATAAGATAATTAAATATTTTATTAATCAAATGGAGACAAATCCCTTTCAAGAAATTATAAAGAAAATACATTTATCTTTCGTGATTTCCAAACATTCTGGTAAACTATTATTATATTAAGAATCTTAAGAGAATATAGTTTCAGCAATTAATAACAAATCATAATCGTATCCTCAAATTTTAGATATTTTAAATTAATATTATTTAGCTATAATATTTAATACACTACTACCTATAGTATATAAACATATATATATATTAAATGTATTAATGTGTGAAATAGTTAATACTTTGTGAAAAAAAACCTTTTAAAATTATGAAGTTATAAAAAGTGAAGATACAAAATAATATAATTTATATTAAAGAAAATGGTTTAGGAAAAACGCTGAAAGCCATGATTATCTATTAGTATAAAAAATACAATTCTTAACTTATAAAGTATTTAAATAACCAACAATTCTCTATAAAATAATAAAATAATTATAAGCTTGTTGTGATACGTCGATACATAACCCAATTCTATAAAAATTGTATCAAATTCATTCACCGTTATTATTTGGTATAGATATTGACATAACTAAATTTGTTGAGTCATTATTAGGTAATTATATATAAAACACACTTTAAAAATAATTATTATTATTCTATTGATGAAATATCATTCTTGGGACATATTTTATATTAGTGAACGTAAAATACTTTTAATAAACCTTTTTAATTAGTCAAATTTTTAATTTAATAAGATAAGGTAGATACTTACAGACATCATTAAATTCAACTATAATTAAATCATATATTATATTATGATTATTTATATAGGGTTCTTGGATATAACAGTATTTTTGATTAAAACCTAAATAACTACTGAAACAGGGTTTTTATATGTTTACTGAATAGTAAATTACTGTTATATTGCTGCATAAGCAATAATATTTTATCATAATTTATAGTATTTATGGCCTTATGGGTTACCATAACAGTACCTATGATGATTCTCCGAGCACTTCTTTCGCCAAAAAAATTTTATTTATGGACATAATTAGAAAAAAAACTCGTTATTATTCATTCTTACGTAAACATTATAATGGCCTGCCAAATTTAATATTACCTAGGATTCTTATTTAGATACAGTGGCCCCGAAGTACAAGATTATATGTATGTTAATGAACATCCATCCACTCTTTATTGAAACTTGTCGCAAAAAAATGACCACCCACTTTTATTGTATTGTTTTATTTTTAAACTATTATCTTTCTTTCATTGTTATATAATCTAACAAATACGTATTGCTTTAATAAGTTTTAATCGAGAAAATATATGTAACCGTAAGTAGCAGCCAACAAGTACGGGTAGGTTGTAGGTACTTACCTAATGTTTTTAGATCATTAAAAAACTATGTATATACGTTTGGTCGTTTGGAAATTAATTTGTTATTTCAGCTAAACAAAATTGTTTGAATAATTCTCAAGTACTATTATGTTATGAATGTTATGATTCACTGTTACTTTTACCGAATCGTCTCCTATAATAATTTACATAACTATACGAGTCTAAGTACTTCAGTGATTAGTGAATCTTCATCTTCAATTATCATATAATTCTTAGGAAGTAGAAACAAAAAATTAAACTGTTTTCAATTTTTGTATATTTTGGCTCCTTTTGTTCTATTTATAAGATCTATGATATTTCCAACTTTTATTTGGTATGATAAAATTTTTGTTTGCTAGTACTTTGAAAAATCAATACAAGGTTCCTTATAAGACGTTATTCTTACAGCAAATAAAATATAACAAGTCAGAATTTTTTTTTTATCATTCAAGTTAAAATGTTCAGTCAATAATCAAAATAACAGAAATTTACAAATTATAATGTAGGTACCTATCCACAATACAATTTATATAACTTTTTATGACCTTAAGTTTGAAAATCTAAAATCAGATTCCCTCAAAACTTATTTTCTGGCAATTAAAAGAAAAAGTTTAGTGTAAATTTAACACTGTGATTTACCCTTAACGATTTTTGTTAATATTCCACAAAGATTGGTCGTAGAATCTTGAAACATTTCACTGTTACTCAAATTATAATTGTCTATACTCAATGAAATTTCAAAGAATTTAAATCATTTTTAAGACATTTATATCTATTTTTGAAGTGTAAATAAAAAATGTTAGGCTTTCTAAAATACTTAACAATTTGATACAAGATCCTACCTACATTTTTCTTTATGCGATTTAAATATATTTAAAATACATTAGGTATTCTTAGGACTTGACGATTAAAAAAAAAGTTCCTCATAGTAAGTTCATACTGGAACCAAAAATACATTAAATAGAACTTTAAGTTCAAATTTAGATAAAATTAGCTATTTAAACAAAGAATAACGATTTTAGTTATTTCGTTGTTCTTAATTTAAAAATATTATTTGTGTGGATTTCAAACTTTTATGTATATTATTATATTTTACTATACACATAATGACGTTTTCAAAATATTTATATTAATTTTATGTTATTGGTTATTAATACGTTAGGTACTTATAGGTATACCACGAACCTCACACCGTTGACTCAAAAGTTAATAATAAATAATAAACTAATAGGTATGATAATAACATTAAACAATAAACATATAAACATGTATATGGGTACTTGGCAGTAGGCGGTATTGCAACATTAATGCAATTAAAACAATTAATAATCTAATAATAATTTAATACGTGTAATGTTTTCACCAAGAATTAATTCAACCTTCCATATTAAGTAAAATAATTTAATACAATATTATACATATACCAATATAAATATATAATAAAATAAACTTAGTAATATAATATAGACCATCTATGCTGAGAATCATCTTTCATTTGTACCTAATGATTTATCATTGAATTTAAATTTAAGTATTTAACACATTGCCAACACTCAGCCAAATTGTATATGTTTAGGTGATAGCTTTCATACATATTCATGATTGGTTTTCGGCGCCACTTTACCATCATGGTAAATGGTAATACCATGACAAAATAAACAGGTTAGGTTTACCTACCTGTCAACTAGCACAAACATGGTGGATGCTTTCTCCGCTTATCAAATTCATTGTTTAATAGCTATAATATATTAATATAATACTAAAGTATCGTAATATTCATACACATGTTTAGAAAATATATTGTACCACCCGACACCCACCTCCAAAATTAGGTCTGGCAGTCGCCAGACTTGAACCATATTCCCGGTGCCACTGATAGATAATAAATAATAAATAATATTATGCATATATTATAGTATTCAAAAATCATCCTGCAAATAAGCTATATAGGTAGACTTATACAGCCAAACATTGCGTTAAAAATAAAATTATTTGTTTCTTTCGCCACCATGTATACGTAATATTACAAGTTTGTAATACCTACATAAATATACATGTTAGACGTGTTACGACTTTTACGTAAATTGTTGCTATACTATACCAAAACAATCTGAAAAAAATGTGTCCTCTTCTCAGTTATTTGAAAACGAGCATGCATTAATTCTGACAGAACATAATAATATATTGAAGTAATCATTTAAATTTAAAGAACAAAGAAGACAAATGGCTTCTACTATACCTATTACACAATTATTATTATCATTATTATTTATTATTTTTTGCCACAATGGCACAACATCTCGTTAACTGTTAATTTTTTTTTCATATCCTAAGAAAAATGAAATACATTATTTTGTTGTTTTATAATTCCTTTACGTTTTACCGTAATTGCAGGTACATTAGTTTGTACTTTAAAATATTTATAGGGCATTGAGTAATGAATAAATTAAAATAGTAGGTACGTTATAACAGCGATTATATATATACATTGTATATAGAAGCCCCCCTCTCCACCAGTGGTTGATATAAATGTTAAACTGATTAGTTTTGTACATATTTTATCAGTACCCCAAACCTATATAGCTTTGTAGCAATACACACAAGTCATAGATAAAATAGACGGACGGTTCCAAACTGTCAAGTGAATGACATGAGTATACTTATAAGTATGGTATTCAAAACTTAAATATTTGTCTAGTGTAAAAGATCTTAGGATAGTTAGATAGCGGGGTGAGAAATTAGTAGAAGATTCGTGTTTCAAGTGCCCACGAATAATATTTTTAAATTACAATAAAATTACTAAAATATTTGTTCATATCTAATCGAAGTATCTAATTTTGTCCAAATTTTAACTTGAAATATCTATAAAAAAAAACTGTATTAATATATTTAAAGATTTTTTGGTTAAAGTATGTATAAGTTACGTATGACTTAACATAACCTATATCTATAAATACGGAACACATTTTAATACATTTTTAACTACAAAATAATTTGTGAAATTTCGAGATGATGACGAAATCATCAAAATTTGAATTTGAATCGTTACACGAGATATCGAGTGAATATCAAAATTTAATGTTGTAAAAATATGAATTTCAAACTAGACACTTCTAGACATTTTTTTTTTTGATAAAGGTAGACAAACTTATGAGGAATCTTGTATTATATTTTAAAATCTTAAATTTAAAAAAAGAAATTTTAATGAATTTCTAACTCAAAATAATTTGCAAATTTTCGTCATTTTTACGAATTGTGTCAATATTTGAACTTTAAATGCTTATAAAAAAAAATTGTGACAATGAATTTTTAATTTTTTTCATCTGCCTTTGAAAAAATTTACTAGGAGCCTTGTATTAAATTTTCAACCTTTTTTAACCAAAAAATAGAATTTTATTGATATTTATAGAAAAAAAAACTAAAAAAAATGGAAACTGAAATTGTCCGTAAATAGCTCAAAATATTTGGAAAATGTTATGATGTATAGAAAATGCTAATATTAACATTCAGTCAAAATTTCATGTACCTACGGTCATTTATTTAAGAGTTGCACCAAAAACCAAAATCAATTTTCCCAAAAATAGATTTTGTGTAAAAATTCCCGTTTTTCCTTAATTTTATTTTTGTTTTTCACGGCGCTTTTGAAAACCACAGGGAAATTTTTACTTAAGTACCAAAGTTTACCAAAGTACCAACTAGATTTTCTTTCCTATTAGAAAAGATACTGTTGAAGATAATCTAAACATTTTTACTGTCATAAAAGGTGATGACAGACACAAAAATAAAAAAAAATTAAAAATTAAAAAAAAAACACAAATTATTGTAAAATCAATACATTCATCGTTCCACTCAGAATCTAAAATTTCAAATTTCAAATATCTATAAATAACTCAAAACGTGTGAACATTGTTATCATATAATATAAAAAATGTTAAAACAAATAGTTGGTGGAACAACAAAAAAAAAAATTAATGAAAACCGGAAATTTTTACGCTTAATCGGTTTTTGACAAATTGGTTTGTTAACATGATTTTGGTTTATTGATGTAACTCAAACATTATGACTGCAGGTACATGCAATTTTCACTGGTTGTTTATATTACCATTTCCTATACGTAATATTAACGAAAATATGCAAATTATTTTGAGTTAGAAATTCATAAGAATTTTTCTTTTTAAATCTAAGATTTTAAAATGTAATTCAAGATTTCTCATAAGTTTGTCTACCTTAATCAAAAAAAAAATGTCTACAAGAAACTAAAATTAAATTTTTATGAGTGTCTTGAAGTTCATATTTTTACAACATTGGATATTCACTAGATTTCTCAGGTACCGATTTTGTTATTTTGTTATAATTTAAAAACGAATAACTGTAGATACATGAACATTTCACTGAATGTTTTGACATTTTGAAAATATTTTGACTCTTTTTGAGCGGTTTGCGAATATATTCTGTTTATATTTTTTTTAGTTTTTCTATGAATGTCAATAAAACTGTATTCGTTCGGTCAAAAAGCTTGACAATTTAAGACCAGGCTCTTAATATATTTTCACAACAGCAGTTGAAAAATATTAAAAGTGTATAGGCACAATTCTTTTGTATAAGCATTTAAAGTTCAAAAAAGTTAAAAAATATTTATAAAATATTCAACACTTTAATGGCTAATAATTTAAAATTTAAAACAAGGTTCCGCGTAAGTTTTGTAACCAAAAAATATAAAAAATATAAGAACACAGATTTTTTTTATAGTTATTTTATTCTCAAATTTGGACAAAATTACATATTAAAAAACGCAGAAAAACGAATTTAGTTATTTTGTTGTAATTTTATTATATTAATTCAACTTACCGGTTACTGTATTAATAATAATTTATTAATGAGTAATAAAAATATTAATAACAATAAAATGGTGTCAAAAATGTATAGTATTTCATTAATTGAGAACGGATGGGTCGATTTAGATTACATTTTTTTTGTGAGCTTCAGTGGTTCCCTGGGTGGTTTAGATTCACAATTGGACCAGGTCGGTCCAACCCGAGGAGGTGCTCAAACTGCCTCAAAAAGGAATTTTGAAATTTACGTTGGAAATTTTTGTTTATAAATGGTTGCTATTAGTTTATAGGAGAAATATTAGTAGAAATCAGTATTTATTATTTTATTGGTTGCCGTTGGTTATACGGGCAGATCACGTACAAGCAAATGAAAATGTTGTACATTGCCTACAAATGTGGTTGAGTTACACTTATAGCCGCTCGTCGGCGCGTCTGCAATCCACCGCAGGTGTATTGCCCACTTGATATGCTGTCGCACATTGTCTGCGATTAGTCGGATTGCCTACCAGGGTGTTTGAGTTGCACTTCTGCAACGAGTTACACCCAAAAGAAGTTGAACAATCACAATTTGTTAAAGAGTTGTCATTTTTTACAGGCACCGAAGTTCGCGAGATCAGCTAGTATAATATAAAATATCCGTACTGACAAACCGTCTCCGCTCAGAATCGTTTTTCTTATACAATGATATTATATCATTGAATTCAAAATTAATACCATCCATTATACAGTGACCTATTTGTAATCTACTGTACAGCAGAGTGACTTACCCACCTTTTTTTAGGTACCTACCTTGTATTCAAATTTCAAGTTGTTTTACAATTCTACAATTTTTATATTGTCAATCATTTAAAAAAAAAGTTATAGATATTGATATTTTCTTATGCCTATAAAATATATATCTAGCTCAAAAAGAGTCAAAATATTTTTTAAATGTTATGGCGTGTAGGAAATGTTATTATAAACACTCGGTGAAAATATAAACTATCTACGGTTATTTGTTTTTGAGTTACAACATCGCTGTTTTTTCTTAATTTTTTTTGTATTTCTGGTCACTTTTGAAAACTAATGTACATTTTTACTTTTGTACCAACTAAATTATCTTTCCTACCAGAAAATGTTCTGAAACATTTTACTGCTCCAAAAGGTGAAGAAAGACATAACAAAAAACACACACATCATTGTAAAATCAATAGGTACATTCATCACTCCGATCAGAATCTAAAATACAGTGATTGAAGTATGGGAAAAAAACAAGGTAAAGGCAAAGGTTCTTAGTACAGGGCCGGATTCGCTAGGTGAGCTACCGAGAAAATCTCGGTGGGCCGCTTAAAGTTTGGGCTTAAAGTTTGGGCCGGTCCTGTGAGTGTGAGTGAAAATAAATTCATATTTAAAATACGATTGGCCACCTATAAACTCGTAATAATTATTGACTTAATTTTGGGCCACGGAATATGTAAATGGGCCGCTTATAGTATAGAAGTGAAAATCTCGATGGGCCGATACATACCAATCCGACCCTGTTTAATTACCTGAGTAATATTATATAATATATATAAGTATAATATTATTAAATTAGCTTTTTACGTAAACATTGTCTTAAGAATAAAAAATAAAGTTAAGTTACTTTATACTAATAAAATGAATTACACTGTATAATGTATATAGTATATTGTATATAGACGTATAGGTAATAGGTACCTATACGGCTATACGTAAGGTATATATTATGATAGCAACAACCATGTGCATACCGTGGTTTACTTAACTGATTATTATTTCAATTTACGGCGTAAGCCAAATCGACACAGACTCCAATGTGATGCATCTAGAGATGATTACTCAAACGAGTAATATATTATTAGGTAAATATTATGCAATTGCATATAATATTATGCCACCATCGAAAATTAAAAACGATGACAACGTTTGTTCTAAAAAGAAATGAAAAAAATTTGAATCATTATCATTACCTCTACAATTGTTACTGTTATTAGCGTTATTATTGTAATTTTTATCGCTATTTATGTTTATTAATGCCATCTGCGATATTTACGTAACATTTACAGTTTACATACACGACAAGTGCCGCGTTGCGGTAAAAGTAGTTATATACCTTCTCCTCGTTGTATAGCCGCAATCATCATAATATTATTTGTGTATGTACTTACCTATTGTCCTATTGTGTACATAATAATATTAAATGTATTTGTATAATATCGTGTGTGTGTGTGTTTACATTTTTATAAACAATGTGCAAAAATTCGACAATGCTTGTTTAGGATTTATACTACCTATAATTTACTACTTATATACTTCCACTGATATTACAGTTACTTTATTTTAATTTTTAACCAACCAAATATTTTTTAATATACTCTCGTAGTCTCGTGTATTACATATTATGTGATATATTGTATTATGGACCATGATAACGGATTCGCATCATGATCACTTTAAAATGGTAATATTTTCGTTGTTCTACTTGTGATGTGGGTAATAACTAATATTGAGGAAACTATTCTAAATCGTCTACGAATAGGGCAATAGGGCATACATTCATCACACACAGGCACCTCATGGAAAAAAACGATCCTTCCAGTGATGTAGTCGTAATTTTTTTACTGAGTATACGTTTTAATGTGCTTGATATGTAAACGTGGGGGCTTCTCCCCCCCCCCCCCCCCCAACCACTATATATACTACGCTATTACTAATGATATATTTATAATTACATATACTTTACTACTACCTTACCGCAATTGAGTCTCTATAGTTTACAATCATACTCCTAAAATATATGATTATACATTTAAATTGTTTATGATTACCTATGTTAATTTCTTAACCCCCCTATCCCCACTTCTTTTTAAGTCAAAAAACCTAAATATTTATTAATATTTATAGTCTTAAATGTATACTCGGTAGTATATAAATTAGGTATCACAACTTTGAATGATTAAAAATAAATGAAAACATCATTTTTTGTAGATCAATTGTTATATTTATGTAATGATTGTGTGACACAGTGTAGACGGTACATAAAATAATATTTTTTGACAAAATTATTTTCAGTAATGCATGTGACCGTGAATCTCAGCGTCGGCTATCGTTATCGATAAGCTTATAATTTTAGACGTATAATATATATATATATAATAAATAGAAATCCATGCAACGAAGTTAAAAATAGATGTGTAAAATGTAAAAATAATAACAGTTCCTAATGAACATGATAACAAGGAAATATGTTTGGTATTATTGGTTATTCGTTAATACTATTTATATTATTGATTTATAGCTATACAGTATACCCGTATACCTGCGTATCACAAATTATATTATAAGTATACGCATCAACCAAAAACTGGAGAAGTCGTTATACGCCGTATACCCGCGTATACGCCCCACTACACCACTGGATCCTTCCATATGCGAAATGTGTGGAGTGGACTACACAGTCAAACACATATCATCGAATGCCAAAAATACGAAGACACGAGGAAAAAACACCACATATCACAACAAATCGGAGAAGCGCTCGGGGACCTGACCCTCAATCAATCACCAACATCCTACAATTTATAAAAGAAATTTAGCTATATAACTTAATTTAAGCCATATAATATCATAAGTTAAACATACCTTTGCAAACTAATTTTATGTTAATGTCAAACTAATGGCCATAGAAGCCGATGTTTTTAAGTTCAATAAAAAGAAAATAATAAAAATAACTAATAATAACATTTTTTTAATATAAGGTTTTTTTTCTGGCGTGTATTGGTCGTATAGATTCTGCAGAATATACCATGAGTGGAGAAATTTACAAAAACACCAGACTTCAAAATTGGCTAACAATCAAAATAAAGAAGACTTATTTGTAAATAAGTTTGATGGTATATTTGACATCGCTCATGCTGACGCATTGAGTTTAATAAAAATAGAGAGCGATAAACAATTTTTAATTGCTCAAAGGACCAAAGGAAGACCGGGTTGTATGCTAGGAATAGATAAAAAAAAACCAAAAACTAGAAGAACGTATAATAAAAAAATCAACAGATGGAATAAAAAGAAAAAAAAGAGCTTATGAAGAAATGGAAACCTTAGGTAATTTATTTTTTATTGAAGATGTATGTTTATTGTTAATGCATTAACTTATTCATTTTAATTAAATTATTTTTGTTTTTATTTTAGGACGAGTGGTTGATAGTGTGTCTCTTTTTCCATCATCGAGTAGTGATTCAGAGGAAATTGACAAAATATCAATTGAAGAAGTTAACCCAAAATTAATTCAACTAAGAGGTAAAATTAATTTTATTACTGACAAACTGTCCGCAGCACTTGATAGATGTAAGATTAGCGATCGAGACGCGGTTCATATTTTACTTGCAACTGCGGAATCGTTAGGTGTTAATACCGATGCATTAATAATCAATCGTACATCAATTAAATGTACTCGGGAGCGTTTTCGTAAAGAAAGAATGGAGAAAATTCGAAAATATTTTAATCCATCTGAAATAGGTCCTTGTGTAGTTCATTGGGATGGTAAACTTCTTCCTTCATTATCCGGAAAGCAATTGGTTGACCGCCTACCGGTAATTATATCACACAATGGCACAGACCAACTTCTTGGGGTACCTGAACTTAGATCTGGTACAGGAGAAAATCAAGCGACCGCTGTATATCAGGAACTTGAGAATTGTGGTCTAATTGAAAACGTACAAGCGTTATGCTGTGATACTACTGCTTCAAATACCGGTCGATTAAAAGGTGCTTGTATATTATTGGAGCAAAAGTTAGAACGTGATATTCTATATTTACCATGCAGACACCATATCTTTGAAGTTGTACTGAGAAGTGCTTTTGAAATAAAATTTGATATTGCATCTGCCCCAGATGTACAAATATTTAAATGTTTTCAAAAATCTTGGCCAAATATTGACGTTAAAAACTTTTATATTGGATTAGAAGATATTTATATTTTTCAATCAATGGAAGACCGAAAATAAGAAATAGCAATATTCTGTATAAATCAATTACAACAATACCAACCTCGAGATGATTATAAAGAACTACTAGAACTAACTATTATATTTCTCGGTCAAACCCCTCCAAACGGCATATTTTTCAAAGTTCCTGGACCTATACACCACGCTAGGTGGATGGCAAAAGCCATTTATTCTTTAAAAATATTTTTATTTCGAAATGAATTTAAATTAACTTTAAAAGAAAATAATGCTCTCCGTGACTTGTGTATTTTTATAATACGCTTGTATATAAAACAGTGGTTTCTTGCTCCCGTTGCTTCACGAGCACCAAACCTGGACTTAGATTTTATAAAAAATATTATATTGTATGAAACTATTGAGTCATATTTCTAAGTCGGCATTAAAGAAAATGTGTGGCCATCTATGGTACTTAACACCAGAAGCGGCTTCATTAGCATTTTTTGATGACAATGTATCAATTCAAACAAAAATTAAAATGATAAAAGCAATGAAATTTCATGAGAACGAACCAGAAGAAAATAAACGAATAATTTTACAACCAATAACAATATTTATTGCAAGTAGTTAGTGAGTATCGTCACAAATTCCCAGATTGCAAAAAGAGCACTTTGTCAAAGGAATTTTAATTATATCTATTGATCTGCTTATAAATGAAATATATATATACAAAATTTATATTTATATTTAATAATTAAATTGTTGATGTTAATATGAGACATTGAGACATTATACTATATTTTGACATTTTTTGTATGTATTTACAATAAATTGTGTTAAACTGCTTTTTATATAAAATATGATGTTCTATAATTAAGTTTCTATACATTTCTATGGTAAGTACTGTAGTTTTTGAATAAAATTAAAAAAAAATAAATAAATAAAATATCTATTTTTTACCATTTTTCGACCCCCGTGGGGCACGGGAATGAGGTGAGTAATCGTAACCAAATTTTACCTAAATTAATTTTTTATGGTGTTAAACAAAATAGGGGGGTGAGACTTTAATAAAATTAAACTTTTTTTTCTTCTCCTATAGCCAAGGACCACCTTAGAGTAAATATTTAATGTATGCCTATTAGTTTTATATTTACCTACTTCAGGCTAGTGTTTATATTTTGAGTGTTTCGGAAACTTCACATATTTGTTCTTTTAGATCCTGTTTCAACTATTTTTTCAGAATACAAATCCAGAACCTTATTAGTATATGGTTGTTAAACCATTATTACAAATACAATTATAACAATTATATTTTTGAAGTAGGGTCATTGAACTCCCCTTCAATCATGCCGTCCCGTCTTGTATACTTGTACCCCCATATTACTTATTATATAAATTATTACAGATTGTATATATTCTTGTTTACATTTTTTTTTTTTTTTTGCTGATCTAGAAAAATGCTTAACGTCTGCCATAATATATGGTATATCGTTGTCCATCGATTATTACCACGTTTATTAGAGGCTCTATAGATGACCACGTTAAACACTGTAAATGTAGACTAAATTTGAAAGTAACTATAATTTGTTATAAAAAACCCGTTAAGAAAAAATAATCTAAACTATTTACTGAGGTAAAACTCTAACCGAACTAAACTCCTGCGTACGTTACTGTCAAAGGTCATTCATATTATACACAATTTATAGAGTATACCAGCGGTCGCCAACCTTTAATGACCACTAAATCCATTACTCTAAATTCTACGGACCACTTATGTCTTATGAGTCATAAATCATAATTAAACTCTAAAAAATGAACTTAAAAAATGACCAAAAAATGTACTAAAACACATATTAAAAAAGATTAAAATTAACAAGAATTAGTTAAAATACACAAAATGAACACAAAAATTACATATTCTAAATTGTAATATCATGAAATAAATTTAGTTTTTCGTTAGAATTGTATAGCACTTAAAGAAAAAAAAATGAAAAAGTCACCAAAATCCTAGCTCTACTTATGACTTATACTCATGTTTTAAATACCAAGTTAAAAAAAAATTTAGCTAATATAAAACTGGTAAGTATCAAACAAGCGTTATGTAAGATTTGTTTTTGCTTGTTTTGAATGAGTTTGTGGATTTTTGTCTCCAATGAAGTAACTGCAAGATGGAGAGCTCTATTTATTTCAAGCGTAGACCGGTACCGAGTTTTAATAGCTGTGACTGATGAAAATGTTTTTTCGCATAAATACGTAGTTAAAAATTGAATTAAAATGTTCATGGCTTTTTCACTCATCAACACTGGTGGGCCACGAGCGCCCTTGAAGTGTGCCGCGAAAATTCTATTAATAGAGTTAATTTTGTATTTTCCAGTATTATTACTGATTTTCGATGAAAACTTATAACAAACAAATATAAAGACAGGCTAATCATTAATCGAATACGTATAAATGTATAATAGTATTTAATATTAGTTTGCCCGTCGCTGGCGTACCGATAACTATACGTCGCGTCGCGGAATATTGTGTTTTTAATGACTTTTGTCTTACATGGTATATTTTAAATAATACTTATTTTTTTTTATAATGGATGCATTTATAATTCGTTTAACTGACAGCACTTCAGTGAGTGAACAACCAGAGAAAAAAATCAAATTAAATATCAGACGTCAATATCATGAAGATTATTTAAACATAGGATTTTCTTGGTTCGGAAATGTAGACGATCCTCGTCCATGGTATCTAGTATGTGGCGAAAAACTATCAAATGAATCAATGGTTCCAAGTAAACTAAAACGTCATTTTTCCACCAAGCATTCTCATTTGGTTGATAAAAATGCTTCATATTTTCAACGTTTACTAAAATCAGAAACACGACAATCTGAAAAAATGACAAAAATAGTGACCATTTCTGATAAAGCTCAAGAAGCTAGTTATCTAGTAGCAGAGCTTGTAGCTAAACAAATGAAACCACACACTATAGCAGAAAAACTTATTTTACCTGCTTGCCGTGAAAATGTTTTTGTATGTACAGATTGTACAAACTCTAGATTTAAAATTTAAAAAAAAAATTTTTTTTTTTTAGTAGGTACCTTCTTATGTTTATATTATATATATAATAATAATATAATACATAAGTAAGTATATAATATAACTGTTTTTTTTTTAAAGTTAAAATTATGCTTTTATTTTATACACTTTAAAAATAAGACAATTTATTTGCAATATATGAAGTTATACTTAGCAGCTTATAGCAGTGATTTATTATTTTATCGTTATGTAGGTATGTATAATATATATTTAAACTAGTTCTCTAGGTATGTTGCCCATTAGCAAGGCACGTCATAATTTATTTATGTTTGTTATAAAAATGGTAGAATTGGCCTATTGTGTGTAATTATAATTGTTATATACAATTTATCTTAATTTTACCTAGATAAAAGTATTGTTTAATTAAATTATTAATAATCTTTATCTAGATAAAAAATAAAATCTGGTTATTTCTATATTATTTCTTTATATAAAATATTTGTAGTTTAAGGCGGTTTCACACGAAGCGAATGTTCGCGCGGCGAACGCGATTTTAAATCGCAGCGGTTTTTAATCGCTCATTTTATTTTGGTTTCACACTAGCGATTAATCGCTAGATGCGAATGGCCTGCAAACATTATTTCCCGCCAATTTTCGAATCAAACAATTGAGCTCTTATTTTACAAATTAGTCGTTCAGACATCGTGGTTGCGTGTAGTGATCATTTGCAGTCGTTCTGTACGTATTTTTACAAAATATATTATTTTATCAGTTTGGTCATTACATTTTTTTACAAAAATGGAAACATTTAACACTATTGAACGCGTTAGTATAATTTATGCATTACATAAAAGAAGTCAATTACAAAAGAAAAAAATTAACAGAAAAAGAGTGCATTGGGTACACCCATTAAATATGAAAAGAATTGAAGAAGGACAATTTCAAGTCACATTTTTGACACTTCGGCAATATCCTGAAGAATTTTTTAAGTACTTTCGTATGTCAATAACGTCATTTGATACACTAGTAAGTTAATAAAAATAATAATATTAAGTCATTCTATACAATATTTTATAAATAGTAACTAAATTACTAAACTCAATGGATTTAGTTTTTTTTTTAATTTAGTTCAATGTATTTTACAATCTAGATTTTGCTGGTTGGAAAATATATACAAAAACAGAATACAAATATGCGTATTTCTATAACACCTGAAGAAAGGTTAACGGTGACGATAAGGTAAAATAATATATTTATAATAATTGTATACTGATTCGTAACTCGTAAGTAGGGTTCTGTAAAATAGGCCTAATAAAAGTTTACATATACTAGTGACTTGAAATTAGTCACTTTATTTTTTGTTTCTATGTACACGATAATTAGTCGAAATAACTCTTCGATTTTCCATTTCAGTATCTTATTCGATGGGAAAGTGAATCCAATTTTTTTAATATTCGATATTGATTTTATAATGATGTCCTTTTTTCTCGGGAGTTCAAAATTTAAAAGCGCCAGAAAAAACAAAACAAAAAAGGTGGGCAAGTGGGTGTCGCTCTGTTGTACAGTAGGTTACAAGTGAGTCACTGTTATGGATTGTGTTAAATTTGAATCCAATGATATAATATCATTGTATAAGAATAACGATTATGAGCGAAGACATTAGTCAGCTGATATTAGGAAAAAAAGTCCCTGGAAAAAAAGTCTCGGAAAAAAAGTCCACGGTAGGAGAGTTTTACGGAAAAAAGGTCTTCAAATTAATTTTGAATTAAATTCAGTCTTTTATCATATAGGTGCATAGCCCATAGGTAATACATGTTATATTTATTGAAAATAATTAACAAAAGAACATAAAAAAAATTATTATTGTATACATAGTTATTTTGGCATTTTGCACAAACAAAAACAAATATACTTTAATGTACCTATAGGTACTATAGTATATTTAGTATTTTATATTGTACCTTAATAATTGTTTTTGTTTTGTTTTTTCGGCCTATTTGTAATTTTGATATTTCTGTATATCGTTGTTTCATTCTGTCATTTTATATATATATAGTATAATACTTGAGAATTCGGGTGTTTACTCAATAAATAAATAAACAAATAAATATACAACAAATATATAACGACAAATACAAAATTTAAAAAAATTAAATTAACATATAACATTAGAAAATATATAATTAAAATAATAAGAGCTCTTCTATCTAGATATTATCTAGATACTGCAACGGAAGACTTTTTTCCCGTGGGACTTTTTTACCGGGTACTTTTTTTCCGTTTACCCAGTCAGCCTACCTATGATAATACTTAGTATATTTGATGATATTATTGTAAAAGAAGTTATTATTATATTATAACCTATTTACATTAAACCTTGTTTTAAATTTTCAATCCTTAGCTATAAAATTTTTAACTACAAAATAATTTTAAATTTTGCTTAATTTAAACTTTAAATGCTTATAAAAAAAATTGTGCCTATGTATTTTCAATATTTTTCAAACACTATATTAACAATATACCAGGCGCCTTGGATTACATTTTCACGGTTTTTTACCCTACAAACAAAATTTTAAAAATATTAAAACATAGTCACAATTTTACAAGCATTTAAAGTTTGGCTTTTGACAAAATACGTAAAAATTACGAAAATGTGCAAATTATTTTGGATTAGAAATTCATAAAATTTGTTTTTTTAAATCTAAGATTTGAAAATGTTATACAAGATTCCTACTAGATTACCTACTTATAAGTCTCTCTATCTTTAATTACAAATGTCAACGGGAATGTCAAATTAAAATTTTAATCCGAAGTTTAAATTATTACAATATTGGATATTCACTTGATATTTTTCATGTAGCAATTTTCATATTTTATTGCAATTCAAAAACTAATCTAAAATTAGCTAAATTTGAATGCTTCTCTTTTTAGATACCTAGCTACTGGAACTAATTTTACCGCGCTACATTTTGAGTTCTTGATGGGTGTGTCAACAATTTCCAGAATAGTTTTGGAAACATGTGATGTTATTTGGCAAATATTGCAACCCACTGAAATGGCAGCACCTACTACTCAAGATTGGCTAGAAATATCAAATGGATATTTTAAAACATCACAATTTCCTAATTGCGTTGGAGCTGTTGATGGCAAACACATTAGGGTGGAATGTCCAAAAAATAGTGGGACACTATATTATAACTATAAACAATATTATTCACTTATTCTTATGGCAGTCTGTGATTCAAACTATTGTTTCCGAATAATAGATGTTGGTTCTTATGGAAAAGAAAGCGACTGCAACATTTTTAAAATATCGTCTTTCGGGAAAAAACTGTATTCAAACCAAATTAATTTTTCTCCAGATAACAATTTACCAGGTGATGATTTCGGCGAACCTCAACCATTTGTAATTGTGGGTGATGAAGCTTTCGCCCTACATAACAATTTGTTAAGACCGTTTCCTGGTAGGTCATTAAATGACCAAAGAAGGATATTCAACTACCGGCTATCAAGGGCCCGACAAACAATAGAATGTTCCTTTGGCATTTTATCTCAAAAATGGAGAGTTTTCCAAACTAGCATTTTAGTTGATCCTGATATGGCTACTACTATCACAAAAGCATGTTGTGTCTTACATAATTTTATTCGACATCGGGACGGATATAACATCGAACACACTCTCAGTTGTCCTTTGGAGTGTATAACTGAAAGAAGAGGAGTGGGAAATTCTTCAACAAGTGCCAAAGATGTGAGGGAGTTTGTTAAATATGTTAATGATCCTAGTCACGCTTTAAGCTGGCAGAATAAAGTAATTAGATAATCTTAGTAACTATTGTTATTTAATGTTTTTTAGTATGTATTTTTTGATTACTTATAACTTATAAGTTATATGTTATAAGGTTTTGTGACATATAATAATGAATAGTTTCGTTGCATTTTTATTTTTAATAGGTATTAAGTATTTACATACTTGATATTAAACACTATGTATTTAATAATTAATAGTATTTTTTTTTATATAATACATCATATTATTATTATTACTATTTACTTTAATTAAAAATACTATTTTATTATTATATATTTACGATATTATTTAATATTAATTATTATATTATATTTAATAATATATACAAGATCAAAATATTATTATTATTAAAATGTTTACAAATTTTCAATTGATAAAAAATAAAAGTTGTAATGGTTAGTTACAATATTATACTAACATAAATATAACATACAACATAAATAAAAGGAAAATGTATTTTTCTTTATAATAATATTTAAAACAATTAAAAAAAAAAATAATAATAAATACTTATACCCATACTTCTTTGGGTTCATTTAAAATATAAATAAAAATCAATACTTATTATAATATTTAAAAACAATTAAAAAAAAAATAATAACACTTTTTTGAGTTAATTTAAGATATAAATACATTTATAAAAATCAATTATTATGATATTTGTAATTATACTACACAATGTTAAAAACAAATACAAATGTACAACATTTTAGGTAACAACTAGATATTTTGTGAACCGTTATCATCATATGGAGAATGACAGTTTTGGGAATTAGGGGCAGGATAATTTGAATACGTTTGGGTATAAATTGGGTGTGATGATGGGTTTTGTACATATGAATTCACTAATGATGGACGAAACGGTTGAATGTTGGGAATGGAAAAATGTTGTCCGTGTTGAATAGGTGCAGCCGGTGCAGGTTGTGGGTTTATAATTTTTTGAAATATGTTTAATACTTCTATTTGTGCATTGAGTTTTTGGTCTTCGTTTAATAATTTAAATTTTGGTAAAAGCGATGGTAAAAACAATTTATCCGGATCATTGTTAGTTTGTTTATTTTTCATAAGATCAACAAGTTGATTTTCAAAAGGTGACATTTTTTGGTCATACTTCTTTGATTTTAATGTTCCTAATCTGGGCTTTTTTGAATGACTTTCTTCTTCCACTTCTTTTTCTACTTCTTCATTTGCTTGTTCTTCATCCTCAGCATCATCTTCAATTCCATTATTATCGTCATCGGTATCATCATTAAAATTACTTTCAGTCCTAAAAGAAGGATGTTTTTTTTTAATTTTTATTAAAATATATGCGCCGTACAAAATAAAAAATTAATTAGTATTAAGTATTTATTTATCAAGTGTTTACTTAATATTTATAATATAAGTTAAATATTAATAGTTATTTAAGTATAAGCAAGGAGTTAATATAAATATTAATTGTATTTATTATCAAAGCACTAACCTTCTATTATCCATTGTTGGTTTCAAAAACTCCAAAATATTGGAATAAATATATGATTTAGTTTTATTGGCAGCTTGCCCTGATTTTGTAATGCATTTCCTCCGATAGGTATCCTTTAAGTTTTTCCACTTTTTCTTGAGTATAAGGACTGTAAATAAAATGTATTATAGAAAAAGTCTGCATATATATATATATATATATTATTAATGAAGTATGTGATTCATAAGTAGAAAAAAAATGTGTAAATAGTATGTAATTTCGTCCAAATTTGAATTTAAAATGTCTGTAAAAAATAACTTTGTTTATATATTTTTTGGATTTTTGGTTAAAGTATGAACTATTTATGAGAATCTTTGTTTTAAATTGTTGATCTTTAGTTATAAAAACTGAACATTTTTTATTTACCTACAATGATTGATAATTTTAGAGATTTTGATAAATTTTGTTAAAAATTTGAACTTTAAATGCTTATAAAAAAAATTGTGCCTAGGTATTTTCAATATTTTTTAACTGCTATTGTGACATTCGAAATTCAGTAACTTTGTATTAAATGTTCACTCTTTTTGGACTAACAAATAAAATTGTATTGATATTTAGCTTGAAAAAAAAACTAAACAAATTTGAAATTGTCCGTCAAAAAGCTTAAAATGATTTTAATATTTACAACAATTTTGAAAACTACTTGGAAATTTTTACTTTTGGCCCACACCCAAGTATCAACTAGATTCACTTTCCTGTCAGAAAAGATACTGTTGAAGAAAATCCAAGCATTTTTACTGTCTTAATTTAGGTGATGACAGACACAAAAAAAAAAAAATTAAAAACACATCATTGTAAAATCAATACATTCATCGCTCAGCTCAGAATCAAAAATTTAAATTAATTAATCAACATGTATAGGTAGCATTATTATTAATACTATTTTTTAAATGCAAACTATTATTATAATTTATTTATAATTATTTTAAACATTAATTACTTTGTTTCTGCTTCTCTGTCTCTTCAAGAGTTTCAAAATTCTTCAACACAGCTGTTGCCACTTTCATCCAACTTATGTGCTTTGCTACCTTATCATGATATTCTTTTGCTTCTATGAAAACAATATAAATAAAAGAATAGTTACCTATATACAATTACAAATGATAATCAATTTTTGTTTAGGTAGGGACATTTGGGAGAATCTTCCATTAAAATGTTTAATGTCACCTTTGAAAAGAAAACTTTTATGAATTTTGAACTCAAAAATAATTTACAAATTTGAAATTTTGATGAATTTTGTCAACATTTGAACTTTAAATGCGTATAAAAAGTAATTGTATTTTATAATAACATAATATATTTTTAATATTTTTTATCGGTTATTAAAGCATCTTATGAGGACTCTTGTGTTAAATTTTCAAGCTTTGTTACCAAGTGGAAGTTTTTATCAAAAAAAATTTACAAAATTTGAAAAATTCCTCAAGCTTATAAATAGCTTAAAAAAAGTTAAAAAATATCGAAAACATCACCATATTATATGGAAAACGCAATATAAATATTTGGTGAAAATAGTAAAAAGTGTCTACGGTATTTGTTTTTGAGTTTCATAATAAAATTGATTTTTTCAAAAATTGGTTTTGTGTAAAAAAAAGCATTTTTTCACTTTTTTTGTTTTTAGACACTTTCAAAAACTACTGAATTTTCAATTTTGACCTCTCAAAGGTATCAACTATATTCAATTTTCTATCAGAAATTGTAAATAATATTTATAACTTACTTATATTCCATATAGAATCTTCCACAGATACTTCTATAATAAGTTCTTCTACGTCGTAACTCATATTAATAATAAATGAATAAATATGAATGTTAAATTTAAGATAGTAAATATGAAAATATTAACTTGATTAACTCACTGTTGAAAATTCACTTTTTTACAACTGGGTATACTAAATTAATATAAATTAATAAATAATATCAACAATATTGATACTTTGGTGGTCGATATTTGAATGATCGAAGTATCGAACGGCGAACATTCGCGGCGATTTAAAATCGCGTTCGCCGCGCGAACATTCGCTTCGTGTGAAACCACCTTTATCTTTATCTTTATCTAACCGAACACTGGATATAACTTGTATTTTGAGGCTATTATAACCTGGGTGCCGGTTGCCTGTTCGACGGCCGTGTGTTCGAAAGTCATGTGTACGAAAATGTGTGTTCAAAAGTTCATGTTATCGAAAAATCTTATCTTAGAAAAGCCATGTGTTCGACAAGTTGTTTGAAAGATTATTTGTTAGAATTTAAAAAAAAAACTGCGAAACTAAGAATTCTAGAACATGATCCAATATCTCACACAGAAAACAGGTTTTTCGTATTGCGTGAGTAGGTAATCGATAAGTAATTGATAAGTATAACAATATGCGTTATGCGATTATATACTATACATGTTAAAATTTTATCTAGAATACGTTATAGTTGACAGGAACATAGTCAGTATAGTACGACATCGGACATACGCAATTGATTTTTGTTGCTGAAAATAACGTGCTTTTAAAAATGAACATAGAAATTTTAAATAGTATTCATGGTGGTGTAGTTTTAAGTATTAATAATTATTTATACATAAAAAATAAAGACTACATAAGAAAAATAGACGATAAACATATTTTTTATTGGACTTGTGAAAAACAATGTGGTGCAAAAATTCGGACTTTTTGTGAAAACAATGAACACTATATTGACAAAAATTGTATTTTTTCTGAAAATCACCATTCTCATGATGTTTATTTGGAGCCACAAACAGCAGATATGATTGACTTACCATTATACTTGTGTAAAACATTATCAGGTAATGCATTTTTAGTAAAAAAAACCAACGAAGTTTTGTTGTTTACGACTTATGAAAATTGTACATTTTTATAAGAATCGAACTGTTGGATAGCAGATGGAACTTTTAAAGTATGTCCAAATATTTTTTATCAATTATATGTTATTCACGGTTTAATAAAGCTAGGAAATGACACAACACAACACATTTTTGTTCCACTTGTATATGCATTAATGACTTCAAAAACAGAAGAACTTTACGTAAAAATGTTTAAACTTTTAATAGAATTCTGCAATGATAATAATCAAAAAATTAATGATAATCCAGATTTAGAAATCGTTACTGATTTTGAAAAAGGTGCAATTAACGCATTAAATGATATGTTTCCTCTCGCAACACATTCTGCATGTTTTTTCCATTTATCACAAAACATTTACAAAAAACTTCAAAGTCTTGGTCTCTCTTCAAGGTATTCGAACGATCCAGAATTCAATTTATTAGCAAAGCAAATACCTGCCTTGGCATTTTTACCAGCTAATATGGTTAGTATATAATTATTATTTTGTAATTTTGAACTGTAATTTACTTTACAAATGAGTATTTGTGTAAGATTGTAGATGGGTGGACACTATTGAAACCATTGTTTAAAACCGAAGCCGAACAACAATTATCACAATATTTTGAGGAAACGTATGTTTTGGGAAAATCCGGTATGCGTTTGAGAGGAAGACCAATAAAACAAACCATGCGTAATCCACCAATGTTTCCTCCAGAAATGTGGTCAGTAGCTGACCGTCTAAATCTTGGTTTGCCAAGAACCACAAACGTTGCAGAATCATGGCACAGAAAAATAAATAGATTAGTTTAATAGATAATATAATATACCTACTATTATATTTTCATTAGTATGTGGGTTTGTTTTATTATATTTTATAAAATACATATTAATGTACTTTAGATTAGTCTGACAATTTTATTGAAACATAACTATTCGAACAAATTACCTTTCAAGCACATGACTTATTGAACACATGGTTTTTCTATGATACAATTTTTCGGTGACATGAACTTTCGAACACACATTTTCGAACACAAGACTTTCGAAAATATGATTTTCGGACAGTTGACACCCACCCTTATAACCTAACCTAACTTCGGATGAACCAACATCCAATTTTAGTTGAATAACCAATGCCACATTTAGACATTTAAAATTAAAAAAGGTAGGTAAGTGGATGTCGCTCTGCTGTACAGTAGGTTACAATTGGGTCACTGTAATGGATGGTGTTAAATTTGAATTCAATGATATAATATCATTGTATAAGAAAAACGATTCTGAGCGAAAACGGTCAGTCAGCCTATGATAATACTAAGTATATTTGATGATATTATTGTGAATAAAGTAATTTATAAATAACCTATTTACGTGGAGCCCTGTTTTCAATTTTCAATCCTAAGCTATAAAAGTTGAACATTTTATAAATTTTTAACTACAAAATAATTATTAAATAATAAATTTGATAAATTTTGTCAAAAATTGAACTTTAAAGGCTTATAAAAAAAAACTGTGCCTAAGTATTTTTAATATTTTTCAGCTGCTATTAGAACGATATATCAGCTTTATATTCAATTTTCACGCTTTTTACCCAACAAATACAATTTTATTGATATTTATAGAAAAAAAAACTAAAAAAATTGAATACTGACAATGTTTATAAACAGCTCAAAAAGAGTCAAATTATTTTCAAAATGTTATTGTGTATAAAAAATGCTAATACAAACATTCAGTGAAATTTTCAAGTATCTACAGTCATACGTTTTTTAATTACAACAAAATAAGAAAATCGTTACATGAAATATCGAGTGAATATCAAATGTTGTAAAAATATGAATTTCAAACGCTCATAAAAATTTAATTTGACTTTCTTGTAGACATTTTTTATTTTGATAAAGGTAGACAAACTTATGGATAATCTTCTATTACATTTTCAAATCTTAGATTTAAAAAGACAATTTTTTATGATTTCTCAACTCAAAATAATTTGCTAATTATTGTGATTTTTCCGTATTTTGTCAAGATTTGAACTTTAAATGCTTATAAATAAAAACTGTGACTAAGGATTTTCAATTTTTTCATCTGCCTTTGAAATAATAACCTAGGAGCATCCTATTAAATTTTCAAGCTTTTTTACCCAACAGATAAAATTTTATTGATATTTATGGAAAAAAAAAACTAAAAAAAATGGATACTGAAAATGTCCGTAAACAGCTCAAAATAAGTCAAAATATTTGGAAAATGTTATGGTGTATAGAAAATGCTAATATAAACATTCAATCAAAATTTCATTTGTTTTAGAGTTGCACCAAAAACCAAAATCGTTTTTCTCAAAAACAGATTTTGCGTAAAAATTCCCATTTTTCCTTAATTTTTTTTTTGTTTTTTCGTCGCATTTGAAATCTACTAAGAAATTTTTACTTTTGACCTATCAGAAAAGTTACTGTTGAAGAAAATCCAAGCACTTTTACTGTCCTAAAAAGTAATGACAGACACAAAAAAAATTTTTAAAAAAACACACATCATTGTAAAATCAATACATTCATCGCTTCACTCAGAATCTAAAATCTGTAACTGGAAATAATAGGTTCTAAGTACATTTTTACAACCAACAACAATAAAATTTACAATTGATTAAAATATTGTGTATTTTTGCACACACGCATTAGTTAGGTATAGGTAAACACTCAATTTATAAAAATAATCTACTAATTTATGAATACAATTGATTACAGGCGCTATTATACCCAATATAGGTTACTCAACAATATACAACTATAAAATATTATAAAAATGCAACACTCTGTGAAGAAAATTAGCTGTTATAATAATAATCTACAATATGAGGACGTGTGCAACAACAAAATGTTGACGATATATTACATTGCATAGCCAATAAAATATGTTTACAACTAATCTTAATATATTTTAATATTTTATACCACAATATTTAAGAACATAATATACGATATACCTACCTATATAGTTAATATTATTATTTGTTATTAATAGTGTATGATAATAATATACATACGTCATATGGCAATACAAGTAGGTACATACCCGTATATTACACTATTACACTATATAGGTAGGTAGGTAATCACTAATCCTACATTTTTCTCGTTTAGTTTTGATTATCGCTTAAAATATAACAATAGTATAACATATTTAATATACATATATATATAAATTAAAATTATTTACAACAAAAAAGCCCCGTTTACACATAAATATACATGCAATTATAATATAAACTACGTTCAGGTCTACATGCACATTTTTCATATGATATTATACTATTACAGTACGTCTATATATACAAAAATGCACAGAGTGATTACTTCAAACAAAGTCGGTTAATATCACTATTAGTTTGAAATTATCAAAATTTGTATATAAAAGTGTAAAATCCTAAATATGTTTAAAAATATAAGATCTAATCAATAAATATTATATTTTGTATTATCAGGCGCGTATAAAGGAAACAACTTCATGATAGGATGGTATTCATAGTTAAAAAAAATGTAGGTGCATTATTATCGTTAATAAACACAATATTATTAATTTATCGTTAAAATATTATGATAAACTTGTTTGTCTTTATTCAAAATCATGAAGATCGATGTGGATAATGTCTATTTAAAACTTTTAAATAGATCCTCTATCGTCCATTAGATCCTCAACGTCTATTAAATCTCTGTGTCAAATAGATTCCTCGTGTCCATTAGATCCCCAGATATATAATAAAAATAATAATAAATTAATTACATATTATTTAATTAATTATTATAAAATTATGAGATATATTAAATCATATTATTCATAATATTTATTTTATCTCATCTAGTGGTAGGTGCAGCGTCTGTATTTGGTAAAATATGTAAATTGCGTGAATCCACATTAAGAGACAAAGTTGCAAAGGAATTATTGTTTGGGGCTTTTACCGGTAATCTAACTACAACGCACCGCTACTCACGCACACATACACATGCATACCGGTCGGTAATTATTACATTATTTTAGTGCGATACGAAGTATTGTGGATACCGGGCGCACGGTCTATTATTGTTCGTTCCCGGCCTAAACAGTGAGTAGGTATATGGGTAGAATACTAACATATGCGTGTTTTTTATGCACTCGCACACACAAGTTAAACCAGTAACAAAATGATTTGCACATTTTCACGATTTTGAAAAAAAAGCTTTTTTGACCATGCGAAGAATATTTATCAATAATTATTAAAAACGAAACAAAAACAAATAGAACAATGTTCTCATGGCTCAACATTTTACTCGTTAATTTTATTTTACGTTTTAAGAACCAAGTTTGTAGTTGAAAAGATGCTGTTTCAGTACCCTATTTGTATCATACTATCAGAGAGTATCATCAGCAAAAGAGCTACCAAGAGTTGTGGCGTCGTTATGTGGGATATCCGTATCTAAACTCTAAATGTTATCAGAGGCGTCATTTGCGGTACGCAGGGTATACATTTGCGTACTCAAAATTTTAAATTGTAATTTTTGGTCCGCAAGGTACATCCACATGGCACGCTTGGCCACATCACGAAAAAAATAAAATTTATATAATTATAATTATATTAATATAATAAATTAATATGTAAATATTATGATAATTGATAATTGATTGATTGATCACTTTATAATCACAAAACAACCGTGGTATGATTATTACTAGTAACCACAAATCGCTAGTATGTAATCGTAGTATACTGGAATTCATTAACAGCTGTTATCGTCTTATCAAACATCGGTCTAGTATTATCTTTATCTTCGAGAAGTTTGGATATCGTAAATTCGTATTATTATTTATTTTATATTTTGTTATTTATTATTATTTTATAAATTGTGTAATTGCAGACTGTTGTTGTAATTAATATAATAATAAATAGTTGTAATGGAAAATATTAATAAAAAATGTGAAGGTAGAGCGGCGAGAAACAGCCTAAAGCAAAAAAAGTTGCTTATAGAGTCTGCGTCATCACGTGAATCCATAAAATGACGGGTGTGAAGTTGGGGTACCAAAGCTAGGGCACTATTTCTCGGACGACTTGAGATAAGAAACCTTTTATGCACGGTTGCATTTTATTATATTCCAGGCGCCTGCCCTTTATATTTCCGTTAGCCACAAGATGGCGCCATGAAATTCACCATTAGCATTAAGTGAACTATTATAGTTGTAATACTTATATTATAAAACCGTTTTTCGTACTGAAGCAGTGCAAGTACCTATGATCCGTTTTTAATTTTTCCGACTGTTTCCAGAAGGTGGCAAAGCATTGAATCTATATATTCGGAAAGCCGGGAAAATTTCCTACTAGATGAAAATGAATTTAGAGTTCACATGGTTTTCGGTGACATAATAATCGGCGTTCGACTATCCCAGGGTACTGTTTTTCGCACGACCACGGTGCAAGTAACGTGCTCCGTTTTTAATTTTTCTGACCGTATTCCGGAAGGTGGCGAAGCATTATACCTATATATTCGGAAAGCCGGGAAAATTTCCTACGATATGAAAATGAATCTAGAGTGCACACGGCTTTCGGTGACATAGTAATCGGCGTCCGACCATCCCAGGACACTGTTTTTCGCACGACCGCGGTGCAAGTAATGTGCTCCGTTTTTAATTTTTCTGACCGTGTTCCGGAAGCAACCCAACAACTAATATTTTATTGACATTTCTAAAAAAAAAAACTAAAAAAATTTAAAACTGACATTGTCCGTAAACAGCTCAAAAATAGTCAAATTATGGGGGTCCGGATCTGTAATTGTATATAACATTTTCTAATAACAAGTTAACCAATGTAACCTAAATTAAAACGAATTTAAAAAAGAAACTACTTGATTTAATAAATGTTTTTATACCTACTCAAAATGTGTTTAAAAATTATATTTACACATTGTTTATTTTGAAATTTTACTATCGTGTATCGTAAATCGCGCCCCTGATATAATCTGTGCATGTACATTTCTCACAAACAACAGACATTAAAGGTATATTTCAAGCCTAAAAGCTGATTACAGTTCAGTTACTGAAATGTCAATAACGAATAAAAACGTTTAATGGCTTTTTAAACAACAGGATTTGCATTTTGTTAAGTAACAATAAAAATTGAAAATTAATACCCGGAGTATTTGGAACAACTATATGAAAAAAAAATCAGAAAATAAAAAAGACCTGATCTCTTATATATGTACCAACTATAATACGAAACTCATAGGTACTCGACGCACTCACAGTTTTTAATATTTTTCAAAAAAATAATAAGATTAGGAAAATCAGTAAATTTTTAATTAGGTTTCGAGCTAAACAAGAAATAATATTTTTAGCCACAAGTTTATAATTCTCAACCTTATATTATAGGAAACAAATCAATTCGAATTTTACAAATTTATTTATAAGGTATTTCAAAATAATAATTAATAATAATAAAAATAAAATAATCATTATTTATAACGATATTTTCCTTGCTTTTGTGTCAGAAAATTTGTCAATAACTTCTTCGTAATCCAATTTACTAGCGATTTCTGTTTCTTTAATTTCTTGAACTATTTCCGCAGTATTTATATCTTCATTATATTTTAATCCTAGATCAGCAGCTGCTTTTTGCAAATCGTGTGAATTCATATTGGTTAATGAATGACCGGAAAGAAATTCAAAATCGTTTGAAATTTCCATAATTTTTTCATACCGCCATATCATCTGAGTAAAGGTCGGGCACACTATTCACACGCCACGTGTTAACATGCCTTTACATACCACGCCGTGGTAAGACGTATGAGACAGCGTTGTACACATTAATACAACGCATGTGATAGCATCGTATGCTAAAATAATTGGGTAACACACTTTACAAGCAAATTTTTGTCAGTCAGTACCATTTTGTTGTCGAAAGAAGTAAGGTACACTTTGTCACTGCATTATGGATTATTCATCAAGTTCATCTGACAGTGATTGGATAGAAGGTAGACCAACTACTTTCACTCTATTCTTGATGCAAACTCAAATTTTGAGGTTGTAAATGTACCGGTTGGTTTTGACTGTTTTGAGTTTCATAAAATACTGGATTGGGCATTTGACGGTTTAATGATGTGTTTGGTTGAGTGGCTGTTTCAATCTCAACTAAGTGAGCCAATTCTGCTTCCGAAACCTTATTGCATATTTCCATACGAAGTTTAGCCTCCTTTGCCTTAGGCAAACGTTTTGCTATTTTAGCCATACTTAGGTAAAAGAGCTCCACATCATCATGCCCAGAAAATTGCTTTTTTCATATCTTTCTTTTCTTATGGATGCAGTTTCCCTCAATATATCAACCAACTCTCCAGCATGATCTGGTTTTTTTCTTTTCAAAGAAATTTCTTTTTTGGATTCCAAACTGTTGTCTACATCTGAATTGCTTATTGTATCTGGCTGTGATTCAGCACTTAAATTGAAGGAAGTATTACCAGTTTTTTCGGAAAAATCATCAGCGTTTGGTTTCTGTATACTACTCGGGGAGGAACCAGTTTCTAAATTACTATATACTCTAAAATTATATTTAAATAAAATAAAATAATATTAAACTGTCTTATGCATATTTATCTATTGTTATGCAGGGTGGACCAGGAAGACCTAACAAATTAAATTAATTTTGTTGCAATCAATAATCTATATATAATTTATTGACTTATGAGATATACGTATAATTCAACATTTTTGATTCTGAGCGGAGCTTTGAATATATAAATTTTATTTATTATTATTTTTACTTTATTTTTTGTGTGTGCGTGTTTACCTGTACGATTAGTATTCGATATAAAGTTTTCTTATTTTTATGCAATAGACCTCGACTAAATCGATTTTGGTTTTCGGTGTAACTCGAGTTAACTAAGTGGTTCATTTTTTAATACATTTATATAAAATGTGAATTTTTTTGAAATAGCTTATTAATTTGAAAAGTATTTTAAAGTATTTTAAAAAAAATAATGAGATTTAAAAAAATTTTAAACGACAAACTACAATAAGCTTAAATACATGTTTTTACAATCAGCATTTTTCTAATAATCAAATTTACAAATTGATAATTTCATATCAGATTTACATTTTTATTTCTCTTAGGTATTAAAAAAGAATGAAAAAAATTAAAATATATTGATTAGAAAAAAAGTTATTTAGTTTGTCAAGTCTGCCTATACAGTACTGCACCCTCCATATTATATTAAATTTATCTATTATAATATTATATTATATTACTCTCGGTTTTCCAAAAAGGGCAATATAAATTCCATTTGTTCGGAAAACCTCCAAGGTGGAATATTCTTGGTAGCTTGACCACTTGTCTTACTTCTACGTCTTCTGATAGCATTTAGAAAACAATTTCGCAATTTAGTCCATTCTGACTTACACTTTTCAGCTATTACAAAAAATATTTTATTACTTGTTTGATGACTTATGAATTTATTTCATATTAAGTGAATATTTTTAATTTTTCATAAGCACGAATTAATAATTAATATTAATAATTTTATATTAAAATTGAATTGTAAATAATAGTCGTAAATAATACTATATACATTACGGTGAAAACACATTTATTGTTCAATATATATTTTGCATTATTCTTATATCTTTGAATAATAAATAATTATTATAGTTGTAATATATTTGAAAATTATTAAGGTAATTTTGTATTGCCATTCATTTTTAGTTTTTAGGTCATCATACCTTTTTCCTATTATATTTTGTAGCTAATTTTTTAGTGTAAAAAAATATCTTATATTTAACTAATTATAAATAAATTATTATTTTAATATTAAATTTTAAGTATAACATTCTTATTTAAACTTTTTAATATTTACAGATTTTTGGCCACCGGGGAATCTTATAGGTCTTTAGCCTTCAGTTTTCGTCTGGGGTTTAGCACAACCAGAGAAATCGTTGAAGAAGTCTGTGAGGTTATTTGGAAAACATTAAGACCCATCTACATGCCGAAACCCACCAAAGATGATTGGCAAAATATTAGCAGGGAATATAAAGAAATAGGAATTTTCCCAATTGTATAGGATCTCTTGACGGTAAACACATTAATATTCAATGTCCTATAAATGGTGGATCGGCATATTTTAATTATAAAGGAGTAAATTCGATCGTCTTACTTGCTTTGGTAGATGCTCACTATAGGTTTATAACTATTGATGTGGGTTCTTATGGTCGGAATTCTGATGGAAATGTATTTGCTAAATCAGCGTTAGGGAAAGCGTTAGAAAATGATACATTAGATGTTCCACCTGATACACCAATTGAAGAAAATGGAGACCCAATGCCATACGTAATTGTTGCAGATGAGGCATTTCCCTTGAAGCCATATCTTATGAGACCATATAGTAGGGTAACTTTGGGTGGTAATGAAGGAAACAAAATTTTTAACAACCGACTATCTCATGCAAGACGTGTAGTGGAAAACGCGTTTGGAATACTTTCAAATCGTTGGCGAGTATTCAGAACAAATATTCAAGTGCAACCTAAGTCCGTAGACAACATAGTACTTGCTGCATGTTGTCTTCATAATATGTTATGCGAAAGCCATGATTTTCAATTGGATGAAACAAATAATTATGAAAGTACCGAAGTTCTTGAAAATATGGAACCGTTAAGAGGGAATAGCACTCAAAAATCATTTGAAATACGCGAGAAGTATAAAGATTTTTTTTTGTCATCTGTTGGGGCAGTACCATGGCAGTACGAGATGATTCGGAGAGGACGAATTAATATTTGATCAACGATTCTAAATAACAAAATGTGTTCCTTGTTCAAATTATTTTAAATTAAAAATTATTCCTTATTATTTGTATACAATAAATAAAAAAATAATAAACATGTATACATTTGTTTTTAATATGGTGTATAATAATTTCATAGGTAGTATCATAGGTTTAACGTGTATAATATATCAATTTGTATCAATATTCAATATACAAGTATTATTTCATATTATTAATAATATTATTAATTCGATGTTTAAAAAAGAGTTATTTAAATATTTATATTTTAAAATATTAATATCTTACCTGACATTTTAAGATTTTTATCAATCTCTTCCCATGCCTCTTTACGAATGTTCTGATCTTTATAATCGGCGGAAAAAACATCGTATAAAGACTTGTGTTCGCGGACATTTTCAATTAACGACTCTTCAAATGAAGACATTATAAAAAATGTATTATATTTAAGAAACTAACTGAAAATAAATGATTAACCAATTGCAAGCCTGCCATCAACCGATGTCTGGAGTAAAATGTCGTATTTTACTATCACACGTCACACGTTTTTCAAAATTGTTTGAAACGCGTGGCGTGGAATCGAGTGGGAACACGTTGCGTTATAAATATAATCACAAAACAGAATAATATTTAAAAATAAACGGGTTAACACGCGGTTTAAAATTATCGGCGTGTTAACACGTGGTGTGTAAAGACATGTTAACACGTGGCGTGTAAAGACATGTTAACACGTGGTGTGTGAACAGTGTGTCCCTAGCTTAAGAAGATTATGTATTGAGTCTATAATAGTAATTCGAAAGTTTTGTTCTGCAGAGATATTTATCACGTCATCATCTGTTTCATAAAGTTCTAATCTTTTTCTTTTTTTTGTTCTTGTTTCCTTTAAAGTTGTCGATATTTGTAACTCTTCTGCAACTTTTGTTGCAGTTGTAAAATTGTCTTCCATGGTTGTGTCACAAATTTCCTGCAAACCATTTTTAAGCGCGAGTAGCAAATTGGAAGCTTTTTCCAACGATAAGCTTTTGTTTTCTAAAGCTTGATTAACACGATCTATACTACTTCAAATTTGATTCCAAATATTAAGTAAGCAAAGAAAGTCAAAATTAATCAATTGAAGTAAATTTTTAGGTGTTGATTTTGTTTCCAAATTAAGTTCCGAGTCAGAAATATTTTGTAGTACCTTAAATACTTCTTTTATTCCCAAATAAGAGTTCATGGCCTTAACAGCTTGTGCTTTTGAAGCCCATCTGGTATCTGAATGACCTTTCAATGAAATTTTTAATGTATCCGATTTGACAAAAAACGTATATATTTTCTGAATCACATCGAAAAAAAATTGTATCTTAACATTAGCTGTTGCTGCATGTACACCACTTAAGTTAAGGCAATGTGCAGCGCATGGAATGAATGTGGCTAAATTGTTTTTATTTAATATGACTGCCTGAACGCCATGGTATTTTCCTGACATGTTAGCTCCATTGTCATACCCCTGTCCCCGTACATTTTGTACATCAAGTTCATCAGCTTTTAATTTTGTTAATATTTCCATAGCCAACCCGTCCCCAGTTTTTTCCTCCGTGTTTATGAAATCTATAAAACTTTCTTCAACTGTAATTTTTCCATTGTCAATATCAACATAACAAATCACTTCAGCCATTTGTTCATTATGTGACACGTCGGGAGTGCAGTCAAACAGCAAAGAAAAATATTTTGCTTTTTTTTATTTTAGATAATATTTTATTTCGAACTGTTTGTCCCAACAAACAGATAAATTCATTTTGTATTTTTGGAGATATATAACTGATAGCTCCCTTGTTATGATTTACAAGATGTTGTTTTAGAATATTACCATATTTGCTAAGTAATTCTATTCAATTAAGAAAAATACCAGAATGTTTATTTCCTACTGTTGTGCTGGATCCTCTAAATGCTAAATTATTTTTTGTGCAAAATAAAATTGCGTCTAAAATTATACGAAGCGTCATACGCCATCGATCTTTTTCTAGCAAAATCACCTTTTGTAATTTATCGTCAATGCATTGAGAGTTTTTCGACCTATTTTCAAGAGATTTCCATTGTAAGAAATGATTTCTATGATCAGCCGATTTCTCGTGATCTAAAATACGATTAATATTTTTCCAATCCGAAAAACCCTCGTTTGTACATGCAATACTTGCTGTTTTTAAGGTATTTGATTTAAATAAACAGCATGGAAAACAGAATACGGCTTTACTATTTTTAGAATAAATCAACCAATTTCTATCTATAACTTCATTGTTCGGTAAAGTTTTTTTAAACCAATAAGGGGAAAATCGACGACCATCGTCTGACATAGATTTACTAAAATCAGCATCTTTACCTTGATCTGGTTCTTGCGTTACAAGGTAAACTCTAACGCTATCCGTAATTGGGGGCAAAGAAGGTGGATCGTTACAATTTATAAGTTGAAAAAATGTTTCAAAACTAGTTGAAGATGTAGGTTCATGAATATCGGATGAAATATCCTGAATTATTTCACTTGATTTTATTGTAATAGAACTAACACAAGTTTCAATTTCTTCACCTACTAATATTGGCTTATTATGAAATGAGTCATTTGAATCACCGGAATTTTCTTCTGAAATAAAGATTAATGATTATGAATAGTATTTATTTCTGAATAGATCTCGTTCTTGCAAACGTACATTTGGTACAACGGATAACGCACAAGGAACAGACAACAGAAACAATTATTTACGATAGACGGATAATAATTGACATAATATATAGATAATGTATTATATAAAATCACCGAAATTGTATAAATCATTTAAATAATAATAAATTAATAATAATAATTTTTAACATTTTTATGATTTTATTTGAAAAAAATTCTTCTTTACGAAGTTTAATAATATGAATTATCATTTATAGTCCAGTCAAATTAGAAAAAAGTTCGGAACTAATTCCACGAAAGCAGGATTTTGGTTTTTTTTTTAGTTTATACCTCACTGATGAATATACTAAAAGTCCTGACACCTACCCCCTGTGCGTAGCTCTCCACCCCTCTTCAAAGGGTGGCGCGACCCTTTCACTATTTTCGTTTATAACTCGTCAGCTTTTCAATTTACAATAAAAATACCTATGACCAAAATTAAAGACCATAAAATTTACCATAGACATAATGTACTTTTTGTACATATATGTTGCAGTAAGTGTTATACTTCAAAAAAATATAAAAAATTTAAATTTTTTATCTTTTTTTTATTGTGTTTGAGCAAAAACCGTCAATGATACGCTGAAATGACCTATGACAAAAGTTAACGAGCAGATAATTTTACATTATATAACGTTAAATTATTTAAAAAATTTCAATTACCGTAAGTAATAGTGTTTTTTATAACTGTAGTGGCGATATAATTGAACAATTTGTCGACAATTACAAAATACAAGAATCAGAAATTTAATTACAATCTACTAAAAAAAAATTGCCGAAAGCTAAATTTTTGTATGTGAGTTGTTTATACCTTACTTATAAATATACAAAAAGTCCTGACACCTACCCCCTGTGCGTATCTCTCCACCCCTCTTTAAAGGGTGGCGCGACCCTTTCACTGTTTTCGCTTATAACTCGTCAGCTTTTCAAGTTACTATAAAAATACTTTTGACCAACATTAAAGACCATACAATTTACAATAAGAATACATTATTTTATTTGACATACATATCTATAGAAGTGAAATATAAAGAAAAATTGAATTATGAAATAACTATTAATTACAATCATTTTTAAAATAAATACAAAAATTTAAAATTATACATTAATTTTTATTTTTTCAGACTAAGTTATGAAACTAAATTTAAAAAATGGTGTAGGTCCTGGAATGGTGTAATGGGGTTGTGTTCCTGAAACAAAATGAATTAATATACTTAATATTTTCATATTTATATTGTATTATGTATTGAATTATTAAAATCATACTGTACCTTATTAATTAAATTATGTGGGTAGAATTTTTTTTTATTGTCGGTGTGTTGGTTTCTTCTTTTTGATTTTCAATTAGATTTATTTCGTCAATATAGTCCTCAAAATTGTCTTCTTCTTCATCATCTATGATCGGTTGCTGATTCAAACACGAACCTCCTTGACAATGCTTGCATATGACTGAACATAGCAATCCTGCTTTTCGACAGCTACAATTTTGTTCATATGTTTTTGTGCAGGCACAACTAATCACATTCAAAAGAGTATCCGGTGCTGGTGACTTTTTCGTGAAAACTGGATTTAGTTTACCATTATATTCTTTCCAGCCCCAATTCTGTGGATCTAATTTATTGCCACGCCACAACTGTATTTGCAAATAAACTCGATGTGAATGTTCTCTTGCCGCATCGACAGTAGGTGGAAGTCTAGCTAGTTGAACTTGTTTTTTGTTAGAGGCTGCGGTTGTTTGAAAAATATCATGTCTTAATTTATTCAAAGACGTAAAGTGGGCTGGAGCTTTATATAATGTTAAAAGATATTTTTCTCCGGCACGTTCAATTTCTTCCGCCGATGAAGATTCATTATTAAATATTAATAATGAATTGTGTAATTCCGGGTGTTTTTGAACTGTTTTCAGGTGTTTTATTTTACCTTGTTGAAATAATGCCGAAGTAGTATCACATCCACCAATCGCATGGATAAACATAAAATATTGAATCTCGTTTTTAAAATGTTCTTGTAGACTTCCAACAGCATAAGATCTTGTTTCTATTTTTCCTCTACCCGGTTTTTCAAATATTATTGTGTTTTTTGGAGGACTTAATGTTAATAACAGTATAAGTAAATCAATATCCTCACCTATAACCACTACTTGTATATTATCGTCGGTGTTTCGTACAGCTGTATTGACAATAAGTAAATCTGCGTCATCTTCGGCTTGGCGAACAAGAATGCCCGAAGTTAAAAACTTTTCGGTCAACATTGTGATAAGCCTCATTTTATTCTCAGTATTGGATAAAAATTTTTCTTGGGTAGTTAGTACATCCATCGACTCTTCAAAAATTATGTTTGTACTCGTATACATATTTTTTCGTCGCTGCCTCTCTGAATTTTTAATATTTAGTTCGGTATTTGCGTATCCATCAAAGACAACTACGCAATTAGATCCATAGTGTCTTTTCACGTAGTTTACATAATTTTCTATGATATTGCCATACGTCGAAGTTGATGGCCATACTGCCCATACAACGCGATGCAATAAGAAACCTCCATCGATTACTACAACAACATTTTTGTCCAAAACATTATATGTGTTTGTTGTAGTTAGAAACACATCATATAAAATCGATTTTTTTGTTTCCCGCATTTGACCTGATTCGTCGAACAATGAAAGTGGAATAGGTGATAATTCGTATTCAAAACATTCTTTGAGCTCTTCTTCAGTCTTAACTCTTATCATTATTCTTTGGAAGAGTAACAAAGGGTCAATTGATAAAATTTCATCTCTAATACAAACCGTTAGTTCTCTTGCAAAATCTAAAGAGACAACGCGATTTGCTCGTTGTAACTTGATATCACTAAAATTATCACCTATAACATTTTTCATCGTCTGTTAGCCCACTTCTTGTGCTTGATAACAATTAATTTGTTCATTCCCTACAACTCCTGTTGAAATAGACATAATTTCGTGTAATTCCGGAAAAGGGCTATGTATGTTTAACCAATTTGAAAGTATACCGATATGTTTGTTATCGATTTTCATGCGAGAATCACGTTGATCAACATGTTGCTCTGGCGTAAAATGAAATGTATTTGTAAATTGTTCTATTTGGTCGGTTATTGTACTTGCAACTGGAGTGCCTATAAGCCAACGAACTAAAACACTGTTTTGAAAACTACTACGGCTGGCTCGCCATACCACAAAAATTCCGATTCAACGTTATACAACCACTTCGATAATATATATTATACACGTTTATAAAATCCAATGACATTATTTATACTGTATATTTTATACAATCATACGACTATTTCAAATGTACGACTTACAGTAATTAAAATTGTTAAAATAATTTAACGTTATATTATGTAAAATTATCTGCTCGTTAACTTTTGTCATAAGTCATTTCAGCGTATCATTGACGGTTTTTGCTCAAACACAATAAAAAAAAGACAAAAAAAATTTATTTTTTATATTTTTTTAAAGTATAACACTTATCGCAACATATATATACAAAAAGTACCTTAAGTCTATGGTAAATTTTATGGTCTTTAATTTTGGTCATAGGTATTTTTATTGTAAATTGAAAAGCTGACGAGTTATAAGCGAAAACAGTGAAAGGGTCGCGCCACCCTTTAAAGAGGGGTGGAGAGATACGCACAGGGGGTAGGTGTCAGGACTTTTTGTATATTTATAAGTTAGGTATAAACAACTCACATACAAAAATTTAGCTTTCGGCAATTTTTTTTTAGTAGATTGTAATTAAATTTCTGATTCTTGTATTTTGTAATTGTCGACAAATTGTTCAATTATATCGCCACTACAGTTATAAAAAACACTATTACTTACGGTAATTGAAATTTTTTAAATAATTTAACGTTATATAATGTAAAATTATCTGCTCGTTAACTTTTGTCATAGGTCATTTCAGCGTATCATTGACGGTTTTTGCTCAAACACAATAAAAAAAAGATAAAAAATTTAAATTTTTTATATTTTTTTAAAGTATAACACTTACTGCAACATATATGTACAAAAAGTACATTAAGTCTATGGTAAATTTTATGGTCTTTCATTTTGGTCATAGGTATTTTTATTGTAAATTGAAAAGCTGACGAGTTACAAACGAAAATAGTGAAAGGGTCGCGCCACCCTTTGAAGAGGGGTGGAGAGCTACGCACAGGGGTTAGGTGCATATATTCCTTAAATTTCTAAGTTTTAAAGCATTGATTAAAATTAAAATTGGGAACCGGTATAGCTTCGTATCTTTCAAAATCGATATCAGTTAGGTTGATTTGCTGTTGGATACGTGTATTTTGATAATTACATTACATTTTGAGTGGAATACATATTATTGCATGAGGCAGATGAAGCATATAGTTCTTGTGGCTGTTGTACTTGGGTGGATAATTCATTAATAAATACAGTCTGGAGTTGGTTTCTTATGCGTAGTTTTTGTAATGGATTCATTGTGTGAAAATATGGATAAGTGACTTCAGGAATAACATATCTTCATCGTCTTTTATAACTGGAGTTATATTGGATTGAAGTGAAGCAGTTAGTTTTTGTTCCTCCAGTTTCAGTAACTCACTTTCAAAATCTTTATTTGATTGATCTTTTTTCCGTTTTGTCGAACTACTTCGTGAAACATCTAAAACACTTGAACTTTTTGGTGGTAATGTCGTAAGAATAGCAAAAGAGTCAGTTTCTGATTAGGGTCTTGATGAAGATAGTTCAATCTCAAGTTCTCATTCGGGCCTTGGTGAAGGTTTTTCAATCTCAAGATTGTTTGCTAAGCTTATGTTTTCCATAATATAAGAATCACTAAAATGTCCAGTATCGTAATTTTATGATAAGTATGAATTTTCTCTGTGCGAATGGCGATAGCCATTTCGAATCCGGCTTCCCGTCATATAAAATAATAATGGATTATTTATTAAATATACAGTGGAACCTCGATAAGTCGAAATTCAAGGGAAATGCAATTTTTTCGACTTATCAAGGTTTTCGACTTACTAAGGTTTTCGAGTTATCAAGGTTTTAGAAAAAAATTCGACTTAAAGAGTTTTAAAAATGTATGTATGTATTAAAGTTTTTAATTATTATGTACTTAGTATATATGTATATACAATGTAAAAAAATGTGATTATACAGATTATTTAAATAAAAAAAATATTACAAAAAAATATAATAAAACATGTGTTGCAACTTTATAAAAGATAATTTATTATTTTACTTTGACTTAAAATTTGAGATTTGCTATTATCAATTGTATTTTCTATTACATTTAAAGCAGAGTACACTTTATCGTCCACATTACTCAATTGTTCGGTGAATGTCCTTAGCAATATGAGGGCTGCTGTTGCTTGCTTCATTGAAACACGATGCACAGGCTCAGATGATGCTTCTTCGATGTCATCAACATCTTCAGTGCCACGGACGGAGTCAGTTATATCGTCGTCTGTCAGAATACCAGAAACAGCAACGTCATGGTCGATTTTAACAAAATCGTCAAACGTTTCTTCCACGATTCTATAACGACTTGCTATCATCGCCCATGCTCTGTCATCCGTATCAGTATTTTCGATTATAAGCATCAATGTGTCGTCTTTCTCAGATTCAAGTACAAATCCACACATTCTAAAGCAGTTCACGATTGTTGACGTTAGATAGTTGTTGATAGTGTACTGGCTGGTATTCCAAATTCTTCAGCGATGTCCTTCTTCTTCCTTCCACTTTTCACTGCTTCAAAAACATTTTTTTTTCTCCAATAGTAAGAGTTTTTAAATTACGAGGCATTTTTACATTCACTACCGTACACAGACACCGCACACGCGTAATCGATCGATCGCAACTGGCAATACCGATACAAATTAAAAATACTGTTACGTGCCAAGGTTAGTTAATACATACGATAATAAACACAATAAACGCGATTAGATAAAATTATCGGAACGGACAAGCCGGTTAGAAAAATGTTTATAAAATTATCTGTCATTATCCGTCATGTTTGGAGCACAGAATGTTCGAGTTATCTATAGTTTTTTTTTCGAGTAATCGAGGTTTTCGCAAGGGGACGGAATTTTTTTCGACTTATCAAGGTTTTCGACTTATCGAGGTTCCACTGTATGTTAAATCCACAGGACTTTATTCTCCTTTGAATGATGGCGATATAAATATTATATTATTTGAAGTAATACCCATACGGGGTTCAAAAATCGACTAACATTTTGAAAACATTTCCATGTAGGGCAAAGCTGCAAAAGCTTAAGGGGGAGACTTCATTTTTAAAAAAAAATAAAGTTTACATTTAAATAAGTAAAAAAGTGACGATACGTATGTATTTATTTACAAGTATATTATGTGTGTACATCCTCATAGTGCACTATGACTTTTCAAATACGTCACTATGGTTATATTATGGACGGAAGGCGTATTAGGAAACCCAGGACGTCACAGAGCGCTTTATGAATACCACGTTCTCATTGGCCAATTTCAAATATCCCGCTTTTTTTTTATCATTTATCAATTAGGATTTAAATTATTTATTTGAATATTAAACATTATAATATTATATTATTTAATTAACAAATAAAAAGGACTATTTCCTAACGTAGATCCAAACTTACTTAAATGGTTTTTTTTATTTTAGCTTAATAAATCCAATTAAATATATTAATATTTAAAAAAAGTTATTTCTGGTCAGGTAAACAATATTTGCACTATATTAGATTATTTAAATTAGGTAGGTACTAAAGCTTTCGGTAATGTGGTAGTCTAGTTCATTGATTATTGAAAAGTCCTGTTATTATTTTCAATTTTCAATTTGTATAATTCATTATTACTACACTTACATCATCAGTGGTCTGCATATAATATTTTTTACACATTTATTAAAGGAGTAAACTTATTATTAATAGCACTATATAATTATGTGTATTTAATAATAGGTATGGTATAACCAATCAAATTAATTCAACCTTTTTAAAATGCCATGCAAGTATTATGTACACAAACATTAAGGTAAGTAAAAAAATACATACATGCCTACCTTCATAGTCAGAGGTACCTAGGTATATGGGTTACACAATGAGCCCCTCACATCTTAAACTTATGTCTATGCGCAGTACTTAGAGGTGTAAAAGCTGGAAAACAATTGTAGGTAGGTACCCACCACAGTACCACATATGGCACATTAGTTGAGTCTGAATGTGATTCAATTGTCCTGTATTAGTCCCCTATTTGCGTTTATGCGTTTCCCTATTACAAGAGTGATGAAAATATTGTTTTGTATCGATTATTGATTAATGATAATGATTGTGGTTTATGATTTTGTGTATTAAATTTTCATAGCTTTTATTAGATTAGTCAAATAATTTTTTTAATGGACGGAAGGAAAAGGTTGAGTGGCTATCAATACAAAAAATTAGCTAAAGAAAAATGTAAACGCGAAGAGGAAGTGCTGTCGAAAGTGCCCAAGTTGGGAACTTTTTTTAAAACGAAAACAATTGATCTGCCTAGTGCTTCGTCAGAGTCAGCTGAAGAAATTAGACCAACACCATCTATCGATGAACTTAAAAAATCCGATGAAAATAACGGTTCGACAATTTTAAAGGGTATAGGTCTACATTTACGTTCGATGTTTGACAATGAATTTCAGTATTTATTAGTTATATTGCACAACGGACAATGCAATTAGATTCTAACATTATATCTATAATTTTTTACACTAAAAGCATATTATTATTTCATTAAAAACCTGACTCTAGTTTTCATTCCAGAAACCGGCCTTAATAGGCCATCTCTGCTTGTTCCACCTGCGTCTGCGCCTACAACAGAAACTAATCAAGAAAAACAAGAAAGTTTATTTACATTTAGTGACGATCCTGCTCAGTGGGTTATAAACGATTATTTTCGTGGCTATATCGCAAAACACGGTTGTAACCAGAATAAAAACGCAGATTTCAAGCTTTCCAGGTGAAAGTATGCGAATGAGAATCAATATAGATCTATGTCAGCTTCTTTATTTCAAAGAAAAATGCACAATAAAGAAATCTCCAATCGTTTATGGCTTATATACTCAGAAAGCAAGAAATCTGTTTTTTGTGGCCCCTGTTTGCTCTTTGGTTGTTATGGACAGAATTCTTTTTGTAATTCGGATGGATTAAATGATTGGAAGAACGCCACTGTTTGTGTTGGACAACATGAAAATACACAAGACCATAAGAAATGTATTTTAAGTTTGAAAGACAGAGGATCTGTTTTGGGAAAAATTGATCATGATTTGACTGCCCAACTTGATAAGGAAATATCATATTGGCGAGAAGTTATAAAAAGAGTGGTTGCTGCTGTCAAAACATTGGTTTCTCGTGGACTACCTCTTAGGGGTGACGCAGAAAAAATCGGTTTCAAAAATAATGGATATTTTTTAATGCTCTTAGAATTCCTCTCTAAATTTGATCCATTTATGAACGAACATATTAAAAATTACGCAAACAAAGGTAGTGGCTCAACAAGTTATTTGTCAAAAACGATTTATGAAGAATTGATTGAACTTATGGCAAAAAAAGTAAGGGAGACAATTATTGCAGAGGTGAAAAAAGTGAAATATTACTCAATAATTGTTGATCTTACACCTGACATTTCTCACGTAGATCAGCTTGCTTTTATTTTAAGATACGTACTACCAAATGGTGTAGCAGTTGAACGTTTTGTAAAATTACTCGATAATGTTGGACATACGGGTACAGATATGTATAATGCTGTGAAAGAAACTCTAAAAACCTTGCAAATAAATTTTAATGACTTGAGAGGTCAGCCATACGACAATGCTGCAATTATGAGTGGCATTTACAAGGGTCTTCAAGCCCTCATAAAAAAAGATAACTCTCTGGCACACTTTACACCGTGTGCTGGACATGGATTAAATACAGTGGGCACACATGCTGCTGATTGCTGCCCTGAAGCAATTTCATTTTTCGGTTTGAATCAAAATGTATATAATTTTTTTAGCGAATCACCAGCAAGATGGAATGTATTACAATCTTTTGCGAATTCAAAAAACATAACGCTTAAGTCCCTATCCAACACTCGTTGGTCTTCACGAGCCAATGCGGTAGACATGCTATATAAATTTTGGGAAGAAATATATGGTGCTTTGATATCAATTGAAGAGAATCTGTTGGAAAAAGCAGCAACTAAAAACACAGCGAACAGTCTTAGAAGAAAGCTGGAACATTTGGAAATGGCTATTATGGTGAATGTATGGAATGTTATACTCGATCGTTTCAATGTTGTGCTCAAAAGATACAAAACGTCAGTACGAGTATGAGCGAAGTGCTTGATCTGTATAAATCTCTCGTTGATCTTGCTAAAAATATTCGTAATAATTTTGATCATTACGAGGAAAAAGCCCTAAAAATGTCGATAAATAAGGTGTATAAAAATGAGATGAAAAGGAAAAAATATCGACGTCTCCATGCGGACGAAACTAATTAGGGGCAAGTTGAATTTAACGGAAGATCATATTTTAAGATAAAAACATTTATTCCCATCATGGATAAAATAAGAGATCAGCTCGAAAATAAATATGAGCTTTACCGAGACATTTTTCAGAAATTTACAGCGCTTCTAAGATTTGGCGAATTAGATGAAACTGATCTCAGAGAAGAAGCTGAAGTTTTACGAAATTATTTTACAGATGATTTAGAGTCATCATTTGCAAATGAATTGATTCATTTTAAATTATACTGCAAAAATAAAAGTATTGAGAAAGATTCCCCGTCAAAACTACTCCAACACATACGTGATCATGATCTGACATCTGTTTTTCCAAACATAGACATCTCGTATAGATTATTCAATTGCATGTCTGTTACAAATTGCAGTGCCGAGCGTAGCTTTTCATGTTTAAAACGTATAGAAAATTGTTTAAGGTCGGCGACATTAGAAACACGTTTAAATAGTTTGATGCTTCTCAACATTGAGGCTGAAATATTGACAGCCCTAAATTTCGACGATAGAATCAACACATTCGCCCAACAAAAGGCACGAAGAAAATTTTTTTAAAGTAACCAGTGTATATCTTGACTTTTGTATTTATGTATTTGTATTTTAAAATTAAATCTCCTGTTTCTTGAGTACTTGATTTTATAAGTTTTTAATTGTGCACTAAAATAACACTTATATGAAGCTCATATTGGTTTTAAAAAAATGATTATACAATCATATTATACGATTTTGAGGCGGCATTGTCCTAATAGCCTAGGGCGGCTGAAGAGGTAAGTCCGGCACTGATGGCGTATAATATTAACTAAATTAAATTAATTTAATAATTTATAATATATTTATCACACACGTGTAAATCCCAAACAGCACAAGCAAACTGATTAACAAACACTATGAGACTGCAGTAGGTACTGAATATTGTTATCACGCTCAAAAGCTTACGCTATTTATGTACCGCCATTAAATTGCTCGCGACCAAATGACCTCGCTCTTAAGGCGCGCGCTCATGACGCGACACCATAACGTAGTTCATCGTTTTTTCGTCTCTCATACTTCCCATCTTGATTTCGAACAGGCCCGTAAATTTTCCACACATCTCCAGAAACACGAGCATTGTGTCGCAGAAATGTATCCATTTTGTCTCCGATTTGATGCGAGACAGAAAGTTGCTGTTTTGTTGGCTTGATGTAAACCCGGGCACCCGGCATAATACACTAACTATTTAATGAGATAAGTTATAATTTTTATAAATTCTTATATTTTTAACACAATAAATAATATATAATATTATAAAGAAATTATGTTTAAATGTTTTTGAAGGGGTTGTTATGCATTATCAAATTAGAGGACTCGATTTTCAATTTTTCATTTTCAAAATCCATAAAATTGTTATAACCTAGCCGTTGACTTAACCGCTTAGAATTATAAAGTTGCAGGTAGCAAGACCGATGTTGATTAGATTGATAGGATTTTGTTGAAATAATAATAGTCAGGTGTTGAAGTATAAGTTGAATTTATTAATTGTCACAAAAAAACTCTCTTAGTCCGAAAATTAACACAATGTTCAGCGTGAAGGTGCTCGCAAGTAGAATGAGTATACACGTCTAATGTAAAGGCTGTTTCTGGTCTGGTTTTATAGGGCCTCCTGCTCTCCTACTTCCCCCTAGTCTATCGAAATATTTGTGGACCTCACAGGAAGTGATTCAAAATATTATCTATTCATTCTTACGCCTGGCTATTCGAGAATCATGTCCCATTATTATCTTTACCATATATGTTATATGCCATCCGTTAATATTCAGATACTATGCGTTATTGATATATATATATGTTTACATTATAAATAATAATTATATATTATATTCACATGACTATGATATTGTTCATATTTCTACTGTCGGCTTTTTTATATAGTTGTTCAGAAATGTGTACTATGGCTTAACTACTGTATACTAAATATTAATTATGTGTGCTCGGCCATCTGATCGTAGATCGTCACCCCCTTTCTTATTGTATGTAAATCTGCTCGTGTATGACTAATCATTGATTACTTTCTTAACATGTTTAGGTGAGGTTGTTCATCCCCATTAGAATGTGATCTCAAGGCCTTGCTTTCTTGTTGTATACCAACAGCGTATTTTAATTAGATGTATGACACTGATTTAAATTACATACTATTCTTTATCTAATCTTTTATGTTGTCTAATATACCTTAAGGCGAAACGATCACAATAATATAGTATGTATATTATTGGGTTCGTTAGAAAATTGTTTTGCATTTTTAGTTTTCACTTTTTTGATTTGTTAATAATTGGTATAATAAATTAAAATGTCAAAAATCTAGTCCTATACTTTAACAGATTCAACTCTCCTCTTCAACTTTTATAAGAAGATTTTTGCTCTAAAACCAGTATTGACAATGTCCAGTCAAAATGCCAATTTTATTCCAATAATACGGCTTACTGAATAGTTTTAGAGCAAAATATCTTAATTAAAAGTTGTAGAGAAGTTATATCGGGTGACGTATAAGACTCGATTTTTGATACTCTAGATTTTTAATATTTTTCAAATGTCATTGTAACAATATAGGGTATAAACGAGCCTTGTATTACATTTTCAAGCTTTTTTACCCAAGAAATAAAGTTTTATTGGCATTCATAGAAAAAAATACTAATAATATTGGAAACTGAAAATGTTTCTAAACAGTTCAAAACAAATCAAAATATTTTGAAAATTGTATCGTGTATAGAAAATGCAAATATAAACAACCAGTGAAATTTTCATGTATAAACGTTCATTTGTTTTAGAGTTACACCAAAAACCAAAAACCAAAATCGATTTTGTCGAACACCGATTTGGCGTAAAAATTTCAGTTTTTCCTGGTGCTTTTGAAAACGATTGACATATTCTGCCCTTGGGACTTATTGATGGTGACTGCAAAAGAAACTCTAACTGGAAATTGCACTCTTTTGAACTCAATCGAAAAGTCTGAAGGAATAAAAGCAAGCTCCCCGGCGGCTTTACCGTAAGAATTGTAGCTTCGATCACATTATTATGCATAGCCGTAACTTGCAACTGCGTTCCGTTGCACAATCTGGGAGGGTTAAGATTTTGAAGCAACATAATCGGAGTTCCTATTTTCAATCGGAACTTGTACCGTGGAAATCCAGGGGGATCTAATGAATTAAGAAATTCGGTTGGAAAATTCGTTGCTTCATTAAAGTGTCATTTAAAATTGAGGGAAATTTCAAAAATAAAGTAAAAGCCGACAAATGTATTTGATAATTCCTTAAATCAGAATCACATAATAAATATTTAAGCCCTAATATACAAAATGAAATAATAAATATCAAATAGTATATGGTGATGACATATTATTAAAAAAAATGTTCTAAAAATGTAATTCATCTAAATGTTTCTTAGTATTGGCTGTACACTCAGATATGTAACCAGAACATTTCTATTAATGGGGCCAACAAATTAGGTATCTATTAGAATTAGATGATTGAGTTGAAATTGTAGTATTTTGTAAAATAAGATTTATTATTAAGTAAGAATAAGTTTTATTTACTATATACTAGTTTACTATTTGTTGTTTTATAAATTTGAATACGTACAGTATATGAACCATAAAAATATTATTTGAGATGTTTAATAATAATAAGTATATAGGTATTACCATGACGAAATAACAAGGTATGATCACAATAAACTGAATTTCGTTCGGTCAACGCAGAATAGGATGGGAGTCATCCTCGTAATTTTATTGGCTTATATTTATCGCACGTTGTATGAGTTAATCAGGGCCGTATTTAAGATTTTGGCGCCCGTGGGCAACAACATTTTAGCGCCCCGACTTACAGTTAAATTTAAAACTACTCGGTAAATAATACTTAATATAGGAATTTGTGTGATCCATTAGTATTTAGATAAATAAAATTAAAAAAATAATAATAATCAAATACAGTGACTGGTAAATACCTAATATTAATTTATTATAATGGGTAAAAAATAACAGAATATACTAATATACAGGGGCTAAAATACCATGTCCCCTGACACACTTTGTGTCCCCTGAAAATCAAAGTGTGTCCCAAGTTTTAAAACGTGTTTTTAGTATTTTTAAAAATAACAAACATTAAACGTTTAATATTTTAATTTACTAGTTACCTATTTTGTTAACGTAAATTAATTACCTACTTATTTTATTATGGACAAGTTTGTTATAAAAAAAAGAAGAAATGCTAATGGGTCAATTTAAAGTAATTAGGTACCTGCCTTAGTATAAAATAACTAAACATGAAGGTACATAAAATATTTAAATTATTCTATGCTGTGTCTATTGAAACTTGAAAGACAATATTTTTTACTTTAATATCTACTGAAAAGTGAACTAATAAGAGCATCGTAATTTATAGAATATTGTCATAATATTATATTATTAGGTATAGGTACTATTTCATATTATAAATATGTATTGTTGTTTATTTTATGTCTAAAATAAGTTAAAATATTTAAAAAAAATGAAAGTACTAAACTGATTATTATAATCATAAATCGGATTTTAAAGATTTAGATAGTTATTTTGTCTTATAATAAATATAACTAAAAGGATCTACATACATAATAATATACATATAATATTTTATTATCACAGTTTATTTAACAAACCCAATATTATTTTCTAAACATAATCAAATTTGTTTTTAAAAACGTTGAATATTCTTATAAACTATTTTGTTACATAAATTATATTCTAATTGATGATAACATACAAAAATATTTAAATATTTTTCAATTTACTACACACATTGGTGTTTATAAAAATAATCATATCATGGGCCAATATTATATTTCGTTCAAAGAATAAAATAAATGTTCATGATTTATAATATGTCTTATAACAAATTTAAAACTATTTTTCTGGATCGGAAAAATAAATTTTTTAATGAATAAAAAATACAAATAAAAGTATTTAAAATAGAATTCGAATACTTTACAAGACTGCCCCCTAACTACGCCTATAGCCCCCACAGGTTTTATTTTTGCTATAGAAAACTCTCAAAGCCAGTGCCGGCGCGAGGGGTGTGCATAAAGTGCAATCGCACAGGGCCTCGCACTTATGGAACGGGTCTGGGGCCTTGCGATTTTATGGCCTATCAAAATGTTAAAATAATATAAAACGTTGATATTATAATATTATATTTCTCGTAACTCATAAAATCGTCTATAAAGAATATTGGGTACGGCCATGAAATGTGAATTTTTTGTTGTGTTATATTATAATTTATAATCATTGATTTTATTATTTACAAACGCACGGTTGATCGACAACGTAGTCAAAACAAACTTGAAGTCATTATTATAATATAGACGTACCCGTGGGTTGTGACCGGTTGATAATAATAGAATAGTTCATAAGTCTTAATAATATTAATCTATAATTAGATTTTCCAATAATATTAACTAAAATCCTTCTAATTTAGTATAACATATATAATAATGTTACGATAGTTTGATATCATTTCTTTTTCCTGTGAATGGTAGAATTATGTGATCATTATTTTATTATTTGTACGAATGCTCGACATACGTCAGTTGTTTTCGTTGCTGTATTCACATTTAAGTGTTGACAACTAAGAAACATTGGTGAGTCTTATTTAATAATAATAAAATATAATATACGAATTAATAAATAAATAGTACCTTCATGGCTTCATTATGTCATTAAATACTGTAATATAGTAAATAGTGTTAAAATAAGAAGACAAGAAGTAATAAATAAAAATAATGTTTGTAATTTTGTTTATAAAAATTCTAAGTATATTGCCGTCCTTAGAAAAAACGCCGAAATTTCCCTCCATGCCATTTTGAGGAAAATGACATTTTATGTTTAGTAGTTTTTGGTTGTTTTATTTTCATAAAAATAATATTTTTCAAAGTAAAATACATAATTTCTTATGGAAATATACCTGATGAATACAATGGAACTATTCAATTTTATTTTCAATTTTTCTTTCACCAAGATAGCATTCTTTTGATATTTATACTAAGTAAGCTATTAATTATTCAGAATATTTTACTGAATTTTACTGATATTTTGCTAAGCACCGATTATATTTTATTACTAATGCGGCAATATTGTTTACTTATGAACATGAAATTCTGGATAAATAATCATAGTTTATTTCATCGGCATTTTTGTTTAGGAAAAACATGTTTAACTATAATATTAAACGTAATACAGTATTATTTCTTTATTTTTTTTTCCGATTTACGGCGTTTTTTTTTAGAACGGTGTCATGGGTACCTATTGGTTATGAGCATTGAGCTGTTGAGATGTTTGATGAATGAGTTGTTTGATTAGCAAACTACATACTTACTTCTAAAATTCATAATTATATTCAAGTAAAATCAAGGGTATATAATTTTTCTTATTATGCCCAGACGAGTAAAGACGTCAATTAACGTAATTTTGACTTTAATATATTGTATACCCTGTACAGGAATGACGTATAATCACAAAATAAAACAATAGTATAATTATGTATTCTTGAGTTAGAACACATAATATGTGCTTCCATCTATCAAGGAAATTTCTTAAATTTTCTAAAATAATAACTAAATTAGGACATTATATGTATATTACATATTCTTATTTTTATTACAATATCATCTTTTTACATATGTAACATAGGTTGATTATACTAATATTTTAATTGACTTTCTGGGTGCCGGGTGGTGATTGTAAATAATAATTTTATAATTATATTTTTGATAGATTAAAATGGGCCGTAGTAGAGACATCGGGAGGACTTTTGATTCAGGTGCTAAAAAAAGAATAAAACAAAAAAAACAAGAAGAATTTTTAAAGAAACAATGTGGTGCTTTAAATAAATTTCCGGGTTTTAATTTAAAATAAACTACTTCTTCAAAGATAATAGTAAAGATGATTTTACTTTTCCACATTCTGAAGTTTCTATAAACAACATCAATTCCAGTTTTTCAAATATATCTTCTACTTCAACCTCTTATAGTACGATTGAAAAAGATCAATTTGATAATAGTTTTTTAAATATTAAGAATTTGGATGACATAAAAGCGCCAATCATTTCTACTAGCTCCTGTTCTTCATCTGCTCAATCAACTTCAATAATTAAAATATGTAATCAAGAAAAAGACAACAATTTTTTTAATAATATTGCAGTTTCAATAGCCAATGATGATATCAATAATTATGCTATTTTGTTATCTAAAAACGATAGTGTTCAACCTCTTGTTGTTGATTTGCATGATCCTGCATGTTGGCCACAAAGCATGTCGCATACAACTCAAATTCAAATTGTTGAGAGAGGTCCAATAAGCATTTTAGATATTGTGTTTCTCCTCCAAAAAAAAAGTGGGAGAACATTTTCAATCGCTCATTATTGCAAACCCATGAGTAATGGTGAAATAGTGGACAGAATGTGGTTATTTTATTCAAAAACTGCAGATCGTGTTTATTGTTTCGTATGCAAACTATTTGAGCCTACTTTAAATACCTCCCTGGCAAATGTTGGTTGTGATGATTGGGGACACCTGTCACATTTATTGAAATGTCACGAAAGAAACAAAAATCATTATATAAATATTACAAAATGGATAGAACTAAAAAATAGACTTTCCTCATCTCAAACTATCGATAAAGAGTTTTTAGCTGTTTTCGATAAAGAAAAAAGACATTGGCGTGGGGTTTTGACTAGAATTATTGCAGTTATTAAATATTTAACAAAACATTCTCTAGCGTTTCGTGGAAAATCAGATGTAATTTTTACAAAGAACAACGGAAACTTTCTTGGACTTATAGAAATGCTTTCCGAAATTGATCCAGTAATATGTGAACATATCAACAGAATCAAAAACAAAGAAACTCATGATCACTACTTAGGCCATCAAATTCAAGACGAGTTGATACAAATTATAGCTGAAAAAATAAAAGAAAACATACTAAGTAAAATTAAACAATCCAAATATTATTCGGTCATAATGGATTCTACGCCTGATATAAATCATCAAGAACAAGTTTTAATAGTTATTAGAATAGTTCTTATGAATTCGGAAAATAGTGAGGACATAATATCGATCAAAGAATATTTTTTAACGTTTATCAATGTACACTCAACAACAGGTCTTAATCTTTCAAATACTTTAAAAAATCAACTAGATGAATATAGTTTAACATTGTCAAATTGTAGAGGGCAAAGTTATGATAATGGGTCAAACATGATCGGTCTCTATAAAGGTGTTCAGTCCAGAATATTACAAAATAATCCAAGAGCTTTCTTTGTACCATGTTCTGCTCACAGTCTAAACTTAGTTTTAAGAGATTCTGCTAAGAGTTCTACCAAAGCGATTACATTTTTTGGATATCTTGGTAGAATATATAATTTATTTTCAGCGTCTACTCATAGATGGGACATATTTAAATCTCACTGTAATCCATACACTGTAAAAAAATGGTCCGAGACCAGATGGGAAAGCCGGATTAATAGTGTTAAAGCCATACGTTTTCAAGTAAAAAATGTGATGCATGCATTAAGTGAAATTTTACAGACGTCCGATGACCCAATTACTAAAAGTGAAGCATTATCATTGTTGAATGAAGTTGGAAGTTTTGAATTTTTATTAAGTCTAATTATTTGGTATGAACTACTTACAGAAGTAAATATTGTAAGTAAAAATTTTCAAAATCCTAATATGCAATTAGATGTTTCAACTAACATACTTAAAGGTCTTATTGTATTTCTTGAAAAATACCGAGACAACGGATTTGAAAAAGCAATGGAAACTGTCAAACAACTAGCAATTGCTATTGAGATTGAACCTACATTTAATGAAGTACGTTACAGAAAAAAGAAAAGATGTTTTAGTTATGGAAGTGTTGATGAAACCCTTCAAGATCCACAGCAAAATTTTCGCACTCAATATTTTTTAGTTATTTTGGATTCAGCGATTATGTCAATGTCAAAGCGATTTAACCAAATAAATAATTTTAATTCGAATTTTGGATTTTTGTATGATGTAAGCAAGTTAAAAACTATGTCTGACGAAGAAATTCGAAAACATTGCTAAGATCTTCAAATAATTTTAACAGATGGCGAAGATAAAGATATAGATGCTATTGATTTATTTGAAGAACTTCTCATTCTTCGAGAAATGGTTGATAATAATATGACAGCTTTACAGACACTGACATTGGTTAAAAAGCCATTGGGTTCATTTTCAAACGTTGAAGTTGCTCTAAGAATTTTATTAACAATTCCGATAGCTTCAGCAGGAGCAGAAAGAAGCTTTTCAAAATTAAAATTAATAAAAAATTTTCTAAGAAATAGTTAGTCACAATTCAAATTAGCTGGTTTAGCATTAATCGCCATAGAAAGTGAAAAAGGGGACAGTTTAAGCTTAGAAAATATTCTAGATACTTTTGCAGCACAGAAAGCTAGAAAAAAAATGTTTTAATTTAAACGATTATTATTTAATCACCCTTATTGGCTATTTTATACTTATTGTCTTATGTTTTTTAATATACTTAATTTCAGTATTTTTTAATCTTTAATTCAATAACCTATAGAAGTATTGACTCTGACTATGTTATATATTATGTTATAATAACTATTGACAGTGATGAAAATATAAAATATTTAATAAAAATTAAAAAAAAAAAGCTGTTTTGTTATTAATTACACTATGCTAAAATATTTTAATTATGTATTTACCAATGAAATATGGTAATTTGGATTTAGGTCCGGGGCCTCGCGTTTATAATTTGCACAGGGCCTCGCAAATCATACCGCCGGCACTGCTCAAAGCCCAAAAGTAACAGTTCAATTAATAAGTGTGTGGTGTGTCCCCTGAAATCAGATGTATTTTAGGCCCTGCTAATATATAAGTACATACAATTTATAACATACTAATAAATATATTAAATATAATTTTTATTTCAACTATTTTTTTCTAGCTTGTTTTGTTGCAAATGTTTTCATCAGATCAGAGGAATTTAAGCTCTTTGTAAGAGTAACTTCTATGTTTAAAACTGCAAGACAATTAAGTCTTTCTGAAGACATAGTCGATCTTAAATAACTTTTTATTCGACGGAGTGTAGAAAAAGACCTTTCAGTTGAACAGTTGGAGGCCAAATTACACAAAAGTACATTCTTAAAGCTACATCAACATATGGAAAAATTGTAACTAATTGTTTTTTTTTTATAAATTTACTCATTTCTAATAGGGTCTTAGGAGGGTTGATAGCTAATTTTAATACACTTTGAAAATGAATGTGTTCAAAGATTCATCTAGATTTTGTTTATAGATAGTTCTCAATTTTTTTGCATCTTCGCGTATTTCTGAAGGGTCTAGTTCATATATTTTTAAAATAAAGCTGTATTTAGATATTATATTGTCATAAGCAGATTTTCTTTTGTTGAGTTCAACTGTTAAATTATCACAAACGACATAAAATGTATTAATTTTAAAATTGTTTTGGCTATCAAATGTATGACCAGGATCATTGGATTCATCAAAAAGTTTTTTTCGTTTTCTTTGTTTATTTTCAAATTCCGGAATTTTATTACAATCTATACATTTTTCTTTTGCTGCATCTTCATAGGTTTGAAATATTTCTCGTACAGATTTTATATAAGCAACTAATGAATTATACAATTCTACTACAGTACTCAAATCTATTTAACAGACTGTAATAATTTACTAGTTTTATTAAATGTATGAAGTACATCATTCCAAAACTTAGTCATAAATGATGTTTCTAGTCTATTAAGTTGTCGAAGTAGTCCCTCAGCTTCTGACCTTGTAAGTGGTTTCTGGAGATTATCATGTTTCAAATCGAATAATGTTTTTTTCACGCCAGCCCAATTTGTTTTCAAACTATGGCAAGCATCATCTCGAGCAGACCAACGAGTATCTGATAAACTCTTAAGAGTAGAATTACTGTATTTTTAACACTTTTCTTAAGTTTGTTTTGATAAGCTCCAGCGATAAGTTGAAGATGAGAAAAAAACATATAGGTTTTGGATGAATGAAAAAAAATTGATTGCTTCTTCGCAACAACTAGCAGACGCGTTCCAATGAGATTCAACGAGTGGGCGGAACAGGGAACAAAATCAACTAAGGGAATAACATCTTTAATTCTTGCTTGGGCACCGGAATATATGCCAGACATATTTTTGGCGTTATCATAAGACTGGCCCCTAAGAAAACGAACGTTTAAGTCATATTTCTTTAATATGGAAAATATAGCCTCAGTTAACGACTCTGCCTTATGCCCAGCATCGTCAATGAACCCAATAAAACGTTCCACTGGTTCTCCATTTTGTAATACATACCTTATAATAAAAGAAAGTTGGTCAGTGTGAGTTATATCTGGGGTTGAATCAATACTAATTGAGAAGTATGTTGCCGTTTTTTTTAGTACAAATACAAATTAGTACAAATCAAAAAACATTAATTAATAATAATCGCTATTTGCTATATCTATATGTTACAAATTTAAGTAATTTATTCTCTAATAATCTATTCAATTGATAATTTTTTAAAACAGTGTTCGTTGGTGCTGATAATTTTACTTATTTTACATAGGAGATTTACACCAGTCAACAAAGGTAAGCTACTAAAATGTTCATGAAAATGTTATATCTGACTCAGAAATATTTTAAAATATTGTAAAATTACTTACACTGAAATATCACTGGAGTCTGGTTTATGTAACACATCAATATCTCCAGTGTTGTTGTGTGATACTTAACTACTCGTTTTTCTTGGATAATACAACACTCTCCATTTCACTAGCCGCCCCTTCATTTTCTTCATTGTTAATTCTATAATGACAATAACAATTTATATTAATAAATAACTAAACCATATTCGTATGATAGATATAACTCAGACTGGGTGAAAACACAATTAGGTACAATTGAAAATACTGGCATTTTAATTTATTTTTCATACAAGTATTTTTCCAGCTAGTAAATATAAAATGCTAATGCATATATATAATACATATTATTATAAAGGAATATTTAAAAATATGAATTACACTGGAATATCACTGGAGCCTGGTTTATGTAAATTATCAATATCCCCAGTGTTGTTGTATGATACTTGACTACTCGTTTTCTTGGACAATACAACACTCTCAATTTCACTAGCTGCCCTTCCATTTTCTTCATTTTTTTTTTACACCAACAAAATATACAATAAACTTATTATAAATGTAATATCAACCAAGTTAATATTAATTATTTAAAAATGTATTAAATATAACTACTAGAACTAGATTATAAAACATAAAAATAATAACTGACAGTTGCTGAAAATGTTTACCTTCTATTTCTTTTTTTGAAAAAAAAATCAAATATTTTAGGAGGTTTCAAAATATTATTTTCGATTTGCAATTTTCTTTTCTTGTTTGCAGCTCCACTGAGTTTTTTTTTTTTAATTCATTATATTATTTATATTATATTAATTAGCAATATATAAGTATAAGTTTAAGTATAAGTATAATATATAATATGAAGTTATTAATGAAACTTAAGCATAGCAACTAGTAAGTCAGTATTACTGTGGTCTTATCAAAACAGCACTACTCAGAAGGCAGAACACAGTCTAATTATTGACGACAGCCGATACGGTTACAATAACTTAAAGAAACGAATGAACGCGAAACGATAAAACAATATTATTATTATCGTACTATGGGTATGGGTATTATTTTTATCCATAGCACACCGTAAATACTGTGTCTATGGTCTAACCAGTGGTATGGGCAATACAGGCGATACGGCTAAAAATAAACAATACCCGCCGTGACCGTTCTCGGAAGTCGGAGGCCGAAGTTTAATATTCGGCGGTTATAGATTGGGAAACAAATAACAATATTAAGTTATTATAATAATATAATAACTTATATAATAATAATATATAATATTATATTTGAATTAAATTTTTCTAATAACTTTTTTATAGTCTCCGTAAAAATATTGGCACCCCTTAAGATATTTCAGGGCAAGGCTATTGCCCCTCCAAACCACCCCTTAAATACGGCCCTGGAGTTAATAATATATATAATAATATAATTTTATCAAGGACCAATGAAAAGCCGAGGAAGACTCCCACTCCTATACTCCTATTTCAGATAATAGAGATATAATGCGTACACAAAGTTGTGATCATACCTTGTTATTTCGTCATGGGTATTACGATTCGCGACTAGAGAGTTGCGTAATAATAGTTTATTATTACAATACAACGCCGGGTATATTCCGTGATTACTTCCCGCCGCCATCTCTGTTCCACTGCATGTTGTGGTGATTCCTAATACCAGATTAGGAAGAAAAAGTAAAAATAATAAGATTCAATCACCGGAATCTCTCTTCTTCGTAATTACTTTGGAAAGTAATGACTGACGACTTATGATTTATTAACAATAATAATCATTCATTTTTTTTTGTAGATTGTAATATATAGATTACTTGAAAAAAAGAATAATAGCACAATTATTTTTTTTAATTATGTTGTTGATTATGTTATTTTAACTAAGTATTTATTACTTGAATACCTAGTAAAAACAATATATAAATATATATATATAACTAGCTGATCCCGAGCACTTCGTTGCCCGTTAAATGTATCAACTCTATATGACTCAAACTTTGTTCAATTCGTTATTTCATATTCGGTGTATGGTGTTCAAAATTTATCTTAACTTTTCCGTTTCCCGGAATAAAAATCCTGATTCACAGCAATACATTATCAGGTAGGCAATCTACCAGCGGTAGATCGCGGACCCCGTACTGTTTGTGCGTAAGTGTATGATTATAGTGTATAACTCTAAAGTATTAAAGTTATACCAAGTTTGTCGTTTTTACTTAATTCCACCTACAGTGGATTAATATAAACAATTTATACAAAATCCTATTCTAACCTAACCGTACTAAAATCCGATGAATAAAAAAAAATAAATTTAACCCTTTGTAAATTAACCTATCTTCTTCCCAGAGGTCCGATCTACCCACAAACATTAATTTATATATATATCTAACTATATAGATACACAGACTATAACTATACAGACTAAACTCTGGAACTACTTATCAGATCTTCTTGTATATATTATAAATGTCTTGATTTTAGGAAAATTTTAGGAAAATCCACCTTTGTATAATATATTGGTTGCTATTGGTTAATCGGGCATATTTGTTGATTTGTATTATTGTCTTTTGTCAATAAACATATAAGATCTGATAAGTAGTTCCAGAGTTTAGTCTGTGTATTTATATAGTTAGTTGGTATATTAAACCTCTGGGAAGAAGATAGGTTAATATTTACAAAGGGTTAAATTTGTTTTTTATTTCATTCATCGGATTTTAGTACGGTTAGGTTAGGATAGAATTTTGTATAAATGTATTATATTAAGTAAAACGATAAACTTGGTATAACTTTCATACTTTAGAGTTAAATCATGCGTACAAACAGCACGGGGTCCGCGATCTACCGCAGGTAGATTGCTACTTGATAATGTACTGCTGTGTATCAGAATTTTTATTCCGGGAAATGGAAAAGTTAAAATACATTTTGAATACTATACACCGCGTATTAAATAACGAATTGAACAAAGTTTGAGTCATATAGAGTTGATACATTGAACGGGCAACGAAGTGCACGGGATCAGCTAGTCTATACTATTATATAAAGACTCTTTATTAAAGAGGAATTGTTAGTTACCATTGTTGAGGGTAATCTCTGGAACTACTGAACCGATTTCAAAAATTCTTTCACTAATAGAAAGCCACATTCTTTGTGAGTGTCATAGACTAATTCAAAAAGGGATTTGATTACCCCTGGTAGGTACTCAAAAGTAATTTCGAGATTTACTATAGAAATTGTTGTTTATTAATGGTTGCTATGGGTTATAGGAGTTGAGAATAATACTGATTTATTATTATTATTTATTATTACGAAACAGACCATTATTTATAATAATTGATAACTCCTTTATTTATTAAGTTAGAGAATCGATCAAATGCCATAAACCTTCTCCGCAATGAGCTCTTCAATTAAAAAAAAATCATAACGATCGGTTTAGTAGTTTCCGAGAACATATTATGCCTCAAAGGTTTTCATTTTCACATTTATATATAAAGATAATAAAATTAAATCCTGTGTACATTTTGAGATTTATTTATTTTTGTTTATTAATGTTGCTATGGACACAAATAAATAGAAAATAATATTTAAATTAAAAAAAATAATAATAAATCCTAAAATTAACACTTACACACGTCTTTGAAAATTTGTTCGTTTAATTTTTTGCTCTCCAAGTCCACTATACCTAGAGGGCGCCACACGTGGTTGCCCGACAAAATAACCTGTACTATAAATTAATAAAATAATAAATATTTGAAATTGTATGATAGTATTTAATTACTAAAGTGAATTATTTTCGAACTGCGTAATTTTTGTACAGAAATTAAAAAGTTATGTCTGGAAGAAGATGCCATTTGAATATAGGTATGACGTGGTTTGCAACATTTACATCTGCTGGTGTGGTTAGTGAACAAAATTAGACCAAATCAAATTGACAGCGTTATTTCAGCTGAATTATCGGTTAGGGAAGAAGATTCTGTCCTGTTCATAAAGAGACAGATGATCCACAGAGCGTAGAGTCGAATCCAGAAAGCGCACAGTGCGATATATATCACTTAAGTTACTTAAGTTATTTCCTCTAGCACATTTTTTAAAGGAGAGTTTGAAGAGATACAGGGGAAGTATTCCCGTACATCACCAGGTGCTGACCTTTATAATTACATAAGACTTAAATTTAAAGATATTCGTAGAGTCGAATCCAGATAGCATATAGTGCGATATATATCACTTAAGTTACTTAAGTTATTTCCTCTGGCACATTTTTAAATGAGAATTTGAAGAGATACAGTGATACATTGGAAGTATTCCTGTATACCACCAGGTGCTGATCCTTATAATTACATAAGACTTAAATTTAAAGATATTATGGATCTGACCACCAAAAAGTAAGTAGTACTGTCAAGTACCTATTTTAACTTACCCATGCTTTTTAAAATATTTTATTTTCCAGCAATTTGAGTTTCACCTAGGTATTTTGTTGTTTCTTATAATTACTTACAAAGTATCTTTGATATGTATTAAATTATAATAATATTAGTAGGCATAGGTTCCCACCTAATTATATAATGTAATAATATTTAATAATAAGATAAAAACTGCTTAGTGTTTTCTTTATTTTATGATTAATGAAATATAAAATAACATAATCTCCTATGTGCAGGGATGATTTTAAATGTCTTTAATATCCATAAATAGTAATATCATAAAATGTATGATTTAAATTATTATCGGTAACTGATTTTCATAAAATTCAATTTTTTTAAAAGTTTTTGCAACACCACGTCCAGTCTTATACATTTCTTTTTTTTTCTCCGATAACCTTAGCTTAACATCTCATTTTATCTTTTCCCATTTATTCTTTAAGGCCTCTTTTTGTACCTATAAATTATAATATAGGTGCCTATTACATGATTATGGATTATGGTGAACAGGAACTTGTAATAGTGTAGATAAATCCAAGCGATATACACTGAAGGTTAGATGCAATTAAATCAGAAAATTAAAGTAAATTAAAAAAAGGTTGAACAGTTAAAGTGTTATTGTTTAAAAATGTAGAAAGTAAGATCATAAGCAAACACCAACATTAGAATGTTAAAAGTTATAAAAGTTACTAGACAAAAGTAGCAAAATATAGTTTGTTAGATTACAGCTTAACAGAAAGTGATGAAAAACAATTTTAGAAGGTAGGAGTACAATATTAGTAGGTACAAGTAATAAGTATAGAGTATTATTACCAGAAAAACAATATTTTAAATTAAACAATGGTATGTAAAAATATTAGAAATAAACGATAATGTTTAAAGAGAATATAAAATGGATGATATAAAAGGAAAATAATAGTAGAAAATAGGTAGAAACGTAGAATAACTATATTATAGAACTATAACTAATAACCATAACCATAGAAACTATAATGAATATTTTATTATTTTACAATCCAACTCTATACTTTTCTTGATTAAAGTTCTGCATCATAGTCCTTTGATAATAATTAAATTTTCTGAAAAATAACTCAGTTGTTAAAAATTATTTATAAATATATTAATTTTTTTATAACAATTTAACAATGATAAATCAGCAATAAATATTACCTACCAATCTAATTGTATAATGTTATAGTTTATTATAATATATTTCTTTATTGAACGTTGAAACTTGTAGTGTATGATCCATTGTAACACAAAAATAAAAAAATAAATAATTATTATCAACTGTAATATAAAGTACTTACCTGAAGATACAACCATTAAGCCATCAATTTTATCCAAGAGTTCATTTTTTTTTCCCCAAACCTCGGCATCTGTTTCTTTATTCTCTATTATATGTCCATATTTTAATACGAGATCTACAAGCAACTTTTCTTCTAAAGAGGAAAAATTGGCTTGCCTTTTTCTTTTAACCTTATATTTACATTTGACATTTATAAGGCAAAGTGGCAAACGTTGAAAATCAAAACCTATGCAACTCAGAACTCTGACTATGAACTTTGGTGTCGTGAAAAAAAGGCTTAAGTCAAATTTATCAAAAAATTTTTTTTTTCTCTTTTTTTTTGATATAAGAATCATATGTCTTAGATTGTTATTATAAACGTTATAGCCATGATGCAATGGGCGTATATAACGTTAGTACGTTATTTTTTGGTAATAAAGACTTAAAATGACTTAAGTCCATATTAATATATTATGTAATGGTACAGAAGACTTAATATGACTTAAGCGCATTGTACCAAATATACCTTTGTTGGACGTTGAAGTTTAATTTGACTTAAATCTTTTGTATCAGTTGTTAGTATAATATATTGTAAATAGCTGGTATACAAGACATAAAATGATTTAATATTTTATTTTGTCATGTGATCAATGATCATGGCTTAACAAATCGACTGTCAATATTTATTAATGCCAATTACCAGCACTATGGTAACTCCCTACAGCTGCAGATAGACTATACAACAATAAATTATTAGTTAAAACAATTTTTTTCCTTCGTTTTCGTAACGAACAATAAAATTGCCATTTACTAAACTTGCAAATTGTAATATTTTATTATTGGTTATACAATTACAAAATATGTATAATATTCAAGATTTTTTCTTTTATTATGTGATTTGTTCTTTATTTAATTGTTATTAATTAGTTATAAATACGTTTTACTCAGTATATTCACTATTCAGTAACAATATGAAACACAGAACTCTTAGAATAGTGGAGATGAGTTCATTAAACGGTTATTAAAATGCTTACCTATACTTCAGCAATAACTAAAATACTAACATTGTAAAAATATGTTAACAGGTAAACACAATGGGACTAAAAGAAGAAAATTAACAGATTATAATAAAAACTATTATAATACAGGTACCTACTTAAATAATATTATACCTACTCATTCTCAACTTACCACAATTAAGTTTGTGCCAAATTATACATTTTATTTGATTTCTTAGAGTTTCTTATTTTTATTATAAATTTATTTTACAGACTATGTAGTTAAACCTGATTCTAATCAAGATGACCCAGAAAAAGAGCATAGTTCTATTCAATCTGATTTAACTGGCCATGATAATGAAATAAATACCTTATTAGATGACCCATTTATCAGAAATATTTTTGATGAAAATTATATTTCAAACTTAAATAATTCATTATTAATTGATATACCTACAGAAGGTGATATCTTTTTTTATTAAGTTATTATTACAATGAAGTAAAAAGTAAATAATATTTATTATTAATTAAATTCTTTTACAGAGAATGATAAAATAGAACCTAATGGACAATTCAATAATTGCAAGTGATGTTCCAGCCGATATATCTGGTTCGGTACAATATAATCCTGGTAAATAGTTCTTTAATTTTAATAATATCAAGTAAAAGTAAATAATATCAATTAAATTCTTTTACAGAGAATGATAAAATAGAAACTGTGGACAATTCAATAATTATAGACTTTGTGGACAATTCAATAGCTGTAACTGAAGTTCCTGTGAATACTTCTGGTTCTGTCTATAATACAAGTAAATAATAAATTATTAAAATTAACTACAATTAATAATAATTGAAAAAAATGAATACTGGATTTTAATTAACAAACAAAATTTTAAACACTTAACATTAAAATTTAATTATAAGAAATTATTTTTTTTTAAATGTCAACAATATTATTACAAGAAAACAGTCTGTTGTTCAACTCAACTGTAGTACCTATATACCTCTGTAACAAGTCACAATAGTCACATGCGAATAATGTCAGCACAACGACGATTACAATAATAATATAAAATTGTGATCGCCCGCACCGTCCGGACGATACAATAATAATACAATGATATTGATAAATTAACGGGCCCATACGATAACGTTTCATAACTTGAGTTTATAAATATACTCATGATTACGCCGCGGCTGACGAATGACGATGTAACCGGCGGTCATCAAAACCGCACACTTACCGTTCATAACCGCACATTTTACATCGTTGAATACCGCACACATTTATTCTATTGTTAAAAAGGGAAATTTGGAAGGTCGATAGTTCAAAACCGCACACATTTGATTGACAGTTAAAAATTAAACATATCTTATTGTTATTAATTAAAAAAATAATTTAGTGTTAATTTCGTTGTTATTAAAAAATAATTTAGTATTAATTAAAAATCATAATATAAAATAATTCAATATATAATAATATTGAAATAAACTTACATCCTAATGTTTTTAAATAATCAATCGAGCTAATTTCGTTGTTAATGAAACGATCATATAATTTTAAAATAGATTTTTCTTTCTCCCTGCATACTTTGCGTGTACGGTTCACGTTGCCGTTTCGTATGAGGCGAAATTTGGTTTCAGTAATTATTTGTTGTTGTTTTAACACATCTATCTGGAAGAAAAAAAAACAAAAATAATTTAATAATAACTCAAAATATATTTATTATTTTAAATTCATATGCTTACCGAATGAAATATAGTAGGATGTGGAACATAGAATTCATGCCTAAGTTAACTATGGTAACTTTCTGCACCGTTCGTCGTTCTTGTACTTTTATTGGGCTCTTCTGCCCACAACATTGGTGAAAAATTATTAGTCTCAATATAATTATCCAATATGTAATCAGCAAAATCATAATATTGTTTTTCTTCTGGACAAGTAGCCATTATCTCAATAAACGCCTCAGAAATTATGTGATGGTAAATAAGGCAAACCAAAAAAGTTTTAACCATAGTCCAGATCGTGAATTTTTATCGTCGTAGTTTTTTTTTAATATTGGAATGGAACTGATTTTTCTGTACCATGCTTGACCAAGAAGGAAACGACAGGCTTTAATAATAATTAAAGGAAATACTTCTTTAGCAGCAATGTGAGCACCAAGTTCAAAATCTAATAGTAAGAGTGAAGGCTGGAATACACTATTTGCATTATTTAAACATAAGTCTTTAATTGTTTCAAACATTTGTAGTAAACCGACAGTATTACTAATATTCTAAGTACATTCTCACGATAGGACAACAACAACAAGAAGGTTAACTACATCAACGATTCCAAGAACCACGTACAATGTACGTACCTAGAGTTTGATCGCGCACTTAAAAAGCATTTTTACACAATAGTGCTAAAACAACCTATGAAAATAATCCGTGAGTGCCGGTGCAATTCAAACGGATTATGAATATCTGCAAAACTTAATTAACTTTGTACCAATAAGTGTCAAGCATTCACTCGGGTTGTTTGTGCAATAACAACGTCCATCTCCGGTTCCTTTCAAATATCCACCTCCTGGACTCTACCGTGTACATTTGTATCCGTATAGTTTTTATATAAATATAAGATAGAATCTATAGTAAAATTAGATTTAGTACAGAGTCTGCACTACGCACACGCTGAGTCTCGGGCAGGTGCTTTTCGCTCTGTCCTCAAATTTATATACGAAATTAATTACTTTTTAAATAAAATTACTTATAACTAACTTGTGTAACTTGTCGCTCTACAACCTTTTCTCCTACATTCACCATCAACGTCGACGAACTCAAAAATATAAGCGAGCAGTGAGGGATCACTACACGTCTTTTGGTGTCAGGTGTGGGGTCACCTGAAGGAAGAATTCTAGTATCCAACCTAGAATCGAGTACATCAGCGGACCTCGAGTTCAACCACGTTGCTGACAATAGGAGGACCGAGCCAAGACATCAACTACATTCAACATTTGCAACTGCAATCAACAGTTCAACTACATTCAACATTTTGCAACTGCAATCAACAGTTCAACTACATTCAACATTTTCGACTGCAATCAACAGTTCAACTGCATTCAACATTTCAACTTCACTCAACTAGCCAAGCAGAGCATCAGCGACGAGTCAGCAGAGCCGTCAGCACGCAACCATTTAGGACCGGACAAAAGAGCAATGAATTTCGCACTGTAAGTTGTTATTTAAGCAATTATATAGTATATGTCTGAGAGTCCAAATAGGTGTTGGTCAGTAGTTAGATATAACCCGCAAACTTTACACACGACAATTATGAGCGTAACATTAGGAATTGACTCCGCCTTGCGCGGCATACCTAACTTTAGCGGGGGCACTGAGGCAGATTTAGCCTCATACATAATCGAATGTGACTATGTAATGAACAATATTCACGAAAATCTTAAAACGGTAGTTTTTAACAATATAGTAGCTAAATTAAAGGGGACCGCTTTCCAGTCTGCCCGATACCGAAATTTTGCAGACTGGGCCGAACTTAAAGCCCACCTTCGAGCTGTTTTTGGAACACCGCATTCCATTAGTTATTTACAATCACAAATGAGCAATATTAAACAACGTTCCGACGAAGACATACGTAGCTTCGCCGGGCGTACGGAAAAATGTTTTCATGAATTAGTAGGAGCACTAACTGTAGGACTAGAGCCAGCATCAGCCACAGCAGTAGCTGCATCTTATAAAACGGGAGCGCTTACCGCATTTGTTAACGGGACGCGACCCGAAATCAGAGCATTATTAAAAGCACGCGACGTATCCTCTTTCGAAAAAGCCGTTTCTATAGCAACCGAAGAAGAACAGGATTTACAACACATTAATCGCCGTTTTAACACTAACAAAAATTACGGGAAAAATAACGCGAATAAAAAGAATATTAAATGCAATAAATGCAGTAAGATGGGCCACTATGCAAACGAGTGCCGTAGTAATACAGGTACTTCATACAGCACGAATTTTAGAAATCCCATTAACAGTCGCGACGATAAAACCAGTATAGTAAAACACGAGTATCAAGGGCAGGTCAGGTTCTGCGCGTACTGTAAGAAAACAAATCATAATATAAAAGATTGTAGGAAACGTATTTACAATGAAAGTAAAAAAACCACTAGTAAGGAAACCGAAAGTCCTAGCACTAGCCGTACCGTAAACGAAATCAACCAAAATCATGTAAGAGTTGTAGCCAATTTCGAAGAAGAACACATAATGTGTGGATCAGATAATTTCCAACCTCATAATATTAAATTATTAGTCGACTCCGGCGCGGAGATGAATCTCATTAAAATAACCGCGCTAGAAGGACAAGTTGTCATAAACGAATCCGAGAAACGTACGATAAAAGGCATTAACGAAATTCCAATATTTACCGTAGGCACTATGGTAACCACTATGCAAATTAACAACGTCGATGTGCTCATCAAATTCGACGTCGTTTTTGGCGATTTTCCAATAAACGAGTCGGGCATCATCGGTCGTAACTTTTTAAAACAAAACAAGGTTATCATGGACTATAGCCAAAATCTATTAACGATACCAGAAGAAACTGGTTTTAAAGAAATTATATTACCGCCGCGTAGCAATTGCGTACTTCTCATAAAAAACGACGAAAACATAGATCACGAGAATATAACTATAAAAAAACAAGACGTGAACGAAAACGTAATAATCGCGAACAGTATCAGTCCGGTTAACAAAAATAACATTGTTAGTAATATAATAAATATTTCAGAAGAACCTTTCGTGATAGACGAGCTTACCACACAACATATCGAGTGGGAGCCATATAATGAAACAGCATTGACAGCATCTTTTATAGATGACAAACAAACCGATCGTATAACACAAATCAAACGCGAAATTAAAACCGACAATTTGAATAAAGAAGAACGGGAAAATATTTTAGCACTCTGTTGTAATTACGCGGACCTGTTTTATTTACCGGGTGACTATCTTAGCGCCACGGAAATCGTGACTCACACAATAAACACACCGCGTTGCACAAAACCCATTAACATACGCCCGTATCGTTTACCTTGGGCATACCAAGAAGAAATCGAAAAACAAATTAAAGAAATGAAACATAACAATATTATACGTGATTCTAAATCACCTTTCAATTTTCCACTCGTAGTAGTGAAAAAGAAAAATTTAGATCCGACAGGGAAACCCAAACTGCGAGTGTGCGTAGATTTCAGAAAACTTAACGAAGTAACCGAGAATGAAGCTTATGGCCTCCCAAACTTACTAGAGATATTAGAATCCCTAGGATCATCCAAATACTTCAGTACTTTGGATTTGGCGGCAGGTTATCATCAGCTGCATATAGACCCGGCCGATACACATAAAACAGCTTTTTCTACAAAATCCGGTCACTACGAATTTTTACGCATGCCTTTCGGACTGAGCTCAGCTCCAGCCACTTTTACGCGCGCAATGAAATCTGTACTCATGGGACTTGAAGAAATGTGCACTGCATACCTAGATGATATTGTAGTACACGGATCTAGTCTAATGGACCACCAAAAAAAATTGGAACAAGTATTCAATAGGCTGCGCGTACACAAACTTAAATTACAACCTAATAAATGTTCTTTCTTACGGAAAGAAGTATTGTATTTAGGGCACGTAATAAACGAAACCGGAGTTTCCCCGGACCCGAACAAATTGAAATGCATTCGGGAATATCCTAAACCGAAAAATGCAAAGGATATTAAGTCATTTTTAGGACTATTAAATTACTATAGACGTTTCGTCGATAATTTTGCAAAAATAGCAAAGCCATTAACTTATTTACTTAAAAAAGACGTACCATTCGTTTGGACCGATAATTGCGAACATAGTTTTGAAGAACTCAAAAAAGCTTTAATGAACCCGCCGTTACTAGTCTATCCCGACTGGGAAGCGGGAAAGTTCAATTTAATGACAGACGCAAGTCAGTATGCAATAGGAGCCGTTTTATCTCAGGGGGAAGTCCCTAAAGACCAACCTATCGCGTACTCCAGTAGAACATTAAATAAAGCGGAGTGTAACTATAGCGTTATTCAGAAGGAATTATTAGCCATCGTCTGGGCCGTGAAATATTTCAGACCATATTTATACGGTCGTCATTTCAACATTATAACCGACCATCGACCTTTAACATATTTATTCGGCATTAAAGACGCGTCATCGCAGTTAATGCGCTGGCGATTACAACTGGCCGATTACGATTATGACATTACGTACCGGGCCGGCCCCGAGCACTCGAACGCCGACTGTTTATCACGAATTCGAATGATACAAACCGGTCCGGCCAACGCAATTAACGGGTTCAATGAATTCAAAGCCGCGGAAAGCAAACCCATCTTCAATTCAAAAATTATCGAAATCGACAATGATATAATCAAGGCCGTAGAGACAGAGAACGTTATAATACTAGTTTCGGAAGACAAAGTCATAACTAACCCGGCAGTGCGTGAAGTAATAAAAAACATTGACGTAGGTCAAATACAGTTTTCCGATGAAAACAAGTTTTATACTATCCAAAGAGACCCGAATTTATTAATAATTTATGGTTTTAAGCCTACGTATACAACACCACTCGAAGCCGAGGTCATTTACCAAGCCATAAACAATTTAAAAACCTTTTGCATAACAAATAAAATTAACTCGTTTTCTACAAATAAATTAGACGGGCATACCTCACTCACCAGTTACTTACACATTCGAACAATGTTTCGGCATATGTTTAAAGCAACCGACATTGTAGTAAAAATTTACACGGGTCAGCAATTAACCGAAGACGAAAAGAAATTAATAATTTACGAGCACCATAACTCACCGTTAGGGGGACATGCCGGTGTATCGCGCACGATAAAAAGATTAAAACTTAATTATAACTGGCGCCACATGAAAAAAGACGTCAAACATTATATTAAACATTGCGAGCTATGTCAGAAAAACAAATCACATGTTAAAACAAAACAACCTATGTTAATTACTAGTACAGTAGTAAAACCTTTCGAAAGAGTCTGCCTAGATATAGTAGGACCTTTACCAAAAACATTAGCAGGGAACATGTATATACTCACCTTGCAAGACGAATTAAGTCGTTTTTCACTAGCCATAGCGTTATCCGCCACGGACGCGCAAACGGTAGCACAAGCTTTCGTAGAATGTTTCGTGTGTATATACGGTATCCCCGAATCGATTTTGACGGATTGCGGAACAAACTTTTTATCCGACGTATTCAAAAGCATGTGCAAACTTTTAGACATAAAAAAATCGAAAACTACGCCTTGGCATCCACAAGGAAATGCTTTTCTAGAACGGTCCCACAAAACATTAAAAACCTATTTACGGAGTTTTGTTGACAAAGACAGTAATTGGGATAAACTATTATGCTTCGCAACTTTCTGTTATAACACCACAGTTCATACCTCGACTAATTTTACACCCTATGAGCTAGTATTCGGAAGAAAACCGAACATTCCTTCTGCGTTTAACAAAAATCCCGAACCACAGTATAATTATGATAACTATGTTTTCGACCTCAAACGCCTTATGCAGGAAGCACACAAAATAGCAAGGGATAACCTAATCAAAAAAAAAGAATCTAATAAAACTTACTATGACCGAACTTTAAATGTCGTCAATTTACACGTAGGAGATAAAGTACTCATTAGAGAACACAATAAGAAAAATGCGCTTAGCTTAAATTGGCAAGGACCTTTTGAGGTACTATTAGTACACGATAACGAAAATATTACAATTCAAAAAGGAAATCGCGAGTATCGTATACATAAAAATAACGTAAAACGTTATTACGACGATAACGACAGCGAATAAAATAAAAAAAAAAAAAAAACAAATTGTAGAATACATTAAGTCATACAATTATATTCATTTTATTTTGGAGACGGGTTATTATTACAGTATAATTATTATTACTATTATTATTATTATAATATACTACGGTATTTAAGATTTTATTATCAAATTATTTTATGAGGGTTACGGGATTTTATTAATTATAATACTATTTTATTATCATTCTATTTATTTTACACTCGTAATCATATTACTATTATTAGTAGTTTCCTGAACAGTAGAACGGGTACATTGAATACTATTAAGTTAAACTTTTATTATAAAACTATATTTAACTAATAAGCTGAAACGATTTTCAGACTTATGCTTCTGATAATACCATTCACGTCGGGGACTTTTCGATACACCGACGAACCACTAACACGACACTCTGGCCTATACTACGAGAACCGGGGACCTTTGAAACTTATTACGTCTCAATGGGATCTTACTGCATACATTAATCTTACTAAATATAACGAAGAATTCGAATACATAAACGAAGTAATAGATAAAACGAACGAATTGTGTGTTGCATACATGCACGACCCAGTTACCAATAACTTTAATTGTAACAACTTACTTAAAACAGCCACCGCTATAGTTGACAATTTACACAATAAAAAGACACAAGTCTTAGATTCTATTGGTCACATAATTACTAAACGTAATGCTTTAACTAAACTCGTTACAAAAGCAGCTAAATTAATATACGGAATATGCAATTTAGAATGCATACAAAAATTTAATTTTAATATAGCAAAAAGCCAAAGCACTTCGCAATCTAAACTAATAAAAGAACAAATTAAAGTAGTACAACTACAGAATAATATAGTGTCACACAACATTATATCTTCGGTACCTTTAACATTAATGGTGAACGAAACGACAAACAGTACAAGGGAACAACAAATAAAAAACTATTTGACAAAACATTTTATACACGTTAATTTATTAACTACAAAACAGATAGAAGAAACAAACACACTATTAGAGGTAATACAACAAGCTAAAATGGGGATTATTCATCCAAGTTTAATATCTCCAAAAGAGTTATTAGAACACGTTAAAGACGTTAAAGTATCATTACCTGGGGGCACCGATTTACCAACTGATTTAGACATACAAAATATTTACGAATTGATAAAGCTCTCAGACATTACTATATACTATGCAAATGACAACTTAGTGTTTATAATTTCTTTACCTTTAATTTATCAAAATGATTTTAGTTTGTATAATTTAATACCTGTGCCAGTGTGCACCGGAAACGATTGTTTTTATATAAAACCTAGTAATAAGTATCTAGCTATAAGTAAAACGAAAGAACACTATGCTCTTTATGACGAATTGTATTACACACATTGTAAACACGCTAGAGACTTCCTTTTGTGTCCTGAGGGTAATCCTTTACATCCACGTGCTAGTAGACCAGCATGTGAAGTACAATTACTCCAAGATCCTATAAAAGTTCCAACAAACTGCGAAATCATGCACGTACAAATGGGTACATCCATCTTTCACAAAAAACGATTCAAAAACGAGTGGATCTACGTCACTAACTACGATTTAGTATTCATCACCTGCGACGAAGATAAAGAATCCACCAGCCATACACTAAAAGGTGTAGGTATCTTAAGTTTAAACGAAACTTGTAAAGCGTACGCCACTAGAGACGTACTCATACCAGGAAAAGTCGATTACAAATCTGAATATATGGATTTCAACCCGAAATCAGTTTTAGAACACATAAAGGATATGCCGTTCACCGACAACAACAACTTAATGAAAGATTACCATGTTAAAACAAATAACATGGAGGACCTACATAAAGTGTCAGGGTCAAACAAACAATTAGAAAAACAACAGAAAGTCGACAACAAAATTGACGAGCTAAAGGACACGCAAGAACGCAACGATTATATATTATATGTAATAACAAGTAGTATTTTTATGACGGTAATCATATTAATAATAAATATGGTTAAAGAAAAACCAGTAACAAATCACACGGAAGTAGCACAGTCACAGGAAGAAACAGAAGAACTGGACGCAAACCCAATGATGTCATCAAGAGGAATCGACATGGTCGAGTTTCCACTCACACCAAGAAACAGCCCTACCGGCTACCCAACACTTCGGACATTCTTGAATTAGCGGAAGTCAGGGACTTCCATCTTCGAGGGGAGGAATGTAGTAAACCGACAGTATTACTAATATTCTAAGTACATTCTCACGATAGGACAACAACAACAAGAAGGTTAACTACATCAACGATTCCAAGAACCACGTACAATGTACGTACCTAGAGTTTGATCGCGCACTTAAAAAGCATTTTTACACAATAGTGCTAAAACAACCTATGAAAATAATCCGTGAGTGCCGGTGCAATTCAAACGGATTATGAATATCTGCAAAACTTAATTAACTTTGTACCAATAAGTGTCAAGCATTCACTCGGGTTGTTTGTGCAATAACAACGTCCATCTCCGGTTCCTTTCAAATATCCACCTCCTGGACTCTACCGTGTACATTTGTATCCGTATAGTTTTTATATAAATATAAGATAGAATCTATAGTAAAATTAGATTTAGTACAGAGTCTGCACTACGCACACGCTGAGTCTCGGGCAGGTGCTTTTCGCTCTGTCCTCAAATTTATATACGAAATTAATTACTTTTTAAATAAAATTACTTATAACTAACTTGTGTAACTTGTCGCTCTACAACCTTTTCTCCTACATTCACCATCAACGTCGACGAACTCAAAAATATAAGCGAGCAGTGAGGGATCACTACACATTTGTTTATAAATATCTTTTGTTTTTGACGGCAAAAAACAAAAAACAAGTGGTACGTAATAATTTTTACAAACGCCGTGGATGGTAGGTATATTGTTGATAAAAATGTTTCGGGCAATAAGTAAAAGTTCCACCTGCTAATATAAATTCAATTTCATTGCATAAAAATTGGAGATTTGTTTTACATGTAACTATTATTATTTGAGTGGACTCATTCACAAACACAAATTGTTCACCATTAATTAGTGTGATGTTTGATTCCTTTACCTTATTAAGAGCATCTGAGAGTGACACAGGCACAGGGGGTAGAAGTTTTCGTCTTTCACGATACATAGACTGTCTCATAGCATCAATATTATCTGCACTCACTGAAGACGTACATAATTCTTTCCTCATAATTTTTAAAGGTTTTTCGTTTAAATCCAATTTCGATTTACGTTTAACGGCACATCGAATTTCTTTTAATTCTGGGTTAATTTCATTTGTTTCATGGTGATGTTCACTTTTATTTTGTTTGATGAATACATTTACATTTGAATTTGTCGTCACCATAACACTACATAACTTATTATTGCAACGCCAAACTAAGTCCCCGGAATTTTTATTAGTACGAAAAAGTCGATATGAATACTTTTGGTAAATTATTGATTGCGCACCTTTATTGTTTGTGTACACTTGTATCACGTCATCCATTATTCGAATTCGATGTCAAATTATTAAATGTAAAATTTCTATAAAATATATACGTGAAGTCGAATATAGTCGCGATCACACTAAATGTTGTTAACTTATTAGGTACTAATATTTGGAAAATAAAAACCATAATCGTATATTATTTTATTTCTTAAACGTGTAGATATAGCAATCTGCGTATAATCCCGAAAGTTTTATTTTTATTATTTTGTGATCTTGATTAAATATGATTAACTGGTGTGCGGTACTAAACGATAATGTTATTTAAGATAAATGTATACGTTATTGATATATATCAATGTGTGCGGTATTGAACGGTTTAATTTGGCGGACATATACTTATTAAGATAAGAAAGTGTGCGGTTCTGAACGACGACCTGTTTTTGAAAGTGTGCGGTTATGAACGACGCCCGATGTAACCACTTCCCGCTATTCATACTATGACGGGGAACACCCACCTTTGCCGTCGGCGACTACAGCGCTCTATTGTGGCTGCCGTCACAAAACTGGTCGCCGTTATAATATACAGTACTGCTTATCTGTATATTAGGGTGCCACTCAACTATATAGGCTAAAAAAAAAATTGTTTTTCTAATATCTTACTTCATAATATTGATTTATATGTTATTAAATAGCTGTGGTAAAAATATAATTTAGATAATCACATATTTCGAGGTCGCTCATGCGTTTCAAAGTTTTATACCTATATGATTTTCTGTAAGGTACCTACTTTTCAAGATAAAACTGATTATCTACATTTTTATTATTAAACTTGATTATTATTTACCCATGCATTTGATATTAACTATTAAATTGTTAATACTCGTATCATTTTACTAGTATTCGTATGCCAGTGAGTTAAATTTTGTTTGTTATTATATTAAAGTGAAGTTAAATTCATTATTTTTTTTCTGAAGACAATCAATTATTCACTTATTCACACATGCAGATTGCAGACCTTTCAATAGTATTGACTTAAATTATTGGTATGTACATTTTACAATGTAATTGATTTAAATAAATTAATATTTTAATATAACACATTAGTACAGTACATAATATAATGTCTTATACAAATTTAAAAAATCGTGGTATTTATTTGATTGGCACCACAAGTGAAACTTTAACTGGATCTAAACTGCCATCAAATAGACAAATACTTGGCCGCTTTTTACATTTGCATTTAAAAGACAACTTTTCGATACAAAAGAGTGCTCATATAACTACAAATGAATTGTTAGATTTTTGGAATAAAGCGAGAATCCCTACTAAACAAAATTATAATATAATAAATCAGATCAAAAAATTACATTCGAAATGGAGTGGTATTAAAAAAAATGCAACCAGACAAACAGAGACACAGGTTATGAAAGTGAACCATTTTTTAAATAATTTAGACAATTTGTTTGATGTTGCCCATGCCAATGCTATGAATTTAATTAAACTACAAGAAGACATTGAATTTTTGAAAGCTCAAAGAGAGAAGGGTAGACGAGGATCGATGGGTGCACTTGATAAAAAATTGTTAATTAAAGAAAAAAAATGTATTGCAAAGAACTTAAAAATAATATCAAGAAAAAAAAAAGAAAGCGAACGTCTAGAAATTGAAAAACATACAGTATTATGTATTAGTAATAGTAGCAGTAGTGAGAAAAGTGATAGTGACGAAGAAGTAAAATATATTTTACCAAAATGTCCTAGAAAACGTCCGAGGAATATAATTAATCAAGCTGTTGCGTCAGCACTCGATCGTATAAAAGTTAGTGATCGTAATGCCACATATATATTAGCTGCTACAGCTGAAACAATTGGTTCAAATACTTCTGAAATCGCTTTAAATAAAGAAACAATCCGTCGAATGAGACGAACGCATAGGGAAAATATAGCTAAAGAAATCAAACAAGATTTTCAACCTGAAGTTGCACTTACAGTTCATTGGGACGGTAAAATATTACCAGAATTAATTTCTAAAGACTCAGTTGATCGTTTAGCAGTTTTAGTCTCAGGAGAAGGAGTAATGAAACTACTCGGAGTACCATAATTAACCAGAGGAACTGGAGAAGAACAAGCAATTAGCAAACGCTGTATTTCAATTGCTGGATGAATGGAATATTGTAAATAGAGTAAATTTTATGTGTTTTGATACCACAGCTAGTAACACTGGTATAAAAAAGGGGGCCTGTATTATTTTAGAACGAAAAATCGGAAGAAATCTCTTAGGTCTAGCTTGTAGACATCATATATTTGAAATAATAATCAGCAAAGTATTTAATTCTCTTCCAATTGAACATCAATCTGGCCCTGACTTATTACTTTTTAAAACATTTTCAAAATTCTGGAAAAATATAAATAAACAAGGGTTTGAAAGTGCAATGTCGGACGACTCTATTTCTTATAATATAATACCAGTAAAAAATGATATAATCAATTTTATTCGAAAGCAATTATCAGTTTATCAGCCAAGAGATGATTACAAAGAATTACTACATTTAAGTTTGATATTTCTTGGAGAAAATATAAGTGAAAAGGTTACAATACAAGCACCCGGAGCATTCCATAGAGCAAGGTGGATGTCTGAAATCATTTACTGTTTGAAAATTTATATGTTTCGATCACAGTTTGAATTAAAACCAGAAGTTCTCGATGGATTAAAAACATTCAATGTTTTTATTGTCAAAGTGTATGTTAAATATTGGTTTACATCCTAATGCTGCTAGTGCCCCCAAAAATGATTTAAACTTTATAAATGATTTAAAAGCTTATGAGAATAAGACAATCGCTAAAATAGCTTTATAATGTTTTTCTCGTCATTTGTGGTACTTGAGCCCAACATTAGTAGGTCTATCTTTTTTTGATAACAATGTTTCATATGAAAATAAATTGAGCATGGTATCAGCTTTGTTAAATTTAGGGAGCGATGAAGGTAAAGCAAAAATATGAGTTCTGACCAATCAAGAAGAACAAAAACAGTTTTTACTGCAAGTCCTTGAAAAACATCGTCAACAGTATACTGACCCAAACAAAAAAACACTTCAAAATCTCTAAATGCCTTATATTTTTTGTTTATATTATTAATTTTATAACTATTTTGTATCTGACATAATGCAAAAGTATTAAAAGTATTCACATTTATGTATAGAGTTGACGGAAAATAATAAATTATTAATTTTCAATATTTATATATTTATTACTATTCATATATTTTTAAATGCATTGAGCGACCAGTAAAACTTGATTCAGAATTCTAAAACTTCATCGAAATAGTTTTTATGGTAAATAGAACCTGATAGTAAGGTAAGAAATGTAAAAAAAAAAAAAATTTAAGTGGCACCCTACTGTATATTCTAAAATCAATGATTTTGGCCCAATTCCCGGGCACCCAATTTAATATAATTGAGAATAAAAGGTTAGGTTAGGTGGTACCTGATGTGAAATAAAATACAAAGTAATATCCAGTTTTCTGAGTACCTTCTATTATTTGGTTTTACCTTACTACTGTTAAAAATGTCTCTAATTAAAATTTGGTATGATTCATTACCATTATTGTTTTTTAAAATGTCAACAACAGAATTTTCTGAAAACTTTTCCATTTCATTTTGCAAACCAACTAATTTATTTTGAATTTTTGCTACTTTATTTTTGTACCTGATGATTAATGTTTTAACATTATTTATACAGAATTTTATAATAGTATTTAAAAAAAAATATTTAACCTTAAATTCAATTTGTGTATATTATGTTTTTTTTTTTTTTAATATAAACAATGTTTTTGCGCGATTTGTAGTTAATGTACCGCCTAATCTTTTTGTTCTATTTTTTGTTTAACTGTCATGTTTTTTACTACGAAATGCTGTACAAATTCTATCACATCAATTAGACCTTTTTATTTTTGGGTTGTGTAGAATAAAAGATCATTTCTCGTGTCTCGTAAGTATTATTTGTGTTTTTAGTACCATTGTTCAGTCTTGGCGATTGACCACGATCGGTCGCTACGTAAAAGATAGATAAGCGCAAGCGACCCGCTGCGCTGATTACGACACGGTACGTAATTGGATTTTTAGTCTGCCGACAGCTGCGACCGAATGTACTGTCAATCGCAGAGTTCTACAAGTGTGACAAGTCAGAACAAAATTATAAATTATAAAATAAAAAAGTTTTATTTAAGATATACCTATGTTTAATAAATTATTCAAAATTGACATGATAATTTAGCGTGTTTTTTTATTTACTAAATTTCAATAATAATTAACAAAAGTTCAAATTACTGTGCGTTTAATTTCGTAAAGGTTACAAATGCCGTACGGCCCGAACAACCTTATTTAACTGAAATACCAAACGAAGGAAAGAGCCTGATCGTATTTATAATTATACGCCGACCAAATAATTTTATTTAAACATAAATATGATGAACCTGGATAATTCAACGCATTTGGACCACCTGCATATATCTTTTTAGTATTGAATAATTTAACTAATTTTTCAATTTCCAGGGTTGAATAAGTTGTAATTTTAAGCAATGTTAACTCTTCTTCACTAAACATTCTATCGAATAAGTAACATCTCACTTGTTGGTCATTAGTCACAAAAATTCGTTCTTCAATAATAATTTTAACAAGATCATTAGTTTTATCATGTATAACATTAAAAAATGTCAAGTCATCACAATCACCATGGGAGTGCCAACTATTTGGTAATGTTACATTATTTTGAAAATTTTTTAAACTAAATAAACTTTCAATTTATGTATTTAAAACCTATTCAACAAGATATATGAATATTCTATAAATGATACATTTAATATAATCTACATTTTATAACAAATTATACTAATCAAAATGTAATCAAGTGCTAACTAAAATAAATTATTGGTTACTTAACTACCTAGGGTGACACAAAATTAGTTATTCATAATAGTCAAGTATTTGTCGTCCTTATTAGTCGACCATGACAATTATTTCCTACATTTAATAACATTTCCGTTACTACTAGGGCTGTTATTAAGAATCCTCTAACTAGATGCCTAACAATTGTATAAAACAATGTAATGTGATTTATTTTATTTACTTATTGAATAGTAATAGTGAATAATTACATTATGTCATAGCCGGCCTAAGGTATTGAAGGCCCAGAGCAGGTTATATGTTTATTTAATCAATTCCTATACTTGATAAAATTTTCAAAATATTCTAACTTGTTTTGAGCTCTAAACGGACAGTTTCAGATTTAAAATTTAAAATTTTTATCTTTTGGGCCAAAATGCGTCAAAATTTAATACAAGGCTCCTGATATATTGCTGAAATGGCAGTTAAAAATTACTAAAAATATATATGCACAATTTTTTTTTATAAGCATTTAAAGTTTGAATTTTTACAAAATTTATCAAATTTAAAATTTAATAATTATTTTGTAGTTAAAAATTAATAAAACGTTCGAATTTTATAGCTAAGGATTGAAGATTTTAAATAAGGTTCCACGTAAATAGGTAAGTATATAAATTACTTTATTCACAGTAATATCATCAAATATATTTAGTAATATCATAGGCTGACTGACCGTTTTCACTAAGAATCGTTTTTCTTATTCAATGTCATTGAATTCAAATTTAATACCATTCATTATACAGTGATCCGCTTGAAACCTAGTGTATAGCAGAGTAACATCCACTTAATTAATTAACCTTTTAATTATTAAGTCTAACAAAAGTTTATACTACAAGATGTCTACAACCAACCAACCTTTGCTAATTCAGTTGTCTGGCTTAGGAAATATATCATCTTCTGCATACGTTTGTGTAATATCATTAGGTAAAAAATATTTTTCACACAGAAATTTTATTTTGCTTACACGTCCATTTATTTTTTCTATAATATTAGTCCAAGAATTTAAAGAATCTTTTGGGACATCAAAGAAAGAACATTCACCATCAAAACTTTTACAATATTTTATACTACACTTCCTAGACATTTTGAAAAAGGATAAAATAAAAATTGCATGGTAAGAAAGTTGAGGAGATTGGTGTACTTATAAAGAATGAAATCACAATGTGTAATATGTAAATATACTCGTATTTATTTGAAAAGTACATAACATATTGAATTATAACGGTTTTAGATCCATGGGTACTTGCATTTCACAGGTAAATAAAATAACAAAGTTTCAATTAGAAATCCAGAATCTGTGGCTTACAATTTCAAACCATCTTAATATGTTGTAATTATTTATATAATCTGTAATAATGTCAATGCTTTCAAATAGATAGCGTTTCAGTAGCTGAATTTCTCCCACTACAGAGATACCGTGTATAAATTGACCGCACATATTTATATTTATAATAAACATTGTCAATACAGTCTAATATCTTTAATTTTTTATGATTTTCTATGCTTTCCTTAATGAATATGTAGGGCCTTAGTCTTCAACCTCCTGGTTTCTCTTCTTTAGTACCTAAATTAGTGCTTCTAATTAGACATCAGTAAATACGTATATAGCTCATATTATATTTTAATTTGTACTTAATAATTGGCAACCCAGCTGTTTCTAATATTAATATATTTTTTTAATATGAATTATGTGCTTAAATTTTAAAAGAATAACTCTAAGGATTTCAAGCTGAGAAATAAGTGGATAGAAAAATGTGGATTAGAAAAAGATCCTGCTTAAATAGTAATAAATGGAACAAGAGTTTGTAGTTCTCATTTTGAACCCGTTTGTTTCAAGAATACTGAATTAAAGAACAGATTAAAACCAGGCGGTGTTCGTTCCTTATTTTTAGATAATGGTAAGAAAAAAATTAATTATTTGTTATTTTATTTTGTATTAACTTTTTAATTATTAATTAGCATTCTATTATTATATGAGTAATAAAAATATGTCGGTCAGTAAATAAGTATTAATATTTATAATAAACATGGTCAATACAGTCTAATATCTTTAATTTTTTATGATTTTCCATGCTTTCCTTAATGAATGAAATATTTCTCTTCTTTAGTACCTAATTTAGTGCTTCTAATTAGACATCAGTAATATTCTTGTCCACTTATATTTATAAAATAGTTAGTAGTTTGACTATCAATGCGTGTACTCTTTTCGGAAGACTCTCGGGATATATTTTCTAGCCACTATTAGTGTATTTTTAGGAAATATCTACTGTAATTAATCGGGGATCTTTGTGATTCATTTAAGCATTTAACTAGTGTCATGGTCTTTTGTAAAAATAAAACCAGTCCTACTATTTTTCTGAATTTCCAACTAAGACACAGTAACTGCATCCTATTGTAACGTCTTTGGTTGATTTATGCTACTATGAGTTTCGTTGGTAATCCAGAAAAATAGTAAACCAGATAAAAAAAAGTTTTTTGTAAAAATGAGTTACAACTGTTTCTGTTGCGGCAGTCAATATATAAATTACATAATTATTCCCTTTCATTTTACTTGACGGTATGAATTTCTATTTTAAAATAGCAACTGAACATTTTTGATATACTTTAATGCGTACATAATATAAAGCAATATTTTGTAAAATATAAAATGAAAATGACCAACTACTAACGCCCAAAAAAAGCTGTGTGTATATTTACTATAAGAAAATAATCATCGTGTAGGTTGTTCATTATATCATAATATACGAATAAATTTGAACACACAACTTGTTTTGCATCATATACTTTACAGCAAACGAGGCTTACACCTGAACAATATTGCAATGGTTGGGAAAGGTTAGCTGGGTTATCAAGTGTACTATAGTAGTGAGTAGTATTCTGATTCTATGTTATTCACAACCAGTACTCTGTATTTTGGTTACAAAGACATGGAAGGATCCATACCCTCTAGTTTCTACAAAAAAAAGTCTTTAGACTATCCTAAGTATATAGACTCTACACAAACTAGACTATTGAATGTTATGTCACTAAAATACGTATATAGCTCATATTATATTTTAATTTGTACTTAATAATTGGCAACCCAGCTGTTTCTAATATTAATATATTTTTTTAATATGAATCATGTGTTTAAATTTTAAAAGACCATACTTTAGGATCTGGATTACGATGTTCCGTTCAAAACTGCTTTAACAGGCTTTCAAAGAATCTTAGTCTCTTAGGTTATTCTAAGGATTTCTTCAATCTCTTAAAAGATGGCATATTATTTTGGCTAAAATTTAATGCAGGATCTCTGGACGGATACTCTGCAAACGTACATACTAACACCCCGTTAGACTAAATAGAGTAATAACCTTTTACAATTTTCCAGCCAGTCTTTTGTCTATGCTCCTGCCATAAATATGCTAATATACCACCATGAATTTTATATTCGTGATTATTTCCAATACTGTTATATAATACGACTTGTTGGTAATCCATATCAGCCATAACAAGTATCCAGTGTGCGAATTTTCAAGGTAAGAAAGTTGAGGAGAGTGGTGTACTTAAAAAGAATGAAATCACAATGTGTAATATGTAAATATACTCGTATTTATTTGAAAAGTACATAACATATTGAATTATAAAGGTTTTAGATCCATGGGTACTTGCATTTCACAGGTAAATAAAATAACAAAGTTTCAATTAGAAATCGAGAATATGTGGCTTACAATTTCAAACCATCTTAATATGTTTTAATTATTTATATAATCTGTAATAATGTGAATGCTTTCAAATAGATAGCGTTTCAGTAGCTGAATTTCTCCCACTACAGAGATACCGTGTATAAATTGACCGCACATATTAACACCGTCGCCAGTCCTTACCATCATAGTTCATGGTCCACCCGCCACGTGAGAAGGCGCGGACTTCATTTATCAAAGGTTCGTCGCGTATCCAGTATATGAATCCGTGGTTAAGGTTGACTTGAGGGACTGCCGATTATAAGAATGATATTGTATCGAAAGCAGTTTCAAAAACAAAAGAGCTATTCACAGGTGCCTTATCACAATCAGTTAGATTAGGTAGAAAATAGCGACATTGATAAGGATTCGCTGATTCTATAGTCAGTCAATTATTTTATATATTTAATGATGTTATGTAATATATTGCTATTCAGATATTCTTAATATAACAGATATTTATTAAACCGCCAATTGTCTTGTAATAATAATCGCTAAAAAATGTATTAGATACATTTTTTTTTATCGCATACAGGGCGAACAGAACGTTATTATGTAACAAAAATTAAGTTCTAACTCAGTGGTAGGAAGGAACGCTTTGAACGGAATCCGTTCCTTCGATTTCGTTTCATTTTTAGGAACTAAAAAATTATTATTTATATGATATATTTCCTCATCAATTAAATCTTAGTTCACAACTATGCGAATGAATTGTTTGAAAGACAGTTCGTATAATCTTAATCTCTTAAATGATGGCATATTATTGTGGCTAAAGTTTAATGCAGGATCTCTGGACGTATTCTCTGCAAACGTACATACTAACACCCCGTTAGACTAAATAGAGTCATAACCTTTTACAATTTTCCAGCCAGTCTTTTGTCTATGCTCCTGCCATAAATATGATAATATGTCACTATGAATTTTATATTCGTGATTATTTCCAATACTGTTATATTATACGACTGGTTGGTAATCCATATCAGCCATAACAAGTATCCAGTGTGCGAATTTTCAAGGTAAGAAAGTTGAGGAGAGTGGTGTACTTAAAAAGAATGAAATCACAATGTGTGATATGTAAATATACTCGTATTTATTTGAAAAGTACATAACATATTGAATTATAACGGTTTTAGATCCATGGGTACTTGCATTTCACAGGTAAATAAAATATTAAAGTTTCAATAAGAAATCCAGAATCTGTGGCTTACAATTTCAAACCATCTTATTATGTTGTAATTATTTATATAATCTGTACTAATGTCAAAGCTTTCAAATAGATAGCGTTTCAATAGCTGAATTTCTCCCACTACAGAGATACCGTGTATAACTTGACCGCACATATTAACACCGTCGCCAGTCCATACCATCATAGTTCATGGTCCACCCGCCACGTGAGAAGGCGCGGACTTCATTTATCAAAGGTTCGTCGCGTATCCAGTATATGAATCCGTGGTCAAGGTTGACTTCAGGGACTGCCGATTATAAGAATGATATTGTATCGAAAGTGGTTTCAAAAACACAAGAGCTATTCACAGGTGCCTTATCACAATCAGTTAGATTTGGTAGAAAATAGCGACATTTGATAAGGATTCGCTGATTCTATAGTCAGTCAATTATTTTATATATTTCATGATGTTATGTAATATATTGCTATTCAGATATTCTTAATATAACAGATATTTATTAAACCGCCAATTGTCTTGTAATAATAATCGCTAAAAAATGTATTAGATACATTTTTTTTTATCGCATACAGGGCGAACAGAACGTTATTATGTAACAAAAATTAAGTTCTAACTCAGTGGTAGGAAGGAACGCTTTGAACGGAATCCGTTCCTTCCTTTTCGTTTCATTTTTAGGAACTAAAAAATTATTATTTATATGATATATTTCCTCATCAATTAAATCTTAGTTCACAACTATGCGAATGAATTGTTTGAAAGACAGTTCGTATAATCTTAATCTCTTGAATGATGGCATATTATTGTGGCTAAAGTTTAATGCAGGATCTCTGGACGGATTCTCTGCAAACGTACATACTAACACCCCGTTAGACGAAATAGAGTAATAACCTTTTACAATTTTCCAGCCAGTCTTTTGTCTATGCTCCTGCCATAAATATGATAATATGTCACTATGAATTTTATATTCGTGATTATTTCCAATACTGTTATATTATACGACTTGTTGGTAATCCATATCAGCCATAACAAGTATCCAGTGTGCGAATTTTCAAGGTAAGAAAGTTGAGGAGAGTGGTGTACTTAAAAAGAATGAAATCACAATGTGTGATATGTAAATATACTCGTATTTATTTGAAAAGTACATAACATATTGAATTATAACGGTTTTAGATCCATGGGTACTTGCATTTCACAGGTAAATAAAATATTAAAGTTTCAATAAGAAATCCAGAATCTGTGGCTTACAATTTCAAACCATCTTAATATGTTGTAATTATTAATATAATCTGAACTAATGTCAATGCTTTCAAATAGATAGCGTTTCAGTAGCTGAATTTCTCCCACTACAGAGATACCGTGTATAACTTGACCGCACATATTAACACCGTCGCCAGTCCATACCATCATAGTTCATGGTCCACCCGCCACGTGAGAAGGCGCGGACTTCATTTATCAAAGGTTCGTCGCGTATCCAGTATATGAATCCGTGGTCAAGGTTGACTTCAGGGACTGCCGATTATAAGAATGATATTGTATCGAAAGCGGTTTCAAAAACACAAGAGCTATTCACAGGTGCCTTATCACAATCAGTTAGATTTGGTAGAAAATAGCGACATTGATAAGGATTCGCTGATTCTATAGTCAGTCAATTATTTTATATATTTCATGATGTTATGTAATATATTGCTATTCAGATATTCTTAATATAACAGATATTTATTAAACCGCCAATTGTCTTGTAATTATAATCGCTAAAAAATGTATTAGATACATTTTTTTTTATCGCATACAGGGCGAACAGAACGTTATTATGTAACAAAAATTAAGTTCTAACTCAGTGGTAGGAAGGAACGCTTTGAACGGAATCCGTTCCTTCGATTTCGTTTCATTTTTAGGAACTAAAAAATTATTATTTATATGATATATTTCCTCATCAATTAAATCTTAGTTCACAACTATGCGAATGAATTGTTTGAAAGACAGTTCGTAGAATCTTAATCTCTTAAATTATGGCATATTATTGTGGCTAAAGTTTAATGCAGGATCTCTGGACGGATTCTCTGCAAACGTACATACTAACACCCCGTTAGACGAAATAGTGTAATAACCTTTTACAATTTTCCAGCCAGTCTTTTGTCTATGCTCCTGCCATAAATATGATAATATGTCACTATGAATTTTATATTCGTGATTATTTCCAATACTGTTATATTATACGACTTGTTGGTAATCCATATCAGCCATAACAAGTATCTAGTGTGCGAATTTTCAAGGTAAGAAAGTTGAGGAGAGTGGAGTACTTAAAAAGAATGAAATCACAATGTGTGATATGTGAATATACTCGTATTTATTTGAAAAGTACATAACATATTGAATTATAACGGTTTTAGATCCATGGGTACTTGAATTTCATAGGTAAATAAAATATTAAAGTTTCAATAAGAAATCCAGAATCTGTGGCTTACAATTTCAAACCATCTTAATATGTTGTAATTATTTATACAATCTGTACTAATGTCAATGCTTTCAAATAGATAGCGTTTCAATAGCTGAATTTCTCCCACTACAGAGATACCGTACCACTAACGTCTAACCTTTTTTGAGCCTAAGTGCAGTTGACCACTACCTGCTTTTTACCCGAGTGCAGTTCGACCATTACTATTTTTAAACCCAAGTTCAGTTCGACTAAAATAAGTGCAATTCGGCCATACCCAAACAGCATACTATTGGTTAAATCCATTTTTGGCGAATAAATAAAAAAATTGATATAGGTACTTTAAATGTTTCAAATAGGTAATCAGTACCCCCACGAATAATAATTTTAAATTAATACAAAAAATTAAAAAATCATTCTTCGATTAAATATCTAATTATGTCGAAATATGAATATAAAATATAGATACCTATTTTTAAAATAAAAACTTGATTATATAGTTGTTCGATTTTTTGGTTACAGTACGAAAGGTGGGTACATAAAATCTACTGCATAGTGTTTGGTAATGTATATGTAATATGACCGGCTGTTGGATGCGTTGGAAACCATATCATCATCGACTTTGGAAGTCTGTAATTTGTTCAGAGAGTCGATTATTGGTTGAAGTGTTTGTGATACAAAAGATTGAATATCAGCTTTTCTATGTTTTAATGCAGTATACTTGCGTAATATTTTCTTTAGCTTTAGATAATCAATTCTCCGAGTACCTCGCCTTTAGACGACATATTTGTGAATGAAGTGTTTTATAAAAAACAATAGTTTATATAACGACGAACGTATCCAATCCGTGACGATAGCGACCATTGTCGTCACGTTCACTGTCTTTGTTTATGACGATAAATTCAAATCCTCCTTTACACCAACATGAAATACAAAAGTTTTTAAACTCGGGATATGACCGGAGCAATGTTCGTTATAAACATGCTTTAGGTTTGTATCGTCTTTTTTAAATAAAACAATAAAATTTGCGTTATCACGCAAAAGTTGTTTAGGTACTTTTGAATAACTCTGAGCCAAAAAGAAAACATCTACTAAATTATGTCGGGCTCTGGAAAAGTAAGTCCTTGCAATCTTCTGGTTTTCAGTAATAATATCATCGAAAATAAACACAGAGTTTGGTAAAGCTTTTTCAGGTTCAATAACTTGCTCGTTTTCGTAGAACGTGAATAATTGTATTCCATTAATGCCTGATAAAATATCACACAATAATTTATACTTTGGGTGATCCAATCTTTTTGAATATATGTAGACGTTGTGAAATCGTAGACCGTTTAAATGTGTTAATAATGTGAATATTAAATTAGTTTTCCCACAACCTGAAGGACTTATGATAAGCGCTCTAATCGTATTAGGTAGAAGCACACCATGTCTTTGTTTTTTTATACGAAGTAGGTGGGTCCACGTTTTCAACTGTGAGTGTATATCTTGTTTAATGAACTTCATTTTTAAATAAATATCCCTGTAACACTGAGAACGTAATCAGTACACGATGTCGCTCGCTCGAAGAAAGGCCAAGAATAAAGGTTCTGGTCTTATAAACACGCTTAAAAATAAATTACCATTAGAGCTTCAGTGCCTGGTGAGAGTAAATACACGTATATTAACGTGGTAATAGGGCTCGGAAGTTGTTGCATTTGCATAATTTTTTTGAACCATTAGATTTATTGCTAAGTGAGCTAGAAATTCATTCCAAGACACTACGAAAAACATATCAAAAGTTTATAGTGCATATTTTTGCATATTTGGTGATTTTTAGACTTTAGAGCATATTTCTTAATTTTAAAATTTTTTAGAGCATATTTTATAATTTATGGAGATTCCTATGAAAATTTACAAATAAAAAAATAAATATATTCATATTGAGAGACCTTACTAGATATTCTTGTATCGTATTTTTCAAATTTCCATTTGACATTAAAAACAATGTTTTTCCCCTATTGGTTGATATAATATAATATTAATATATAAAAAATATAATTTATTTATATTTATAAATTACAACTACAGCTAGCTTTATCTAAAATAGAATATTATACAAATCTAAAAATAGAAACAACAGCTATCGAAATACGACGATTTTCTATAAATACTTTTCTAGGAAAATAACTCAATGATTATTGTTAATGGCATAGACCTACCGCTAAACCACTTAGATATTTTTGTCAGTTCCGGCTTATACGTCCGTCTTATCTGTTGTAGTTGTACGCGTCGTTCTTGTTTCAAGTACCTACTTATATTATTTTTATTTCATTATGCCGAAAACCAAACAATCTGCGACAAATCGTTTGAATAGTTTTGTTTTGGAATATGGTACAGATATATTCAAAACCGATGGAAGTATTTTATTCTGTAAGTTATGTGAAGTGAAGGTTAACAGTGATCGAAAATTTGTAGTGACTCAACACGTTAACACTAAGAAACATAAACGATCGGTTATTAGAAAAAACGAAAAAAACAAAAATTCTGAAATCCAACAGCTAGTAACTAATACTCCGAAAAAGTGTCAATTTTCACACGATTTATGTAAAGCATTAATGTCGGCAAACATACCACTTTACAAAATAAGTAACCCTCAATTAAAATCATTTTTAGAAAAGTATACGTACTAAGAAAAATATAAGAGAACAAATTAAAGGAAATAAAATATGGGTGTCGATCGACGAAACTGCAGACTCTGAAGGAAGATATGTAGCTAACGTTATAATAGGAACTTTAAATACCGACGCACCGGGAAAAACTTATTTGCTAACAACCGAAGTTCTGGAAAAAGCGAATAATTTGACGATAGTATAACTTTTTGATCATTCAATGTTCATCCTCTGGCCAAACGGAATTCGTCATGATGACGTTCTACTGTTTGTGACCGATGCCGCACCATACATGGTGAAAGCTGGACAAATACTTCAATCACTGTACTATAAAATGATACATATAACATGTCTCGCACATGGTATCCATAGAGTAGCCGAAAATATACGGGAAAAGTTTAAAAAAGTTGATAAACTTATTTCTAGGGTTAAACAGGTGTTATTAAAGGCTCCTTCACGTGTTTTAGTGTTTAAAAGTGAAGCACCAGCCATATCACTTCCACCAGAGCCAATATTAACTAGATGGGGTACATGGATAATGGCAGCTTCCTATTACTGCAAATATTACAAAGTTGTACGTAGAGTATTACTAAGTTTAAATGCTGAAGATGCCATTTCTGTTAAAGAAGCTCAACAGTTAATTCAAGAACCCGATATGGAAGCTAATTTGGTATACATACATTCAAATTTTGGATTTATACCGGAATATATAACGAAACTTGAAACACAATATATTTCACTATCCGAAGCATTATCTGCATTTAAACAGGGGTAGGACACTTCTCGGCGGCGGGCTGATAATAGAGAATCAACCACTGCAGGTCCGCAGTAGGGGCATGATCTGGGAAAATATGAAATCTTAACATTTTCATTTTTGGTAGCACTGAATTTGCCATGATACCACGTTTTATTGTTATCTCTATTATATTAACGTATCGGAATTTTTAAAAATAATTCTATATTAAAAGTTAATACCATTTTTTATTTATTTTTGTAATTTAATTGAATCAATATGAATGAAATACCTGAACATGTATTCACATAGTCGGACATGTTATTTTATTTCAATTTTTTTAAAATCTATGGTAAGTAGTAACATAATTAAGGTACCTAAAAATAAAAAAAAATTGTATTTATAATATTGTATTAAATATTTGTATTTGTATTCAAATACTTAGTGAGTAATCGCAAAGGGCATTTTTATACTAGTATTTTAAAAGTATTTTTAATACTACTTTATTCCAATACTAGTATTAACTATTAGTTGTGTCCGGATGTCCGGTGAAGAGTTAACTCATTGTTTTAAAGCAATTAAATTAAAATAGTACATTTTATCGTATAAAAGTATGCCATATTTATTTTTCGTGTATTAATGGTCAAACTGTTAAATGAACTGGCCCTACTGCGGACCTGCAGTGACTGACTCAAGCCTTCGTCCTATGCTGCCTGTATAAATTTTTATCAGTGTCCATTCTGATTGTTATATTCTGTGATTTAAATAAGTTCAAAATAAATTAAACGACTGCGAGGGTGAAATCGGTGTTGCGGTATTTCAAAAATTAAATAATGTATTGGAGAAAAATTGTGGCTTTAAAACGATACTTAATATTTCAAAAATATTAAGAGGACAAGAAAGTTCAATGGAAGGCCTTCCTGATGATTTGACTGGTGACGATATTACATATTTCAAATATGTGCCGATTACGTTAACTGATGTTGAACGTGGTTTTTCAAGGTACAAAACTTTGCTGGTGGATAATCGGCGATCATTCAATTTTGAAAACATCAAAAAAAGTTTAGTGGTCCAATATAACACTTTAGAAGGTAAGAACAAAATTATATCTAATGCATTTTAATTATTAATTAAAATACTTTTTAATTATAGGCAGGTACCTCGTGGTTTTTCTAATTTGTATTTATGTATTTCAGGTATATAAATAAGTAGGGTGAAAAGGCCGACTCCGGATACCCCCCGCTTCACCACCCCCCACCTGTATCACGCCTGTCTGTGCCACCCCCACCACGCTCCCCGCGCATACCACGCCAGCCTGCGCCACCCCCACCCCCCTCCCCGCCGATACCGTACCAGCCTGCGCTGCCCCGGCTCCACCCCGCCCATACCTCGGTAACGTGCGCCATACCAGACCAAACCCCCGCTTCACCACCCCCCCGCCTGTATCACGCCAGTCAGCGCCGGCCTGCGCCACCCCCACCCCCCTCCGATACCGAACCAGCCTGCGCCACCCCGCCTTCACCCCGCCAATACCTCGGTAACGTGTGGCATACCAGCCCAAACCCCCGCCTTACCGCCCCCGGCCATACCACGCCAGCCTGCATCACCCCCACCCCCTCCCCACCGATACCGTACCAGCCTGCGCCGCCCCGGCCCCACCCCACCCATATCTCGGTAACGTTGATCGCGGTGAATAGCCCTCCGCCTCACCTCCTACCAATACATACGCCATCACCACCCCACTCCGCCCGTACCTCGGTAGCGTTGATCGCGGTGGATAACCCCCCCGCCTCACCCCGACACATCACCACACCACCCGCCCATTAGACGCTCACCGCGCGGCGGCCGCCCCGTCCGTCACGCGGACGGACTCATCGGCCGACGTCCGCTCGACCCGTATATCACCGACGGTGGCGCCATCTATCCGATAATCGGATGGACGCGGTTTTTCGAATTTTATCATATATACATACGTACATACATACATACATACATATATACATACATACATACATACATACAAGCAGGATACCAAGTAAAATATTAACACGATTTAATTGTTTAATATAATTTGTTGTTTATTCAATACAAATATCATATATACATATATTAAATAGGTTATTGTGTTATAATGAACATGGGTGGTGCTAAAGATCACCCGACAAAATCGTACGATTCAGATTTACATAAATGGGCTCGACTATTACTATTATCACGATTATTACCAACATCATACGGTTCTGATTTACATCTACAGTCTCGAAGGCCGTCATTATTACTACGCTTGTTATTAAGTTCATTTTTTACATTTTCAATAAATTCCATGCCTTTATATAATAATACGAATACACATTTGGGGTTGTGCATGGCGTGTTGCTGCCACACTTCATCATTTTCCTCCCATAGCCCCAACAATAAGCCGCAGTAGTGACATTGAACCAAGTCGCCCGTTCCGGAATAAGTGAATCCGCATTCGGCCAGTGAATATTTATCTTGACACGATCGAGGCGAGTGCGAATCGAATGTTTTCAGCCTCGATAAAAAGCTTGTATACTGAGGATATTCAGGATCCGAGTTCTCATGTACTAAACGCACTAGTGATCGGGAATCGGCGGTAAGTTTTAATAAATTCATTGCAAATGAAGCGTATGAAAATGTTTTAAATCGTAAATAAAGCGTGTTCTAACTGTTAACGTTTAAACTTGAATAAGACACTTCTAGCCAGTGTAACCGTCTGTAAGCAACTGTCGGTTATACGGTGATAGCTTAAGCTAGCGGGCACTGTAAGTTATATGCAGATAATAATAATATAAATTAAAATATTTGAACGGTGATACAATATTTTGTTATCCCCCCAGTTATCAGATAACAGTCTTGACCGTCGTAGACAGATTTGCGGCATATTATTACCGTCACTGGTATCGTTATCACGTTCGACACATGACTCGCGATGTGCATATTGTTACCGTTAATTATAAAATGTATTATGTCCCCGCGCCGCTGAGTACTAGCGGTCAAATATTTCTACAGCCTTTATAGATAACGTCGGATACCCCCCACCAACCGCCCACCCACCATCGCATCCGATATTCGGGTTCGCCGCAACCGCATATGTTCTACGAATCAGACGGTCAGTGCAGCTCGACGACAACTGGTGTACATTCGTATTACCTCGCTCACTCTATTTAATATCTTTCCTCGTATTAAATCTTTAAAAATGTTTAACTGCGTGATATGTGAAAAAGTGTACGTTCATAAGCGCGATCTGAACAGACACGCTAAAACCCACGATGGATCGGTGAACTCGTGCGGGATATGCCACAAGGCGTTCACCCGGCGGACCAATCTTAATATCCACGTTCAAAATCGTCATAGTAAGTACATTGAATATTATTCGCCATCGACCCGAAAAAATACACATACAATGTTTTTTTCGGATCGATAATGATTTACTCGGAGTTATTAATTAAATTATTTTTAAAATAGAGATCGCTAAAAACACTCCAGAATTCCACAGTACTGTACGGATAGGCGGTGCAATGGGTAAATAATTTTTTTCTCTTATATAAATAATAATAACGACACTATCTTAATATTAATAATATATGTTAGGTCGCGCATCAGTCATAAAGTGGGCACCCCTCACCACTACACCGCATGATGGGCCAGATGTTCTGGCTCCGACGGTCATTTCGAGACACCGCCGTCGTGCGGGGATACCTACCCCCCAACCACAAGCATCACCATCCATGTCCCGCACGCCGGTTATCGTTTCCCCCGCCACCCGCACAGACTATCTTTGATGGACCCGACGAAAGATCCCCCGCGAGCGCCGCACTACCACTTTCGCTTTCACCACCACCAGCCGGGGAATTTGTTGCTCATACGGAAAATTCGAGGAAAAATATTAAACGGAAAAATGCCCGCATGCAAAAGGTTAATACACCCGGCTTTATTGAGATTGAGTCGTCGCTTAACCGCACGGTCGTGTGGTATTTTAGGAAAAATGTCGATAGCGTGTCCAGTTACCGCGCGTTCCTCAACTCGATAGAGTCCGAATTAATCGCAAAATTACGAGGGTGCGTACGTATTAACCCGTTCAAATACAACTTGAAATTAGAGGCCACATACGTCGTACCCAACTTACATAATTCGGCTCAAAATCGCGCATTTAAAACTTCGGCCCGCGAATTATACGTACACAGTAATGTCGAGCGTTTGATCGATCGCGATTTCTCAACGCTCCAGGCCGAAGAAGATTGTTACGCTGGAAAGTATAGCGGGTTCACCTTATCGTGTATCGATGGACTGCTCTTGGGTGTGTACGAGTACACGCCTATGGGGGGATCGTCGTACTTACCGTTGCCGGAAAGTATTCTCAACCGGAATGCCGTTATCAACCCTCAAAATATCGACCGGCAATGTTTCAAGTGGGCGATCCTAGTCAAGCATGTACCACATGACAATCGCACGATAGTAGGCGCGAATTATTCGAGGCAAGAACACCGCTATGACTTTTCAACGCTATCAACTCCCACCCCCGTGTCGGAGATAAAGTTATTTGAAAAGTCGAATCCCGGCACGTCCGTTAATGTATACGGCGTAAGAAAATGCGTGAAAAATAAAAATAAAAACAATAAAAAGTCGACCACACAATCTGTCGTATACCCGTTGCGAATCGCGGGCGAGGAAAAAGCGGATCATTTCGACCTGCTCTTTCTCGCCGGAAAGGATGGCGATAATCATTACGCGTTTATTTCCAATTTTTCACGCTTAGCCAGTTCGCAAAAAAATAATCACCAACATCGATTGTTTTACTGCAAACGGTGCTTTGCCAGTTTTGAGGACCGCCCATTACAATATAAATTATACGGAGAGCGGGCGCTGGAGAAGCACCGGTTGCTGTGCGGCGTACACAAACCGGTCGTGCCTCTGATGCCTAAAGAAGGGGACACGCTTAAATTCGAGGCGTGGTGTAACACTGAACGCCTACCGTTCGTAGTGTACGCCGACTTCGAAGCCTTACTACTGAAAACGGACCGGAAACAAGGCGCGAATACCACTGTGATACACGAACATCATCCGATGAGCTACGGGTACCATGTTGTCGCGGCGGAGGGGGTACCGACAGAATTGTTCGACCAGTACGACATACCGCGAGCTCCGGTCATTTACCGTGGTTCGGCGACCGATGACGATGTGACCGTGCGTTTTGTCCGCGGAGTCCTTGATGTGGGCGAAAAGATAGCCAGATTATATAAGGAAGTCAACGTACCGATTATTATGAGTGTTGGGGATAGTCACGAGCATGGCGGCAAGGCGATGTGTGACTTGTGCAGCTGTACGTTTAGCGAGCGTAACTGTAAAACTGCACATAACGATCACTTGTCGGGTCGTTTTCTAAAAACATTGTGTAACACGTGCAACCTCAAATTAAAAACACCTAATTTCGTACCGTGCTTTCTGCATAATCTGTCCAACTATGACGCTCATTTTATCGTGACAAATTTGGCGAACGACGACAATAGTCGAATATCCGTAATCGCGAACACCGAGGAGAAGTATATTTCATTTTCAAAATATATAAATAACTCGTTCTCCGTCAGGTTTGTAGACACGTGTCGGTTCATGGCGTCGAGCTTGGCGCACTTGGCGGAGAACCTCACCACCGCAAACTTCAGCAAGTTTCGCGAAGTTGCGAAAGTGTTCAACCCTTCGGAGATGCCGTTGGTCACACGGAAAGGGGTTTATCCATACGAGTATACAGATTCGTGGGATAAATTACAAGTATCATCGTTACCGGATAAGTCCCTATTCTACAGCGCGTTGACGGAGACGCACGTGTGTGACGAAGACTACGATCACGCGATACGGGTGTGGAATCACTTCGGCTGCACAACGCTCGGCGCTTATAGTGATTTGTATCTCAAAGTCGATGTGTTGATAAGCGCCGACGTGTTTGAAAAATTCAGAGATATTTGTATGGCCACATATCACCTGGACCCAGCGCATTACTACACGTTACCCGGCTTCAGTTTTGATTGTATGTTACACTTTTTACGAAAGTTCGACTTGAACTTTTGACGGATTTCGAGAAAATTTTATTCATAGAGGGTGGCACGAGAGGCGGACTCGTGCAGGCCAGCAAGCGCCACGCGCGCGCCAACAATCCGGAGACGTCTGGATACAATGCTGAAGACCTTGCTCATATACCTTGATGGTGATTATCAAAATATAAATTATATATTTACGTGTATATTAATCAATTTTTCCTCCTTCTAGCAAACAATTTGTACGGGTATGCGATATGCAAGTATATGCCGATTAGTGATTTCGTGTGGTATCCGGGAAACCCCGAAGTTGCCCTCGACCAGCTACAATGGATGCGCGAGACGGATGACGTTGGTAGATTTTACGAAGTCGACATTTCTTATCCTCAACATCTACATGTCCCCCACAATGATATGCCGTTCCTGCCCCACGTCAGTATACCGACAGGGTCAACCGTTTGAAAGTTGATGGTTACATTTCTGCGGAAAGAGAACTACGTGGTTCTTATATGAATTTGAAACAAGCCATGGCCAACGGTGTCGTAGTCGAAAAAGTGATTATTAATATTATTATAATGCGTATACAGATCTTATTAACTTTTTTGTACATTTCAGACGCACCGAGTGTTGGAGTTCCGACAATCTCCATGGCTGGCCCCGTATATAAACCTCAACACGGAATTACGCAGGCGGGCGATCAACAAATTCGAAGAAAAGTTTTTTAAAGATTTAAACAATTCCGTGTTCGGTATGTTATTTATAAATTTTACAAAAAAAAAAAAATTTTTTTTTTTTATTTTTTTCCGAACTTTGAACTACTTAAACTTTACATAACGTCTACTGTGTGTACGCAGGGAAAACAATGGAGAACATGCGTCTACGATTCGACTTAGAACTTGTATCGTGCCCGCGCAGGATGCGGAAGCTAATAAACCGACTGACGTTCAAGTACTGTACGACATATAATGAAAATCTCTCGGTGGTCACACAACATAATAAAGAAGTAGATTTTTGTAAGCCGATCTACATAGGATTCGCCGTACTAGAACTGAGCAAAGTTTTGATGTACGGGTTTCATTACGATGTTATGAAACGACATTACGGAGATAAGATCGAGCTGCTTTATACCGATACTGGTACGTCTATATAAAATTCGTGCAGACTTATGCAGTTTTTATATAATATTATTATTATTATTATTACATGTTTCAGATTCACTATTCTACCGCGTGACGACGAACGATTTCTTCGCTGACCTAATAAAAAATCCCAATTTGATGGAGTTTATGGACACCTCAAATTTCCCTCAAGATCATAAGTGTTACACAACTGCACGGAAACGTATTCCGGGCCTATTCAAATTCGAGTGTGGTTCCAGGACGGTCTACGAATTCGTAGCTTTACGATCCAAATCGTATGCCTATGACGTGGAACAGGAGGTCACAATTCGTGCGAAGGGTGTTATGGGACACGTGATCAGAAACCACCTCACTTTCGCCGAACATAAGCGGTGCTTATTCGCCGACGTGGATGACGATGCGGAATCCGACGAGTGCGACGACGAATTCGACGCTAGTATGGGAAAAATGTTCGCCGCCGACTCTGCGCTGAAAGCTGTCGCCCAAATACATCGGAACGCCTCAACCTCTGCAACTCGTTCCACGGCGGCGGCGGCGGTCACACCTCCATCCCACGTTTACAGCTACATGCCGTTCACGCCGTATAGGGAAAATGTCTCTATACGCTCGTTTAAGCACGAGTTACGCACAATAAGATCTATGAAACTAGTTTTAAACAGGGCCGATGATAAACGGTATGTGCTACCAGATAACATTTGTACGTACGCACACGGACATAACCTCGCAAATTACTAAATTATTATTATCATTGTTATTATTATTGTTATTATTATTATTATTATTATTATTATTGTTAAATGATCTCATATCTGTATATACATATATATATATTTATAACCTATTAAAATAACTGTATAAATTGTATAATCGTGAAATACCCCTGCTGTATATAAAAATATGTGAGTGTACGATGCTAAAATATTATATTAACACCATTTTTATATTTAATCTCGTTTTTTTTAAATTATTATTTTAGTATCACAGATTCATCTTTCAATCCTTAACATATTTGATCTCATCATTATCTTATCTTATCTTATACTCACCCTTATCTGCATACATACTTATCCTATATATAATACCGATGTATTGACAACATTATTATTATTATTTTTAAAAAAAACCCCACTCATTCGCACTGCGATAAGAAGTGGACGGGGTGGAGCGAAGATTTATATGACTATATACGGCGGCGTTCTGATGGCTAGCACTTCATCAGTCAGTCTTTGGAGTTAACCATTTACGAACGTGTAATAATACGATATATTAATATGTCGTCAGAGGAGTGTTCATTTTTCAACCGTGTTCCCAAGACTCGATGCATGGTAAGTTTTATTATTTTGTACCACTCTACTTAAATTAAAATTTATTTTATTTTTAGTCACCGCAATTATTTCGAGAGTCTTACAATCCGGATGACTATACGCTACGTATAGTCGAACCCGAGATCGTGCAAGAATCGTTAGGATTTAATCCCGGCCAGCGATTTCCGTGGAAATCTCCCGATTCTTGGGAACCGGACGGACAACCATTTCCGTGCTCGACGCCGGATTGGTATATCCCACCTGTTTTCGATATGTTCCTAATATCCGGCAATTTCGCAAGCGGTGGAGATGCACTACGTAAGTATTAATGTATAAATAAAATCGCAATAGAATTACTATAAAATTACTCATATTTTCAGATAACGAACAATCTGGTTATATCAGTGACTCCGGGTGGGATCGAGAAAACATTCAACACTGGAAAAAAAAAATGCTATCGAAATTTAACTCAGAAATGTAGTTGTAATTTTGTGTAAATAAAATATTATTATTTAGAACACTGAAGTCTCTCTTTTTTTTCCCCCTAATCTAGATAATAGATTATCACCGTAGAATACCAATTATTATTATGACGTCAAGGCGTCGAGTACTCTTTATAATTATTATATGTAAATATTATACGACTCATTAAATGCGTATCGATATTGTTATAAATATAAACCTTATAAATATTTAATAAAATGTATACAATTATATTATACGTCTCCTAAATGCGTATAAAAATATCGACTATTAAATAATAAAACCTTATAAATATAAAATATTTCACCACCACCTCATATTTACGAGGATAAACCTTATAATAATTATTAAATAATATATTTTTTAAAACCAACTCATCTCGGACAGAATAATTATATAACTTGTTAAATGTATATAATTATATTATACGTCCCTTAAAATTATAAGATCTAGATAAAATGAGAATAATAACATATTTTAAAATTTTTTTATTAAACAAGACATACAAATATTTATAATTTTTTTTTTAAAGTTACATTAGACATCACCCGAAAAACGAGCTTAAGCGGGTACGAATTTAATAATAAAACTCCTTTTACTCATCCCCCGAAAAATGAGGTTCACTGGGTCAACCTCATGTTGATTGTACCGTCGTATTTCATCACTCGACAATTGCATCGACTTGGGGAGAAATACGTTGATTGTCCCACCGCCAGCCGGATCTTGTACGACGCACGCCACAGCCGTCCCAAATTTCGTCTCCACATTATTCATTGATTGTACACGGTATTCGACATCCTTTGTGAGCTCTCCGATAGATAGATTCAACACATTAGCCTGCCGCTGGAGCGAATTTAAAACATCCATAATTAACTGTGAACAGAAAAAATAAACGTTAGGAAAAAAGTAAATTATTTAAACGCAGTCGCATAGCGAGAATACCCATTTTTATTATTAGAGTAGGTAAAAATTAACTCACATAGATTTCTGACAAATAAGACGTGTGTGTAGTGTCGTGTAATGTCGTCGTTGAATGATAATGAATGTAGAACTAAAAAAAAATAAAAATATTGTCTGTTAATTTTACATAAGATATAAAAATTCACCGCCGGCATTAGACTTAAACAGTATATAATAATAATTAAATAAAACTCACTTTATTCGTACGGAGGTGTTGTAATATTTATGAATTGAACTGGTGACTGATAATATCTGGAGAGGTCTGTTATGTACTGCAGAGAAAATAGGACTGATTTAATATTGAGTGGACAGCGGTTATGCGTCCAAAATTATCGTCATCGACGTCCACCCCCACCTACACCGTTCGGCGTGCGCAATTTTTGAGCGGGTACACCGATTGATATACACACATGTGTAAATTACAGTAAAAAAAGGTCGATCTTCGAGCGGATCCTGCGCGTCGTATACCGGAATGTGTGGTCTTGACCACGTGCATCCGTCGGATCGCCCGACGGTCATTGTCTTGATCATGTGCGTCCGCCGGGACGCCGACGCAGGCTGGCGGGGTACTTCATACCCCGTCTATGTCCACCCAGATGTGGCTTATTTGTGTGGTAAAATCTCGATATTCGTACCCATAATATAAATTTAAGGGTGGAATATAATGATATCGTGTATATATAAATTATATTATATTATTCTACAAATTATTTTTAAAAGAATTGTTAAGGAATGCGGAGTCGGCCGTGAGACCATGTGAACGTAGGACCCAGATGCCAATTATATATATATATATACATAAATACACACACATATTTGTGTAATAAAACACCATACACGATTATATAATATAATATATATTTATTTCAGAAATATTATATATTATATAGCATATTATTTCACGTATTTTTTTTAAACCATTTCAACAATTTGAAAACTCGGTTATATGTACACTGTGTATGATTTAAATTCTTATGGTGTAAACAACACGGTTCGTGTTGTATATTTCCGACAAACTCGGGCTCGTGTAGTTGATCTAGTCGTGGACAGTCCAAATCTCCACCCATCTCGCAAATTTTGACATCGGGAAGGAATCCTTCTATGATCTGTCGCTTTTCCTCGCCTTTCACGTAAATGCATTCGAAATGTAGTGAATTCAAAATCCGCGGGATTTCTGTATATTGGACATCTCCACAATCCGATGAAAGTTGGTGATAGTGGCGAACAGCCACATATTGACAGCTTCGATTTTCGCCGTATTGGGTGTTCGCGAGTGTTTAAAAATCCAGTGTTGACTAGCCAACCCCTCTAAGTCCACTACCGATATTTCTTTTATCATGTATTTCGAGTTCGGACCTAGCACGCACTGGATATCTAGAATAGCTGACGACATAATTCACGCGATTGCTATTGCTATATTATAATATATAGATATATATTATAACGTCTTACTAGCGGAAGCTTTCAATGAATACTGATACCCATCGATCCCATCCTCGAGTATAATTATCCTGGAGTATGCATTCACCAAGTTAGTTTTCAAATCTTTAATGTTTTTATTAGCAATATCAACTGATTCGATTAGAGATTCAATTTTATTATTGTTTTCCGAAAAATAATTATCAAACGACGTCACGAACGTCGATTCTAAGTGCATTATTTTCATTTCAATCACTCGAGCTCCGTCGCCAAGCGTCGAGATTTTTTTCTCGTTCGCCACGGATATATTACTATGTATAGCTAGTTCCTTTGTAAACTTTTCGCCAAGTGTAGTAATTTTCGCGTCATTTATCTCGATTAAATCGACGTGTGACGCGAGTTCTTTTTCATATTTTTCCCCCATATCCGCGATGACTTTATTCAACCGGCTGGCCGTCACCTCCAAACGCGTCCATTGCCCCGTGGTAACTGTGATCATATTTTAAGATCGGCCTTATTTATCCAACTATTATGCTCGTCCGTAAAACCTAGCCAGCGAACGAATACACGCCGGTCTTTGGTACGAATTATTTTTTCCACCAGATAATCGTCGGGCCACAATGTTTTGTGTATTTCTTCGGCGTAAAACCCTCCGGCGATCGGGTTCCCCGTATAATCTTGAAGAATAAATGTGCTAGGCGAAGTCTTATTCACTTTAATAATAGTAAATATCTCCGCAGACCAATTGGGTAAATACCCTTTGGTGAAAACGCCCTTGTACACGCTAATGCGAACTTTGTCTCCAACGAAAAATTTTGTTTTCACGGTTTTTTCAACATCGTAATTTAATTTTACACGCGTCGGGTGTGCATCAGCCTGCATCGGAGTCATCCCGATAGTTCTGTGTGTCGAATTATTATAGTCATCGATTACCGAGGGCAAAATCGCGATCCACGCGTGTGAACCTCTGCTAGTGAATTCTTTAAACATTCGCCCCTTAATTGTACGAATAACCCTTTCTACTATAGTAGCTTTGAGCACACTGAAAGTACTATACATTTTTATATTGTGCTTTTTTATTAAATCTTTAAAATTTTTATTGTAGAATTCTGTCCCCTGATCAACGTGTAACAGTTAAAAAAAAAAAGCACAGTTAGGACTATTCTGTGCGAAGATTTTACTAGCGACAGCCGCGACTTCTACACCTTTTTTAGTCTTCAAGGCCGTAGCCCACACCCGTTTAGTAAAACAGTCAATAATTATCAGGATAAATCTATATGATTTATTCACAGCGGAGTATTGTTGCATGTCAGCGAGGTCGGCTTGGAATAAATCGTTTTTGCCGTAAACGACGACATGACGTCTCGGGTAGTTTCTTCGGGCCGCCGCGTGAAGTTCCGCCGCGATTGCACGTTTAGACATTGGGAATTTTTTTCAATATTCGCGCTTCGACCAACTTCACAAATCGATATTATTTCGTTACGAACCCCCGTGTTACCCGCGGCGAGAGATGAATACAATAGACGTAGTCTATCGACCAACTCGTTAGGTTTATTCCAATATATTATATTGTGTTTTTGCAATCGCATGTTAATACCCGCACCAGTAGTAATATTATTTTCCCCCGAAAACAAATTTGAAATTATTTTATATTTTAACCCTCCAGATTTACGAATACGTTCGCCGTTTAACGTTCTATGAGCCGTTGTCTGAATTAAGATCAGTTTGTATGTATTTAAATCTGGTTCCGTATATTTTCTCGACTTTGGAGACTTCAGGAATAATAAATCAATAAGTCCGCCCGTCACTGGGTATGTACGTGTATTACCTCCTATGTTTATCACGTTATCGATAAATTGTATTTCTTTATTACCCAATCCGAATATGTTGTTTATTAATTGTTTAGGTCCGTATATTCTGTCCAACCCCGATTTAGTCCAAGGTCCAAAACGTGCATTCAAATCTTTATAAGATGTAGGCGTGGATTGAAGTGGTGGGGAACGGTTCACGTCATAACCCACATCTGGTAACGTCGACGCCCTCGTCGACAGGGCGGACGGCGGTGGTGGGGACGTCTGTACAGGCGACCTTTTGATATTCGATTTTATCTCGCTCAGAGGCCCGATAATCGAACTAAATGTGTTATTAATTAACGCATCCGTTTCAAATTTACCCGTTTTTAACGAGTTATATTTCTGTTTTATATTTGCCCTCGCTTGAATTATATCCGTCAATATCGTAGGCGTTGATACTGCAGGCGAGTTGTTCACCTTATCCATGATCCCGAGTTAATGCAGCTAATTTCTGTGTGTCGCCTTATTATATAACGACATACTTTTCGAAATCGTGCCTATACCGACCATTATCGCGCTCATTTTCGCTATTGATAACAACGAATTCGAATCTGCCTCCCCGCCAGCAAGCCATGCAAAAATCTTTAAACTCCGAGTATTTGATGTCTCCGGAACAATGCTCGTCGTATACATGCTTTAAATTCAACTCGTCTTGCTTGAAAAGTATAATAAAATTCGCGTTATCGCGTATTAGCTGTTTCGGTACCCGCGAATACGATTGCGCTAAATAACACACATCTATTAGATTGTGTCTAGATCTGGCAAAGTATGATCGGATGATACCGTGATTTTCCGTTATTACATCGTCGAACAGGAAAACTGAGTTAGGTAGGGCTTTTTCCGGTTGAATCACCGTTTCGTTGTCTCTGAATTTAAATAATTTAATGCCCGGAACACCGTTCAAGATCTCACCGAGCATTACATATTTAGCTTGATCCAGCGTTTTCGAATAAATATATACATTTTCAAATTTAATTCCGTTCTCGTGAACCAATAGCGTGAAAATAAGATTTGTTTTACCGCACCCGGACGGACCTACAATGAGCGCGCGTATCGTGTTTGGAAACAGCGGGCCGTGTCTCGGTGGACGTCCCGCAGCCCCGTTATTACATAACGATAGCGGGTCGATATTGTCGACTTTGAGCTTTATCACTTGGTCTACGAATCGCATTGTATAAATACACGTGACGTTCGAGCGAGGTGCTCATATAATGTTGTCACGTTCGAAGGTCAAGACCAATAGTGGTGCAGGTCTGCTGAACATCGTAATAAATAGTCTACCGATCGAACTTCATATCCCCGGGTATCAATATTGTGGTCCTGGGACAAATTTAAAAAAAAGACTCGCTCTTGGCCAGCCAGGAATAAACGGTTTGGATTCGGCGTGCAGAGAACACGATATAGCTTACGATAAAAGTGATTCTTTGCCCGTACGCGGCGTGGCGGACAGAATTTTGGAAGAAAGTGCTTGGAGCAGAGTGAGGGCGCAAGACGCTGATTATAAAGAAAAAGCTGCCGCGTGGCTTGTAACTACGGGTATGAAGGCTAAACGGAAAATCGGTGCCGGATGTGGATTTGCTAATATTGTTGGTGTGTGCAAAAAAGCGTTAAAAAAATCGATAAAATCTTGTGTCGGAACACCGAATATGAGCAGCTTAATTAAATCAACTGTCGCGCAAAAACATGTGAAGTCTGCGGGCGCCCGATCGAAAAAAAATAAGAATAAACCACCTTGTGTCATTAGAGTTCCGAAAACATGAGGCTCTTTAACTTTAATTCCGGTTTTGGCGGGACTTTCAGCACTCGGAACGCTGGCCGGCGGTGTTGCTAACATCGTTAGAACTATTCGAGGCATTAGATCGAAGACCGGCTCATCCGTGCATTTAGGTAAAGGCGTGTATCTAAGCCCGTATAAAAGCGCGGGTTCGTATACTATCGCGCGGAAATCTAACGCTATTGCTTCGCGGAAATGTGTCGGCAGCGGGTCTGGGAAAAAAATGATCAAGAAACGCAAGAAACCGGCCGCGGGTAAAAAAATAAAAAATAAATTGCGAAAAATTAAATCTAATAAAAAATCGTCGACGTCAAAAAACTAACTCTACCCAATCGCGCCCTTTACGATTTCGAAATTAGTGAATACGCTAAACTCTCGAAAATACCTCATTTCAGAGGCGTATATTGCATCGACAAGTTGCCCGCCGCGCCTAGACACGTAGAAGCCGCGGTCGTCAATCTAGACTTTGAAAAAAATAAGGGTACGCATTGGGTGTGCTATAAAAAAATCGGGAAATTAGTTATATACTTCGACAGCTTTGGCAATCTCCGCCCACCGTCAGAGTTGGAAAAATATTTTAAAGGTTGCGATATCGAATATAACTACGCGAGTGAACAGACGTACAATACTTTTAACTGCGGGCATTTATGTTTAAAATTTTTAACCGCAAAGCAAAAATAATTATATTATTATCGTTATTAACATTTTCGATAAATTGCATAGTGTCTGTGAAATGTCGTCTCAAACAGTTTCGTTGAGCGGTACCAGCTCCGAATTGGAATGTAATTTTTTCCCGCCCGTAGAAGTGGGGAGTAAATCAGAAATCGGTCTTCTGAGTATACAAACATATAATTCCATACCCAACGTTGGGGCTGGATGCGATACTCTGCATGTTATTCACGGTAGCCAGCGAGTGACCACTAAAATTAAAATTCCAACCGGTTGTTACGAAATAATTGCTTTGGAAGCTAAAATACGGGAACTTTTGAAAGACGTCGGCGTACGTTTTTTTAGTTTGTCGACCGATAACAGTACGCTGAAATGTACACTGCATTGTAATAGTGAAATCGACTTAAACGTTGACGATAGCATTGCACCGTTATTGGGCTTCGACAGGAGAATTTTGGCATGCGATCGTAGACATGAATCCGATCGTGTGGTGAAAATTATGAATGTCAACACGATAAAAGTCGAATGCAACTTGGCTTTGGGTTCATTCGACAACGGGCGACAATCGCACACGATACACGAATTTTATCCGGTCGTCCCGCCTGGATATAAAATAGTCGAAATACCGAAGTATTGCGTGCTTTATAAACTGAAAACAAATACGATTGATTACGTGCGAGTGTCGTTGACTGACTAAAACGGAAAATCGATTGATTTTCGTGGTGAGACTGTGAACGTTCGGCTCCTTATAAAAAATGGGTTTGAAGTTTAATGTTGATAAATACGCGGTCGTCAATGGCGATGCTCGCATTAAAGCTACGGCTGTCGACAGACGAACACCGCAGTTCATCAAGGTCCCCGTACGTAAAAAAGTTAATAGTATTAAAAAAAATAACAATTTGACATTAGTTAATCGTAAATTTTTACGCTTAATTGCCGCCAAATAAATATATATTACGTATTAATATTACGCGCACACTATGGACAAATCATTCTTGGATGTGGGCGGAGCGTACGTCAACGAATCTCCGATACGGGAAATGTTTTTACATTCGTTTTTACCGTTTTCCTCGTCCGCGCTAAACAATGGCGATGAAATTCGCATTTCCATTCAAAATCGAGATGCACACACGCTGCCGAGCGATAGTTTTATCTATATAGAGGGTAAAATAACGAGGCCTGAAGGACTTAAAACTGAGATAACTATCGCGCATAACGGTTTTACTAATTTGTTTACCGAGATGAAATACGAAATAAACTCTACAGAAGTACAGCGGGTTAAGAAGCCGGGGATTACCAGTGCCATGAAGGGGTATTGCTCGTATTCGCCCGCCGATGAAAATATCTTGCAAAACGCCGCTTGGGATATCACTAACAAAAATGTCAATTTCATGAAAGACGACACGTTCAGCGGCTGTATCCCGTTAAAACATGTTTTCGGTTTCTGCGAGGACTACAAGCGTATACTGATAAATTGCAGCCAACAACTGATATTGAACAGATCGATGTCGGATGCGAGCGCGCTACACTACACCAGCGTGGTAGGCGGCGACATGGCTACCGAGGCGGTTAAGGCTATGGTGGCTAAAGTCAAAGTTCAGCTAACGCGAGTGTTGTGGAAAGTACCAGTGATCAAAGTCGACGATCGGGAGAGGTTGAAGCTAATGAAAATCATTGATAGCAAAAAAATGATAAATTGCGCTTTTCGAAATTGGGAACTTTGCGTGTACCCAAATCTACCGCAAACGAGCAAACACTCTTGGATGGTTAAAACGTGTTCACAAGTTGAAAAACCTAGGTGTTTAATAATCGCTTTTCTCACCAATACGCTGGGGAGCGTGTCGGACGGTTATAGCAGTGACTACGATGCGTGTTCACTGACAAACGTTAAAGCATATATTAATTCAATCGAATACCCGTACGAGGATTTCAACGAGAGTTTCGACAAAAACCTGTTTACGATGTTCTATCAAAATTATATCGATTTCCAAAAACATTATTACGAGCGGGATAACTCTCAACCGTGCCTGTCGAGAGAAAAATATAAAGAGTTGGGACCATTTATCTGCATAGATTGTTCACGACAAACCGACGATGCGAAAATTTCTAACGTGGATCTCCGTCTTGAAATAGAAGCATCCAATAACTTTCCCGCTAACACGGCTGCCTACTGTTAAAGACCACTGTCAGATTGAAATCATCGAACTCAGCACGTCTTAAACGTTTGATTACCTAACACTTTATTTTAACATTGACTCTTTGAGTAACAAAAGATTAACAATCAACAAATTACTAAATTTACAACAGTTTTTAATTACACGGACGTACTGCGTCTTGCTCTGCCCGTTGGCTACTCCTACAATTGTTGTGAGAGTACCTACTTGGATTTATTGGGGGGGGGGGGGGGGGGGGGGGGTCAGTGTGACCACCCTCTACATAATTTATAACACTACTGTCTGGTTATTCACGTTATTCATTATGGCCGGGGCAGCCAGGCCACACACAGCTTTTCGCCGCATTGAATATGAGCTTGACAAACTCAAAGCTTGGGCTGTTGATTTTAAGCTTGAGTTCTCGGCAAGCAAGACCCAGCTCCTATCGTTAAAAGGTGGACTTAAACCAGGGTATACCGTAGGCTTCGGCACGGATAACAATGCCCCTAAAATTACGGCATCTTCCACTGCAAAGTACTTGGGGGTAGTCCTGGACCCAAGGAGAAGCTATTGGGACCACGTCGTCTCGGTCAGCAAAAAATCAACATTGATGTACAGCCGTTTGAGAGCGTTGTACTCGGCGAAGTGGGGCATGGGACGCACTGCAGCCCGTACAATTTATAAAGGCGTGTTTCTGCCCCGAGTGACATACGCAGCAGAAACATGGGCCGCGGGATCAAAGCTCGAAAAAAGTAAGAAAAAGCTGCTATCAGCCCAAAGAGCGCCACTGCTTGCCATGACAAGCGCGTACGACACTTCGCCTACCAACTGTCTTGCAGTAGTGGCAGGCACCCTCCCCTTAGATCTGGAGATAAGATTCCAAGCCCTGAAATGGGCCAGTTCCCGGTTAAAAATCACCCAGGATGAATTTGCCACTCGAACTGAGGGCCTGATGATGGAATGGCAGACACGATACGAAAATTCTGATAAGGGCAGCTGGACCCAGAAGATGATACCTTCGGTAAGGCATAGGTGCAGCCTACCGATGGTACTGGATCACTGGACAACACAGTTCCTCACCGGTCATGGGGACTTCAGGGTCAAGTTACATTCCTTTACGCTTGCGCCAGACCCCATCTGTGAATGCGATAAGGGGCCAGAAACGGTCAGGCACGTTCTCAGATTTTGCCCGAGAACAAAATCTGCACGACTCAAGCTAAAAAGAACACTCAGACAGGATGGAATTGCTTGGCCTCCAGCGGATGGAGCCTTTCTTTCGACAAAGAGGTCGTACGAGGCACTGGTCGTTTTTGCTAAGGAAGCTCTTACCAATAGATCTGACCGATAGAAACAAAGAAGGAAAGAATAAGGTCTAAATCGACCTCATGGGTCAGAACGCTGCTCCATCAAGAGATGGAAGGCATCGTCTCGGGGTGTTCCCGATGAGCACATATGGCGTAAGCGGCAGAAAAGGGGGAACACGCTCGAGCGCGTTCTGGCCCGGGTTGCGCTCATACGTCAGGGACGAGTAGTTAGGCCCTGCTGCAGGGGCCTTACAGAATTCTGCATCAGTATTCCCTGCTTGTCGTAGAAGGCGACTAAAAGGGGTTTTGGCCAGTCGGGGCCGACGCCTGGGGCGTGGACGCACCGAAACCCTCGGGGATTAGGGCGTTGGAGGTTCTAACCGCGACCTCGAGAAGAGCGGGTTGGTCACTGGGCTTAACCACCTGGTGACGCCATGATGGCGAGTTTCGAGGTTTTGACCGCGACCTCATGAAGAGTGGGTCGGTCACTGGGCTTAGCCACCTGGTGACGCCTCTGGGAGGCGGAGCTGGGCCCACCGTGAGCCCGCGGTACGTGGCCCAAATCTCGGGAGGATCACAAGCTGAGGCAAGCCGCCGACGAAGCTTCATCCGAGCATCCCACCATTGATGTACCTTACCTAACGGGAGGTGAGAATGGTGCTTCGGGATGTGAGGGGGCCCCTCGGTGTTGAGAAATTGACACCGAGCCCTCACACGTCGATTGCGTGTGGACACTGCCCGCGATCGACGACGGTTTGGTTTCGGAGTGGCAGTTTGCAGGAGCATACTATGTGGGAAAAGGCCGCACGCTTGGCCAGGAGAAAGCTGCTAAGTGGATGGAGTCAGGCGGACTCGCACGGTGACAGCCGGCCGAGGAAGCAGGACTTCACCTTAGCGCTCATCCAGCTTATCGTTGGGGCTATATGCAGCGAAGGTTGTCCGTGACCAAAAACGGAAAGCAACTTGGATAGATTGCGGCCCCACCAAGGTGACGAAAGGCACCTGTATGCCCTAGTCGGATGGTACGCGCATGCCGTAGAAACGTGTGCTCGGTGCTCGTGGTCCTTAGACGACGTGCGATCGTCAGTCCCCGGCGGCCCTCTGGCCATACGAGAGTGTGGGGCGGTCCGTCGGTTGGCGGTCGTAACCCTCTGCGGCTCTTGACTAGCACCTAGTGCTAATATAAGGTCCGTAGTTGTAGACGGAGGTCATGTCGCAAGTCATGTCCGAGGTCACCAAACCCGGGAGCTTCGTGTCTGGTTATTCACGATCGCGTAATTCAATACAACCCGTTTACCGGTGAAGTTAGAAAACTATAATAATTAACTTATTATAAAAATACATCCGACTCTTGTACGGTATATATGTGTCCATATTTTACCATAGGATGTATACGACGCTTATATATTATATAAAAATAATACATATTATAATATAGAATATTTGTAATTATGTTTTTGTAATAAATTAAATAATAAAGAAAAATACGTCTTTTTTTTTTAGTGAAATGTAATATAATGAATATTATATTTGATAATATAATATATATATATATGTATGGTACAGCGCGGGTATAAATCACATTTTATAATAACAACAATAATAATAATAATAATATGTGTAACACAATTATGGTGTGGTGAGGAGAATAGTATCCCGATCTCACACACATATGGTACATATATATACATATATACAAATTATAACGTGATATACATGTGTTTCGCCTTAATATTATTATCCTTGGTCAGCAGCCGGAATGCCAAGGTCGATGATGTGACTGTCAACAACGACAATCTTAATATGTGTACACCGCAGGCCCCTCGTTTTCATGGTACCCGAAAATCTGTGAAAAATTATACATATATATTAGGTTTGCGTATAAATGTATAATATTATAAGATATAATATTATATAATAATATTATGTCTAATACTGTATAATAATCACCTCTTCAATGTCTGCACCGACACCACCATTACTCGGCACGTAGCCTATACTGTTATTTTGAATATTGCCCGTCCAACACAATGCCAGCTGTTTTTTGGCCATCAATTTTATCTGGTTTATGAAACTGTTCTCACTATTTGGAAATATATTCATCGTGTGGAGGTCATTATGTATATTACTGGTGACTGTAGTAATTTCTTCTACGGTAGACGATTTATCGACATACACATTAGTGTTCAAATGTGTAGCTATCTGATCGATTTGCACCATAACCGCGCAGCGCGTTACGTTAGATTTTCGGGAGATCGATTCGCTGACGGCCCATCGTATCTCGTGTATTCTTAATAGATCGCGCTCACTCAACAGCACACGGCATCCTTGTTGTAGATGCGATTCGAGCACGAGCATACTTTCACCGCGATATGTAGTTCTGGAAAGCGTGTTATTCTCGTCTTTGAGAAAAAGTCTCTCACGGCTTTTAACCGGTGGATTGGATATATTCGGGAGTATGTATGGTAGGAGTGAGAAAATTCTATGTAAGAATACACTTGTTATACACACATGCCTCGACGGCGTTATAATCTGAACGCACACGTTGAAAACGTCCGAGGCGTCAAGTCCAATGTTGATAGATTTGCGACCCGAAAAGTCAATGACAAAGCTTGAACAGTCGATTAAATCGTTAGGCGGTGGCACGGTCGCCGAGCGTTGCATATTTTTGCCCTCGCGTTCACTGCAAGCCTCCGAGATGATTTTTTGAATTTTTCCAGTCATATTTTCACCGTCAGAATTAAACGCACTAGTTCCACGTTAAGTGGTTGCAGTGTTACTGGCTTGCGTTAAATAATTAACTTGACGGGTACGAAATCCATTATTTCAACTTAATCTATTCACGGCGTGCAGAATAAGTGGTGGGAGTAACGTTTTAACATGGTAATATTGAAATATAATATGATAAAATTCGAAAAACCGCGTCCATCCGATTATCGGATAGATGGCGCCACCGTCGGTGATATACGGGTCGAGCGGACGTCGGCCGATGAGTCCGTCCGCGTGACGGACGGGGCGGCCGCCGCGCGGTGAGCGTCTAATGGGCGGGTGGTGTGGTGATGTGTCGGGGTGAGGCGGGGGGTTATCCACCGCGATCAACGCTACCGAGGTACGGGCGGAGTGGGGTGGTGATGGCGTATGTATTGGTAGGAGGTGAGGCGGAGGGCTATTCACCGCGATCAACGTTACCGAGATATGGGTGGGGTGGGGCCGGGGCGGCGCAGGCTGGTACGGTATCGGTGGGGAGGGGGTGGGGGTGATGCAGGCTGGCGTGGTATGGCCGGGGGCGGTAAGGCGGGGGTTTGGGCTGGTATGCCACACGTTACCGAGGTATGGGCGGGGTGGAGGCGGGGTGGCGCAGGCTGGTTCGGTATCGGAGGGGGGTGGGGGTGGCGCAGGCCGTCGTGGTATGGGCGGGGAGGGTGGTGAAGCGGGGGTTTGGTCTGGTATGGCGCACGTTACCGAGGTATGGGCGGGGTGGAGCCGGGGCAGCGCAGGCTGGTACGGTATCGGCGGGGAGGGGGGTGGGGGTGGCGCAGGCTGGCGTGGTATGCGCGGGGAGCGTGGTGGGGGTGGCACAGACAGGCGTGATACAGGTGGGGGTGGTGAAGCGGGGGGTATCCGGAGTCGGCCTTTTCACCCTACTTAAATATAACTCGACAGAAGTGCATTTTTTTATTCAAGGAACATTTTTCATTTTAAAAGCAATTTTTTTATTATTATTATTATTTTTTTTTTTTTGTTTTATTTATGATTAAAAAAATATTTGTGCAAATTAAAATGTTGTGTAAAATAATTAAATATAGGGTCAAGGGGGGTAATTGTAAATAGGGGTAATTGAAAATAGCATTGTTGGAAGTTTTAGTTTTAGTAATAATGACGTATTTGTTGTGTTTTATAGTGGTAGACATGTGTTTCGGAGTTGTGCACTAAGATAATTGATAATATTTTTAGGTTATGTTAATAAATTGTTGTTGTGAAAATCACCTTAATTTCAAACTGTGATACTAACTTGCACCGGTTTTTATTTTTTGCGTTGCTGCTTCAAAATGTAAGTACATTTATACTTATTATACATTAAACTTGAACTTGATACATCCGTGAACATAATAGTTATAATTAATTAATTAAAAATAACTATTACTTAAGATAACTTACAATTTACATTTGCCCCAAATATTTTGGTTACGGGGTTATTGTAAACATTAATTTGGGGTAAATGAGAACAGTAAAATATATTAAAAAAAATTATGTATGGTAGTTAAACAATACCTAAATATTCATGTTCTGATTCCAAGCTTTTACTATTTGATATAAACAAGTTCACAAGTTAATTTTTGAATTGTATTAGTAATATTTATTTTTATTTTAGGGTGAGAAATTATGTGAAAAAACGAAGTGGCCCTAGTTATACTCCAAATGATTTAAAAAAAGCTGTGAATGCTGTTAAAAGCGGAAGTCTTACATATAATCAAGCTTTTGAAGAATTTAATGTTCCTAAGGCAGTAGTTTTTAACCGTATAAAAGGAAGAAAAACTCCAATGTCATGTACAAAAGCTGGTCGGTCTCGTGTTTTCTCTGATGAGATAGAATTAGTACTTGAAAAATGTTTAATAGCTAGATCAAAAATGGGTTATCCATGCGATAAAAATGAATTTAAAGAATTAGTTGGACATTTTATTAAGCAAAGTAATTTTATTACACCATTTAAAAAAAGTATTCCTGGAGATGACTGGTATTACGGATTTATGAAAAGGCATCCTAAATTATCATTTAAAAAACCTGAACAACTACAAAAAGTAAGAAAAGATGCTAGAAAGCCAGAAGTAGTATACGATTTTTATGAAAAACTGATGGATGTTGTTGTGGCAAATAATATGCAGAATCGCCCAGAGTTCTTTTTTAATGCAGATGAGAGTGGGTTCCACACAGACCCTTCAAAACTAAAAGCAATTGGTGAAAAAGGACAACCTCTTAATCGTATAGTTGGAGGTTCAGGTAGAGAATCAATTTCTGTATTAGCATGTGTATCAGCTGATGGTAAATATTTACCACCATTAATAGTTTTCAAAGGATGTGCCGTTCAAGCTCGATGGACCTCACCTAAAGCCTATCCAGGTATATTATTTATTAACAGATGTTACCTATACATTATTTTTCCAATTTACATATTTTTTTTTATTTGTTTCAGGAACATTTTATGCTGTTAGTAAGAACGGTTGGATGGAAGAGTCTGTATTTATTAACTGGTTTAGTCAGTGTTTTGTTCATCATGTACAACAACTTCGTCAATATAATAACAATGAAAGCCAAACTGCTCTCCTTTTATTTGATGGGCATTGTTCACACATAAGTATTAGGATATTGAAATCTGCTATTGACAATAACATAGTGTTGGTAAAATTTCCTAGTCATCTAACAGATAAAATTCAACCACTTGACAAGTGTGTTTTTGGTCCGTTAAAATTTGCATGGGATAAAAAACTTATTCAATTTGGTATACAAATGGTAGGTAAAGGAGTTGGAAGATTGACAAAAGGCAAATTTTCAGAGCTATTGGGTAGTGTGTGGTTGGAGTCAATGAAATCTGTAAACATTATATCAGGTTTTAAAAATACAGGCACATTTCCAGTTGACTCAGCTATGTTTCCAGAAGATTTGTTTGATCCAATTGACCTCAAAGAGTACAAAAATAAAAAATACCAAGAACAGTTGCAGACAATTGAAATACTTAAGGAATTTAACCAACCTACTACTTCTATTGAATTAACTGAGCCTACCAATATTATTCCTGAAATCAGTTTTAACTCTGAATCTTTCACAAGCTTAACAGAAAATAATTGTTTACCTTTTAATGAAATTAATTCTGAATTTCTTGATTATCCAATCTACATAGAACAACATGATTTATCTACATATTGTAATAGTAAGAATACAAGTGATTTAGCTTCAACCTCTATAGAACATAATAATTTATCTACAAGTTATAATACAATTGATAATTTAGGAACAACAGCTCTATCTGATATAACGCCAGTTGATATCATTGGGATTTTTTCAAATCAATTAATAAATTTAAAATCTCAAAATATAACACCTGTTGTTCCCAAACAACAAATACCTCGTTTAAAAACTGCTATGTATGGTGAAGTTTTAACTACAGATGAAGTAATGACTAGGTTAAAAGAAGCTGAAACCAAAAAATCGGACAAACAACAAAAAAAAGGTTTGAGAGGCAGACCAAAAAAAAAATTACCAATTCAAATTGATGATGATCAAATTGAGAAAACCATGGAAATAGATTTTCACAACCAAAGTTTGGAAGAGAATTATGATGATGTGGCTAATGACAATGGACTTGAAGAAATTGAATATCAAACTCCAATATGGTCCGATATAAAACCAGGATGTTTTTTACTAGTTGACTTTATTGGTGGACTAAGAAAAAAAACACATTTTAAATATGTTTGTTTGGTTAAAACTGTTGATGAAGATGATGGAGAAATAACAGTTCAAGGATTAAAAAAGGAAGATGATTATGGGGCAGTATTCTCTTTCATAGACAACGACATTTCAACCATAACACCAGAAATGATAATTGCAATGCTTCCACATCCAAATCAGAAACAACAAGGGAGAAAAACCATGTATGTGTTTCAAGGCTTTGTGACTGTAAAAGAAAAGTAGTTCCTAAAAATTAAACTGATACTAGTCAAATATTAGTTACTATGTTGTCCACTTTTATATTTATAAAATGTTAAAACTATTGAAATAAGAAATTGTTAAATTAATTTTAAGTACCTACCTACCTACTTTACATATTGACTGAAATGAATTTTAAAGGTGATAATAATTTTAATTTTTAGTCATATAAATTGTTTAACTTTATATTAACTGTTATATATATAAGGATGTTTCTTAAAGAATAAAGAATCGTTAATTTTTCTCACATTAATAAATAAAATCAGTTTTATTTTTTCATTTCCAATTGCCCCTAATATATATAAATATAAAAATGATGATGGTTCTCATTTGCCCCACGCCAGGTATTAATATTGGGGTAAATGTAAAAATGAATGATAATTAAATGACAATGTAAAATAATAAACTTATGACAACTAAATAACTATTGCCCCAGAGTTTATTCATATCCAATGCATACAAACTGAAGTATTAATTTACATTTGCCCCAAAAATATTGGGGTAAATGTAAATGTGTGGGGCAATTGTAAATATGCTATAATTTATAAAATAATGGAAAATTTTTGTGTATAGTAATCAAATTATAGTTCTCAGATGTGCAACTCAATGATAATGCTAAAAGAAAAAAAGAAAAATTATCCAAAAAGCCAGTTTAAAGTCATGTTAAAAACTTGTGAATTTAGTTTACAATTACCCCACTTGACCCTAAGTGCATATTTGTACTTTTTAAGTGCATAAGTGCAAGAATATTTAGTACTTTTTTAGTGCATTAAGTTCCGAGCCCTAGTTATCAATATTGTGGACCTGGTACAAATTTGAAAAAGCGATTAGCTCGCGGAGATAAAGGGGTAAATCCTTTAGACACTGCGTGTAGAGAACACGATATTGCATACGACCTTAGTAACTTCACAGATCGCAACGAGGCCGATTATATATTAGAGCAACGAGCCTGGGATAGGTTCAAGTCTAAAGATTTGAATTTAAAAGAAAAAGCTGTAGCTTGGGGCGTGACTACCGCCATGAAGGTGAAACGTAAAATCGGGGCTGGATGTGGGTTTAAAGCAGCCATCAAAGCAGCTATAAACGTAATAAAGAAAAATATTGGTGAAAAAAACCTGATGAAATTAAGTAAAAAATGTATAACCGTCACACGAAAAACATTCAAAAATAAAAAGAGGTTATATCAATACCAAAAAAGGGTGGGGTGTTGCCGTTAATCCCGATTTTCGCCGGTTTATCAGCACTAGGAGCACTGAGTGGCGGTGTTGCTAACGTTGTCAAGATTGCGAATGAGTTTAAAAGAAATACGCCATCTCATTTGGGCGGTGGATTATACATCGCACCGTATAAAGGTAACTCGTATAAAATCGGATCAAGTCTATATCTTGCGCCATATAAAAGTGGTGGGGATCAATTTCAATTACAGCAGAGAGCAGAAATATAATACTACAAACTGTGAACACTTGTGTTTAAAATTTTTAACATGTATACGATAACGTTAAACGGGAACTTGAGTGAATTGTCATGCGACATTTTTCCACCGCTGGAAGTAGAAAGCACAGCATAAATATGTATTTTGAGTCTGCAGACAAATAATTCGATACCAAACATTGAACCCGGTTGCAAAACTATCGGTTTCCGTAATATGATTGGACAAAGAGAGGATGTTATTATACCCACAGGTTCGTATGAGTTCGATAACTTAGAGACTGTTATACAAAAAGTATGCCCAAATATATCGAGTGGTTTGAATTAAAAGCAAACAATACCACATTAAAGTGTATAGTCTCAAGTAGTCATGACGTAGACTTATCAGTTGAGAATAGCATAGCGAAATTATTGGGTTTTAGAAATTATTTATACACTTCTGGTATTAATCATGAACCTAAAAGTACAGTTAAGATAATGAAAATCAATAGTATAAAAGTAGAGTGCAACTTGATTACTGGTTCATTCTGTGATGGAGCACCTAGTCAGACCATATATTAACTTTATCCAACTGTCCCACCAGGTTATAAAATCGTTGAAGTACCTAGACATCCAGTTTTTTATGCTCTCAACACGACTTCAATATCTAGAGTATACATCGTGCTAAAAGATCAGAACTATTGTCTAATAAATCTGCGTGGTGAACCAATTACGATTCGACTACAAATAACGTGCGGAAATGGCATTAAAGTTTAATATAAAAAGATCTCCAATCAAAAAACCAGTTAGTTTACCGACTGTCGTTAAGAAGTCAACATCTAAACCAGTGGTTCTCAACCATCTTCAAGTTTTCTTTTTTTTACTATAAATTTATCCATATTCCAATAAAAACTACGCACTAAAAAATTTTTAAACTTTAATTTACGAGTACGTTTACGTCGTCTACGGCCTACACACGTGCAGTTAAAACTGTACGATTCGACTGAACAGTTTTATCTGTAAAGATAAAATCATACGAGTGTAGATTAATACGATGTAGTTTTTAGAACTGTACAGTTTTTCGGAAATAAATTGAAATTATCAATTGACCAATTGTGTGCTAATTGTGCAGATAAGACGATACCGGATACATGTATAGGCGCGTGGCGATAACTAATGCCTTCGGCGAAGTTGTCGAAGTTGTTGTGGTTGTCAAGTGCGTGAGTGTGCCGTGAAAACTTGTGATGTATAATAGTGTGCCGTGAACTAAAAAAGGTTGAGAACCACTGATCTAAACCGAAAAAAGGCGAGACCAAGCTCACGAAAAATAATTTAAATTTTCTCCGTTCGTTGCAAGTATAAAAAAATAATTATGGACGACTCGTATTTAGACGTTGGGGTCGCCTATGTCGATGAGTGTAAAATAACGCAAAAGCATTATCATTCGTTCACTCCATACTCAAACATGTCTTTATCAAATAACGATGAAATTAGGATAAGTGTTTTAAATATGGATGCATACACTCTACCATGTGAAAGCTATATTAATATTATATTATATTATATTATATATTTTATATAGAGGGGAGAGTATATAAACCTGCCGATGCTGTGGGAGATGTACGTTTTTCAAATAATGAATTGGCGTTTTTATTCTCCGAAATGCGTTATGAAATAAACGGAATAGAAATTCAAAAATTAAAAGCACCTGGAGTTGCATCTTGCTTGAAAGCATATTGTTCGTATACTCCAAACGATTTGAATACGTCGGAGAACGCTGCTTGGGACTCTGCGATGGATGGTGAAGATAATAAAAACTTTATGAGCAACAATGTATTTACCCGGTGTATCCCTCTAAAACATTTATTCGGATTTTTTGAAGACTATAAAAAAATATTACTTAATTTTAATCAACAGCTGATTTTAAATCGTGCATCTACCAACCTGGATGCGATACACGTTGTTGGCGTGGGCGCAACCGAAGCAGTTTCAAAAAATAGAAAAATTACAATTGAACTTACTAGGGTGGTGTGGAAGATGCCTATTATCAGAGTTAGTGATAAAGAAAAATTAAGGTTGATAAAAGTGGTAGATTCATGTAAAAACACTATCATGTGCGTTCAGAATCTGGGATCCCTGCAAATATCTTATTCTTCCTAAAAATACCTCACATTCGTGGACGGTAAAGTCCAGCAACTTGTTAGAAAACCCGAGGTTTGTGTTGTTCGGATTACAAACAGATCGAAAAAAAAATATTGAAACAGACGCTGGACGCTTTGATCACTGTCAACTAAAAAATCTTAAGATTCACTTAAATTCTGAAGTGTATCCATATGAAGACTTTCGTGCTGATTTTAAAAAATAATACAACTAGTATACTGTATAAGGCCTATGCAGACTTTCAAAAATCGTATTATGAGAAAGAGTATAGCAAACCTTTATTATCAAAACTATTCACCAATCATCGTCGTTGATTTATCGTGTCAAAACGACAATGTGAAGTCGTCAACCGTAGACCTACGTATTAAATTTGAAACTGATACAGTTATTCCGGAAAAAACTACAGCGTATTGCTTAATATTACATGACTAGATTATAACTTATAGCCCGTTTAGTGGCGAAGTTAGAAAATTGTAAAAATGTTAATATATTTTTTTTCCTCTTATGTAAAATATTGTAACCTTATGCTAATATTTATATATTGTAACCATTTTATTAATAAATAAAAAACTTGTTTTTAAATATCACGCTTGTTTTTATTTTACACAATAAAAAAATAATAGTACAGAAAAATTCATTATATTGTGGTCCAAACGGACCATCGTTTTCCGAACGTCCTTCCTGATTGTTTACGAGGTAGCTCTCTTGTGTCGGTGGAAACAAGGGTGAAATTGATGCTGGATTTCCCTGTAATTTTTTTAAATTAAAATATGTTTTTTTTTCTTGTATGCCAGATTTAAAAATGATTATTACCTGCGGATACGAACTTTTAAGAACGAATGTGGAGAAAAAGCTATGGAACACTCGTCATTGTATCCCTGTAAAAAAAAAATATTTTATTAACATAACATAATATAAGCTATAAAGAAAATTGCTAGTACCTCATCTTTTTTCACTTTCTCCATCCATTTTTGAATGATAGAATCAGTTGCGTATAATTTTAGTTGATTTGTGAAAATGTAGTCGTTCTCGCCAATAATGTATATTGAAAGATAATTATTGTCGATGTTCCTCACACAAGTTCTCATCTCGGCCTTAGAATTTTCTAACATTACGTTCGATTTTAAGAATGAAGCGATTAGATCAATTTGCTGTATTACAATCGGTTTAAAAGTGTGTTCTCCGATTGATATATCATACTAGACATTGAAATTGAGTCGCCATCCAAAAATAAATTTCGTTTGTATTTTTCTGGACGATCAAGTATGAATGATAGAATGTTTCCCATAAGTTTGAATATACTTTGTAGTTAATCGACAGGAATATTTACATACCGCGAAGATGTTATAATATGAATCACAGTTTTAAATTCATCGGTAGGATCTATCCCAATGTTTAAAAATTTACGAGCTGTGAAATCAATGGTTAAATTACTGCAATCGATGAGAGTATATTTAAAAGTTTTCTTGTAAATATTAGCCATATTTCCGATTGGACCAGCTATTTTAATTTTAAACACTGAAAAATAATTATGATTTAAACGCTGAATACGAGACGAGCACACGGGCGGAGTAGACACTCGGAACGACGTAGACACTTGGAATGATGTAAAGCAACTAATTTTATGCAGTGTAGCTGTGTTCTTAAACGATCATATTAAATATTAATTGGTGGGGGACATCGAATAGTCTACAGGTTTATCTGGGTAATGCATGCAGCTACAGGTCTGTCAACGCTGATGACGTTTACAAAGGAATGTGTATGTGTGCATAAATATAATTCTGCATGCTATGCAGGAAGCTACATGTTCGTTAAGGCTGTTTACGTTTACGAAAAATTGTTTGTAATAATTCTCGAATACCAGGCGTGCGAAAACATTTAAAGATTATGCTAACGCCAATGTGATGACTGATAACATAGATAACTCATAACGCGGTGGCGGGCTCACACGCGTTCGCGGCGGCCCTCGGCATGGTGTAGTGGTGGTTGGGGGAAATTATACATCTCGTACGCAGGGTTGCCACCCGTACAATTTTTTAAAGTATTGTACTTTTTTTCACCTCTGTACTTTGGACTTTGTAGTCTTAATAAAGTACGCTAAAATACTTTATTTCTTATAATATTTACTTGAGGAAAATAGTTCATCAATTATTCTTAACACGGAATATAGATATTGTGGGGGCGCGCCCATAGTGGGACAAATCCCAGATCTAGGTGGACAAAACTGACAATTTACGTATTGAACCATATTAATATTTATCAATACAATTAAAATGTATATTAATTAAGAAACAAATATTTATGTTTATTTAAATTTAATTAGTAAATCTATTGAATTTAAAATTGTCCATAAAAATAGTTTATAAAAAATTCACAAAATTTTTTTTTTAACACAAAATATAACAAAAAAAATCAACAAGCAATCCTATAAAAAGTTAATATACGATGTTATTGGTCATCGTCAATCATCGAGTCTACTATTAATAAAGGTAAAACGTCTTCGAGGAGCTCATGCATTTTTGATTTTGGTAGTCCTCTTGCCTTTGATATTACTGGGTCTGATTGCTGTAGCATCATGTGAATGAGGTCCTCAGTAGTGTTCAATCTGCTGCTTTTTCGGGTATGTCTTTCGCGAACTCGTCTATATATTTTATTACTGGCTTCTTGTGCCTCATCTGATATCATACCAATAGGTAATAATATAGATTTGGCGACTTCAGCTCCGTGAGTTAAAATTGTATGCACGCCTACAGGCATTCTATACCAAAAATATTTTTTTACATATAGTTCAGCCGTTTCACGTGCAAACGAATCAAAATTGTCAATATGTATTTGATAACCACTCGATGATGCTATCATTATTACATCAAACCTCCGTATGAGGTCCTCATCTACACCAGTAATTTTGGACGATTCGTGGTAATTAGTAAGAAAAATACGACCAACATTTCCTGTATTTGAGGTACCTTTCCCTTGAACGACTTTATCTACTCTGATACCCAATGTTGTATGCAATTTGTCATGGACCATTTTTCGTCGTTTTTCGATAACTTCCGCTTGCTCAGTACTTATATTTCTAATGGTTGGTTTCTTCAACTCTAACTTGTATGATATATTCAGCACACATTCCAAAAACTTAATCCAGGCATGCATAGTTGTTAGACCATATTGTAGATAGTCGGTGCTAATATTTGAATGTTTTGAATTGGACAGGTCATTCATTTCTGTAGGTTTTGACTTGCATAAATAGCATGTTTGACTTGAACTAGTGTTAGTCAAACTATTTATGGCCTTGCCATCAAGCATTGTTAAATACATGCGAAATGTACAATTTATAATTAAGTCTTTATCGGCACTATCGATAATTACATCAAAACCCTCCAAATCAGAAATTTCTGATCGAATCGCATCGACTTCTTGACGAAATTGCAGTTTCTTTAATGTACAAAAATTTAATTGGTCTACATAAACGTGTCATAAACTGGCGCCATCTAGTGATAAATGTATTAAACCGATATGAGAAACTAATTATTTTTTTCGCGCTTTTTAAATACTATTAATTGATATTGAAAATTACATTATAATATATTTTATATTTTTTTAAAACAATAGAGAAATATGATGATATTCTCAAGTTTCCAACTCTGAATATTAATAACTGTTACCCACGATTCTATTTACATAAATTCAGTGTAGTGTAATTAAGTTTGTCTTAATTTAATATGTTGTGTTGTGTACCGAATTGTATAGGTATTGGTAGTACCTACTTTTGCATACCTAAAAATGCATTTAATTTGTGGCAAAATTCTCTTGGTATAGAGTTGAAATCCAACTATAAAGTATGTGAGATACAAACCGTATGACATCATTAAGACATGGGTTTCAGGCCAAAGTCAATTTTCGGTTAGTTAATCTAATACTTAATAATTTAGATAGGCTCAACCATAGATTAATATTGATCTACGAGTTCATCATAATGTTGTTAGTAGTTTTAAATATTATATCTTAGATATGTTACAAAAGGCCTAAATTACGGGTAGGAGCAATACCTATTGATCGACATTCTAACGTTATGGTATGTATTATTTTGTTTAACTTTAAAAATAAAATTATAATCACAACAAAAATGTGTTTTGTCACAATGAATAAACAGCTAGATGGTAGAGAAGTTTTGTATAACAGAGAAAATAATGGTTTTCAATCAGATTGTGCTGTTGTACTAAAAAAAATAAAGGTTTCTACCTATAATTTAAAATAAATATACATAGATTCTAGATACAAGATAATATAATCTATTGCTCTTTTTTATATATATATATGTTCGAAAAGGCAAATGAAGATATACATTTAGATCACTCCCATAGTTACACGAGTGTGGAAAATGAATTTCCTGACGTTTCATCAGTCTTGACTGAAACAACGCCACACTAAAATAAAAAACAACTAAAGTATGTCCTAGATTAACCAAACATCATTTTGAATTAAATAGCGTTTCTAAAATGAAAGTTAGAAATGCAGTTCAAGTATGTATATTTTTAATCTAAATAGTTTTATATAATTAAAAAATATTTCATATTTATTTTTATTTTTATCTTAACTTAGGACTTTTAGTAGGTCTATGGGTATAAAAAAAACATTATGAGTGCTTCAAAGATTCTGAGGAAACGGTCAAATTCACATACATCCATAATAATACTCGATAGTCAATAATCATAAGATTTTTACCTGAAGTATTTCTCATTTCTTGTTACAGAATAAAATATAAATACCTACCTTAAAAATTCTTAAATTATAATTTAGTAAACTGAGTAAATGGTATTATATAATATTGTATTGTATAACCTTTTTGACGTATATTCATATATTATAATCGCTATACGTTATAACATTTAAAACCACAAAGACCAGAATCATGACAAAATATATACTTTTTCATAACTAAAATATCAAGTTAATTATTAATCTTCAGCTAATTCATATTAGTTTATAATCAAGTTAGGTATGCAATATAAATATTAAATATTAAACTTAGTAGTTATTAGTTAAGTAAAAAATAATTTAGTACATACACTACAACTTATACGAGTATATGACTGTTGCCATAGTACGGTTTGGAATGTTGAGTTTCCACATAAATGCAGATAGATGGCGCCAGTCGGTAGTTCCACAGCTGATTTGGAGACTCAATTTGACGGTCTTGAAAAATGCATAATATCATAGGCCGATGTTCAACCTGTATATCTTAAATCGTGACTGTACCTCGAGTGTATCAATAGATGGCATCAACACATGGTATTGGTGGGTAGGTGGGTATAGGTGCTTGCAGTATGTATTTTATTTTTGGTTTGGTTCCTGGCTTGTAATATATTATTTTCCCCTGGCTATTAATAATTTCTAATTTCTATATAAAAAAAATAAATAATAGTAAGTTGTTACTTGTTAGACACATAACCAGGGCCGGTTTTAAGGGGGGGCACCGGTGGGCAATTGCCCGGGGGCGGCACACTTTGGGGGCGGCATTATCTCAGATAAAATAAACAAAAAATAATTTTTTTTTTTAAGAGGAAGATTTCTAAAAAATGATACATTTTATTATTATTTATTTTTTAAGTTCACATATGTATACATTTTGTTTTACCTACCTATATTTTATCATTTTAAATAAAGAAAAATAAAAGTTAATAACCAAGTAGGTAGGTACCTAATATTAACATTAGTGGGCTTATGTTTACTAGTTTAAACTAGACGTCGTATAGTATAACTGCGTTAGCCCGTATCTATTGGCAAATCAGGATTGTCGATTGTGGGAATTATCAAAATAAAACTATTTTTACAAATAGTCGATGACGACTGTTCGGGTTTCTAAGAAATATGTAAAATGTTTAAATGTAGATAATAATAATTTTGTGTTGTTGAATGTTGACTGCTGAATAAAGATATTGATAATTTATTTTATTTTGTCACCATATGAAGCAAATCGTTCTATACTTTTATTATTATTTATTGTTGTATAAGTATATGTTTCCGTATATGTTTGACAGTTTGAATTGGTACTTTGAATTTTATTCTCATTTATTATAAGGTAAGTTGATTTAGTTTATTATAAATTATAATATTTAATACATAAGATTCAGAAGTTGTTGCAATTGCATAATGTAGTACTTTACTTACCTACTAAAATACATTTGTGTCATTTCATATCATACTTTATACATATGAATTGAATGCAGTAATTTAGCCATAGTAGCAAGTAGGTAAATAATAATTAATAAGTAAGACTAGGTAAGTTTAATTGTGTCATAACAATTTTTTAGTTGAAATTATACTTTAATGGTGCTAAAAAGAGTCAAAGCTAGTGGTGCCTGAAATCGTAAGGAGGCAAAAAAAAGAAGGAAAAACTTAATGAAGTTATAAAAAAAACAAACAAAATAAATAGCATGTTTAAACAAAGAGAAGAGCATAGTGAGAACCATGGTAGCTTGGACAATGTTGATCACAATATAAAGTAAGTTTTCGTTTATGTTTTGTGATATAAATATATTATAATAGATTATAGTAATAGTAATTATAATTTAATGTTGAATTTGATTATATAGTGAGCCTCCCTCAGTTGAAGCTGTTGTTACAAGTGAAGAACATGATATTAATTACTCTGAAGTGTTAGAAATACCAGGGTATGTATTTTATAGTATTTTATTTTTAATTTAAAGTTATACTCATACAGAGTAGGTAATTATTTTAAATATTTTACATTTCACACAGTTGAATAATAGTATATTAGTAAATTATTATAATAATGTATATAATATGTATAAATATATAAGTTATATTCAAAGTATGAAAAATTCTCCATCAACTATAATTGATATGAGTTCTATGTTAAAAATAGAAGGTTTAGAAGACATTTACCCGTATGTGAGTATTGCTTTACACATGTTTTTATGTACTCCCTGTTCAAACTGTACCGCACTACCGCTGAACGGTCATTTTCAACTTTACGCCGAATAAAAACATACCTAAGGTCAACAATTTCTAAAGAGAGATTAAACTCACTTGCAATATTAAATATTGAATCAGAAATAACAAAACAAATTAAATATGAGGATATTATAGATCATTTTGCTGATATTCAATCAAGAAAAAAATTGTAAAATAAACAATAAATATTATTATATTACTATAATATTATTGTATATTATATTATTAATTGTATATCATTCATTATTATTTGAATCATGGAAGATTCTAAGTAGATAGTACCTTTGACCTAAGTTATAAATTAGTTACTTATGTTTTTATTGTATGGTTTACCTACTATTAAAAATATAATATTGGAATGCATAGGTACCTACCTAGTTCAAATTGCTAAAAACTAACTGCAAATTAAATTGTCAATGAGAAAGGGAAACATAAAAAAAGATTAAAGAATTAATTGTATGCCCCCCCCCCCCGAAAAAAAAAAATTTAGCCACCACTTCTATGGTATTAAAAAAATTGTGTTGGAAAGGGGCGCCATAAATATTGTGCCCGGGGGCGAAAAATTCCTAAATACGGTCCTGCACATAACTACGAAAGCTATAGCTGATTCACAGAATAACGCTGATTGGCCATACTAATTAGTGATTTCGCGTCGACGATACTTCGTCGAGTCCGACTACACGGGTATTCCAGAAGATTATCTATTTTTGTACCATACCCGATCCACCTATTAATAATAGTTATTTCTTTTGATATTGTTATCATGGTTTTTATGCAGTTCAATTTATTATACGGAGTACGGACATGGTTCTTATTAAATATTAATCACACATTCATTCTCCATACGGTCTCGTGTCATCGCGATCGAATTTCATACCATTTTATTTGAAAGTTGTTTTTCTTTTATTTACTTAAGTACAACGCAATTTTTTTTAAATTAAATAATATTATATTATAATTTATAATAAAATAATCATAATTTTAATATGAAGCGTTTTTTGACAACTACCTTGGGTGTTTCATCTAATTCTTTATCCACGAAAAAACATAAAACATCAGATATAATCAATGAAGATTTAATAATTGAAGAATCTATAGACGAACCTAATGCTATATTGCCTAGTTTGAATGTCGATCAAACGAATAATGTACCTAGAGAATAATGACGTGTCAGCTGCAACACCCGCAATTGAAAATTATCTAAACATTACTTGTTTGATGGTAATTATTATAAAATAACTTCAAGTGTGGACAATAAATTAATAGCTGAATGCCAATTGTGTAACAAAACAATAAACGGTCAAATAAATTGCATTTTGGAATATACTTAGCAGAAGTTCTGTCGCTTCTGACAAAATATACGACATTTGTAATGCGAAATTTCCTGTACCAATTATTACCCGTTGGAATTCAATATATTTTACCGTAAAGAAAGTGATCACAAATAAAGAAAAATTGTTAGTCGCATTTGATGAGTTAAAATTAAATAAATTAAAACAATCTGAATGGGCATTTCTCGATGAATATTGTTTAATTATGGAACCTTTAGCAACATCTCTCGACCTAATGCAAGGGGAAAAAAACTGTTTTTTAGGATATGTTGCCCCTACAATTATTGCTCTTAGACTTAAATTAATCCAACCAACCCATTTAATCTATTGCAAACCATTGGTTTATTCAATTATCAAGAGTCTTGAAGAACGTTTTAAATACATTTTTGATTTAACGCATATTAAAAGTAAACCATTTATTTTGTCAGCAATCAGTCACCCAAAATTCAAACTATCTTGGTTGCTAATTAGATATTTAGCTGTGTGTAAACAATTGTTTATAACTGAATGTAATTTAAAATACGCAATTTAAAATAGAACTGATGAAAATGGCTCTGATGAAAATGAGAACAGTGACCATGAATTTTATCAAATTCTTAGTGGGGGTAGTTCTCTTGAAAATCAAATTTCTTTACAGGGGTCAAATAATACTTCTAAAAATACAAATCATGCAAGTGTTCAAGCACTTTCATATTTGCATACAAAAAAAAAATAATTTGAAATTTTAAATAACTTACCAACTGTAAAAAAAGTTTTTTTTAAATATAATACATCTCTACCATCATCTGCCCCTGTTGAGCGGTTATTTAGAAGTGGTTCACAAATTTTAGTTCCCAGGAGAAACCGACTTAGCAACAATACCTTTGAAATGCTATTATGCTGCGGGTCTCTTGATAAATAATTCTCGTAAGATTTAAATATTACATGAATTAGTATGTACCTATGTAGGAATATTATTTTTGGTATTAGTATTTAATCATATAATTTAATATACTTGTATAATTTTTTTTTCTTTATTGTTATTACTTATTACTAATTTAAGTTCTTTAAAATATTTGATGCTTGTCTTGAATTTACTTTTTTAAAAACAAAACTTTTTATAAATTATTATTATGACTAAAAAATGGGATATACATTAAGGTCTAAGAAATACATTGTTATTATTATTTTTTTTTTGTGACATTTGTATGATAAAATATCATTAATTAATATAGGTAATTAATTAATTATTAGGAATTTTATTTTTTATTTTGATATACTAGTACACTACATAATTACAATAAAAAATTGCCTATTGATATTGTTGTTTATTATTGAGCCATCATAGATATTATTACAAGTATGAACTATTGGTTATTTTAACCGACAAATAATTTTTTTTTAAATATCTATTTATTTATCTAGATAAAAACATAATTATCTTTTATCTTTATCTAGATATTTAAAAAAAAATTATCTATTATCTTTATCTAGGTAAATTCACACGTATTATCTTTTATCTTTATCTAGATAAATTTTGCATTATCTACTCTCAACACTGGGTGTAAGTAATAAATTAAAGTAGTAGGTACATACTTTTAAATTCGTTGTAGGTACTGTTGCGACTTTTGAAACACTAAACGATGGAAAAATGTAAAAACGAAGCAGTGCAATAAGTTAAATTATCACAACCAACAAAAAAAGTAATTTTATATTATACTATTTCTAATAAGTAATATTATACTATATAATATATCTGCTAAAATTTGAGGTTTTATGTATACCTACTTAATAATTTATCGCGAAACTACAGCATTCATGCAACGACGAAGGCAGACCGAATTAGACATAGGGATGGCAACGATATATCGATATGTCCGATATATCGATACTTTCTTTCGATATATCGATATTTATTTATCGTCGTTGTTCTTCGATATTTATCGGATATCGATATAAACTGTCGATATTATCAAAATATCGTATCGAGACAAAATATCTACACAAAATTCGTATTGTAGGCTAATAACCTAAGCTGTTGAAGCCTTTTTCACTGATAAAAAAAAAAAAAAAAAAATTTGTATCGAGACTGCTTTGTGCTGCTAACAGTTGGTACTTTTTTTTTTTAATCAGTTTTCGTGTCTCACTCCGGGAGAAGTAGTTGTAGGTACCCGTATTAGGGTACCCTCATAGTTTGTATTTTAAGTTGGACAAACTGTAATATTTTTAATTAAATTTCAGTATTTATGGTTATGTTGTTAACTACTAACTACAAATTCGCGCTAAAAAATACGATTTGTCATTTGATACCGCCTAACCTAACCGACCGTTCTTTCACGATTTCGCATTTCGCTTAAACGGTTAAAGTGTTAAACGCGAAACGCCTTAAATTGGTTAAGCTTTGAAGCACGTGAGCACGTTTATAACTTATAAGTTTATTTTTCATTTTGCATTTATCTACATTCTACACCATAGTCCATAATGGCTAAAATAAGTAAAATTTGGAGATACTTTGACAACGTCAATAAATTGTCGTCAAAGTGCAAACTATGTGGGAAAATTTGCCCAACTGCAGGAAATACGTCAAACCTTTTTTCTCATTTAAAAAACGTACATAAAGATACCTCGACCTCTGACAATAATACTGATGAAATTGATCAATTTAGAGTGACTAAATTTAATTTACAATAATATATTAGAGTTAATGGAAAATAAAATATATTTTTACTCTTTACATAATATACTTATAATTTATATTAAATAGGAATCAAAAAATGCTACTGCAAGTCGTGTTGCTGAAAATAATAATACTGATATATCCGGAATTCCAGCTAAAAAACCATTTCAACCTTCAATAGAGGACAGTTTAAATTTTGTATCTTCAATGAGAGGTAAATCATATTAATTAAAAAACTGCAGTAATAAAAATAGGTACTCATAAAAATTTGTATTTAATGACTTATAGTTGGAAACACCAAAAGTGAGGAAATAGCCGATGCACTTTTATATTTTATTTGTAAAGACAATATACCATTTTCCACTGTTGATGGTAGTGGATTTAAGCACTTTATGCAAATAGCTTGTCCACTTTATAAAATTCCTTCTAGGAATACAATTAAAAATAAGTTAGATATGAAGTTTGATTATTTATCTAACATTTTCAAAGACAAGTTAAAAGATATTAATAATATATCTCTTACATCTGATATTTGGACGGATATTCAAATGAAAAGCTATATTGGCCTAACCATACACTATTTGGAAGGCACTAAATTTAAATCTGGTAATATTTTATACGAATAATAATATTTAATATTTTTAACTATTATTAGTGTTGAATTTTAGGTACATTAGGTGTTCATGAATTAAGCAAATCCCACACATCTGAACATATTGGTGAGTCATTTAAAACTGTTTTGTCTCAATGGGAAATTAATCACAACCAAATAATTGCGATCGTAATCGACAATGGTACCTAATAATTGATCTTAGAATTAATTTATATTTATCTTATACACATATTATATGTTTATAGCTGCAAACATGAAGAAAGCAGCTAGTGATATATTTGGCACCGAGAAATATATTCCATGTTTTGCTCATACCGTCAACTTAATTGTTAATAATGCATTAGACAATTGTACCGGTTTAAATGAGTTCATTGATAAAATAAGAAATACTGTGAAGTATATCAAAAACAGTGTTAATGTTAACGATGAACTAAGGAGAATCCAAAAAAACGATGGTTTGTAGTTTATGAAATTGTATTATTAATTTATTTTGTACTAAATTATATTTATTTTCAGGTATACCAGAAGGTAAAATATTAAAGTTGATACTGGATGTTAAAACCCAATGGAACAGTTTATATTATATGTTAGAAAGATATTTACATCTGTACCGGATAATATCATCAATTCTGATGGAGAGACCAGGTGCACCAGACATGATAACAAGCAGAGAACTTCAAGTTCTCTAAGAAGTAAAATTATTAATGCAACCTTTTGAAGACTTAACAAAAAAAATTTCTGGTGAAAAGTTTGCTATAATTAGTACAATCTTACCCTTAATTAACTGCAGAACTAATGCTGTAACAAATATTCAAACTGCAACACAAATTGGAAATGATTTTAAAAAAAACATTTTATTTGAATTAAATAAGCGGTTTAAAAATCTGATTTTCCTCTAGCAACTTTACTGGACCCAAGGTAATATATTTTAGAATTTAATTCAATTAATTATTTCTGAGATTCTAAGCATAGCAATAACAGTATTTTCTTTAAGATTTCTTTTTTAGATTTAAGAACGTTCATTTTAAAGATCCAGTGCGATGTCAAAGAGCTATTGAAATAATAAAAAACATATTAATACACAAAGAAAATTCAGAAAATCATGCATCCACTGAGCCTTCCACAAATGATCTGGCTGTAAATAAACCATCAGATTCGTTTGATCTTTGGTCATACCACACTTCTGTGGCAACCGAACAGGTTCAAAATAAAAGTTCTCCTATGTACCAAGAGGTGAGATTTATTAATTAACAAATCAATTCTTAATATGTTGTGATTTAATTTTTATTTCAACTTTTCTATTAATATATTTAGCTTTATGATTATTTGGGAAAGCCTGTTTCCGACATACAAACTGAACCACTTCAAGCTTGGGAAATTATGAAGTCAATGTACCCAAACTTATACCAAATTACCAGGCAAAAACTAGGTATTGTTTCTACTTCTGTCCCATCAGAACGGTTGTTTTCTAAAAATGGTCAAACCATTTCAAAAGCAAGGAACAGATTGACAGGTAAGCGATTGTGTAAGCTGATCTTCATGAGTTCTTTGAGTGAAGCAGATTGGTTTAATACTTCCAAAATTGTATTTTGCATTCTATATTATATTCAATTATGTTAACTAACTTTTTTATATATTGTTAATAAGTTTTGTTTTATTACGTTTTTTGTTAAAGTTTATATTATTTTCTCGACATTTTAAAGTTTAATGTTATGTACTGAATTTGTAAAAAGTGTATTGCTATTTATATTTATAAATATTTGTGAAGGTTATTATTCTGTGCGAACTACCTAAAGATATGTTTCAACTTGCAGGTTATCAATGAATTCAATTGGACAGTATTAAAAATTATTTCATCAAATTTAATGAAATAATTTTCAATACACCTGGACCGGGCTAGACCTGGGTAATCAACAAAACAGTAACTTAATAATATGTTCTTGTCCATTTTCACAAATAAAATTAATTAAATAATTTGTGTTATTGTTTTAATACAATTTAAATTAGACTAGCCTTACAGTTTTGCAACAGCAAAAGCATTTTTCTGTTGGGAACTAATTTATAGTAATTTATAAGCGTAACTCGTAAGTGGTATGCGGTGGCATTTCTTAAATTACTTTTTAATTTACTAGCGGGCATATGGCGTGTTAATAAGTGGAGGCTGTGGTGTGGAATCAAACACACCGCAGTAGGCAACATTTTTACATTCAACTGGCCGGAATCGCTATCGCCTTAAAAAATCTGAAATAAAATTTCAGTCGATATATCGTTAAAAAGTCTCGATATATCGATATATCGATAACAGGTTGACTTCGATAATTTGTCATCGATAAAATTGAACGATATATCGGATTTTCGATATATCGTTGTCGAGACGAATTTTGCCATCCCTAATTAGACAATAGAAAATTATACACGCGGTCACCTACTATCAATATTACTATTATCAATATATTATTATTTACTATTAATTTAATAATAAATACTTATTATTACGTACCTACCAAGGTGCATTGATAAGGTGCCGTCACTTATTTAAAAACTTGATAGAACATTTTACTACAGATAGTCGTCACCACCGGGAGCGCTGTATGCCCTAAAGAGGCCGATAAATGAACAGTTTTGTACACCAAAGCTATAGAGAATTTAAAATATATTATGTGGTTCACATCATTACAGCGGATTCTGGGTATGCTTTGAGGCCGTGGATGATAACTCTACTTCATGATCCTCAGCCTAACACACCAGACGCACATTTTAATAAATGGTTTTTAAAAACGGAGATCATTAATAGAAAGATATAATGGTGTTTTAAAAATGCGATTACGGTAAATAAATATTAAATTAACTTCAAATAATTTTCAAATATTCAATTATTTCTTAAATTTTAGCTGTCTATTAAAAGTTGAAACCCAGAGTATTGCAATATAGTCCTGTAAAAGCATCTAAAATAACCAATACGTGTTTCATATTAAATATATGTATCGAAAACAATGTCATTGAACCTATATATGATGATTTAAATATTGAGGATGAAGATGAGGATGAGAACAATCATAATTATACACATTTTAAAATTTATATATTTATATTAGCAATTAATATATTCAAATACATAATAAATGACAATGTATATAATATGATATTACGTTGAAGTGAATTTCAAAAACCTCTATAATTCATAAAAATGTTTCTATTTGTACCTAAGATTTGAAAATTTAATACAAGATTCCCCGTAAGTTGTGATAGTAGCAGTTGAGAAATATTAAAAATCTATATGCAGGATTTTTTTATGAGCTTTTAAAGTTTTAATGTTAACATAACTTATAAAAACCTTGAAAATTTGCAAATTATATTGTATTTAAAAATGATAAAATGTTCAATTTGTATCAGGGCTTGAAACCGTTATTAATTTAATCGAAAATTTTTTGGATACCGGTTTCAGTTTTTTATCGGTCTTGTTGTTAGCGGTAACCAATTACCGTTACTATATTCAAAATTACAGGTTACCGTTAGGTAAGTGATAACCTCTTCCAAAACATGTCGGTTACCGGTAACCGAATGAATACCAGTTTTCTAAAAAAAAAATTTTACTACACCTATGTACTTGTACTTAATACAATATTCGTATTGTTATAGGAATCAAGCTATTTTTAGACTTCCCAGTACAATATACGATGAGGGAGACTATCGAGTACCGTCATTACCAACCGATTATATTTTATGTTATAGGTAGGTAGGAAATAGAAATGTAGAATACCAATTATTTGAATTATTATTACAAGAATTTAGACTAGGGAAAAAAACGAAGATATAATAGTATGATTTAAAAATAGTTTTAAGAAGTTATTATTTATTAAACCATTAGAAGCTGCGAGCGTATAATCATAGAGTAGCTAAAATAAATTAAACATAATATTATTATTGTTCATACGTAACGGTAGTCAGTATTTATAAATACCGATAATCGGTTCTTAACCGGTTAAAATATATTACGTTATTATAACGTTCTATGTTAAAACCGTTTTGTGGTAACCGGTAACCGATAACCGGAAGTACAAATAGGTTTATAATAACGGTAACCGATTATAGGTTATAGTTACTGTTGTGTGTTCATCACGGCCAATCGTGGTATTATTTTTCGCTCTCTTATCTGTGCAATCACCGGTCAATGTTCAATAGCGTTATAGTGTTTAATTATTTATACTTTTATCTGTATATTTTCCGGTTAATGTTCTATAGTGTTACAGTGTGATTACATAATGTTGTGCTTACTATGTAATGATGAAATTTATCAAGGCGACGAGTTAAAATGTACTGCCTGTAAAGAATTTTTACATTTTTCTTGCGCCAGCCTCAGAGAAGCATCCTTTCGAAAAATGGGGAAAGCAACGAAGGATAACTGGTGTTGTGTTAACTGCAAATCTGCAACGGTTTGTAACACAGCTCTTAACAAGAATGTCAACTCTAGTGATGAGTCAAATGAACCCCTTACTTGCTTAACCGAATCGGTGAAGTTTATGAGTGCTCAATTTGATAGTTTCTCTAAACAGTTAAGTGAGGTCCTTAACACAATTAAAGAGCTAAAAGAAGAGAATAAGTGTTTAATAATGGAAAACAGTAAAATAAATAACATCGTAAAAATATTGTCAAGGAAGGTCAATTTATTGGAGCAAAAGGCTGTGAGCAATAATGTGGAAATTATCGGAGTACCTGAATCGCCTAATGAAAGTTGTATAGAAATTGTAAAGAACATTGCGGACAAGTTGGGAGTAAATCTATCAGTAAATAAAGCCTACCGTATGTATTCTAAGATTTTAAATAAACCTAAGAAAATTATTGCTGTATTAGACTCGGTCGATAATAAAAATAAAATAATGGAGAATATGAAAATTAAAAAATTAAATGCTAATAATTTTAATATCAATTGGGGGAAACGGTAAAATCTTTATTAATCATGAACTTTCACCTTATAATAGGGATTTCTTTTATAAAGTTAGAATATTTGCTAAAAATAATGATTTTAAATTTACGTGGTACAACGACTTTAAAATATTTATAAAAAAAAATGAAAATTGTAAAGCAAATATTATATTTGATGAAACTGATCTGACAAAGCTTCAGTAAAATCATCATTCAAGTTGTAAAATAAATTTTGATAAATAACATTCATATCATGAATGACTTTAATGTATTAAATAATTATTTAGATTATAAAACAAAATATTTTGATTCCTTTTCTGAATTTGTAAAAACGCATAAATATGTTAACGGTAAGTTTATAAGTGTCTTCTGTAATAATATTAGGAGCATTAATGCTCATTTTAATGAATTTTTATTGTTTCTTAACAGTGATACTAACTGCTGTAAATTAGATGTAATAATATTAACTGAAACCTGGCATAATGTAGAATACTGTAATTTTAAGATTCCTGGATATAGACTGTCTTTCTCGAGTATTAAAAGAAACCAAAATGATGGTATAATTGTATTTACCAGAACACAATTATGTATAGAATTAGTTGAATACAAACATACTGTGGCTAATCTTATGAAACTAAATTTTGTAATAAATAATACTCCATTTACCATTTTATGTGTATACAGGTCCCCCTCAAGTGACATCAATGAATTTTTGCCCATCTTAGATAACATTCTAAAAGACGAAATAAATAATAAAGGCTATCAAATTATAATTGGTGATATGAATATAAACATTGTGGGTCCGAATTTCACTAATAACGAATATCTTGATAAGATATCACAATATGGATACGAATCATTTATTAATGTGTTTACTAGAACACCGCTAGGTAGCAAACATTCTTGTTTATACCATATTTTTGTCAAAAGTAATAATAACATTAACGTTAACGGTAAAATTGAGGCTGGTGTGATTCAAACTAGTATTACGGACCACTTCTCAACAGTTATAGGTATTCAAATACATAACCAGAATCAACAAAAAAGTAATAACGTATATAAGACAATAAATTACTGCGATCTGAATGAAATATTAAAAAATACAATTGGAATAAAGTGTATATTAATAACAATGTTAATGAATGCTACAATGTTTTTATTAATATGGTTGATAGTGCTATAAGTATGACCTCAATAACTAAAACAGCCAATTCAAAAAACAAATGTCTAAAAGAATGGATGACACCTGGCTTGCTTTGCTCTCTACGTAATAAACAAAAACTATCCTTAAAAGTTCATAAACACCCAAGTAATCACAAATTACGTGCACACTACATACTTTATAAAAATAAATTTTCAATAATTTTAAGATTAGCTAAAAACAATCATTACATAAATAAATTCAAAGAGGTTTCATATAGCCCAAAATTAACATTTAAACTGATTAATGATGTAGCTAATACAAATTGCAAAATTAAAAATGATGAGGAAATACATTCAATATTTTTTGGTAATGAAAATATCAATTCATCTTTAAACCCAATTAGGGTTTCCAATATTTTTAATAAGTATTTTGCAACCATTGGGAGTAACCTTGGAGGCTTGATAAATAAATCAAACTTTCATTATGATGAACCAAATACAACTGAATCTTTTGATACAATTTTAATGAAAAAGTCAGTGTCGACGAAGTTTTATTAATTATCAACAATTTAAAAGATAAGACAGCAGCTGGATATGATGGCATATCAGTTAAAACACTAAAACTCATAGCAAAAAATATCTCAGTACCATTAACCCATATTTATAACTTAAGCATATCGGAAGGTACATTTCCAGATATATTTAAACTAGCCATTATAAAACCATTATATAAAAGTGGTGATCGAACAAGTATTAGTAACTATAGACCTATCTCAATGATCAGTAATTTCGCCAAAATACTTGAAAAGGTAATAAAAAGTAGGTTAATACAATTTTTAGAAAAAAACAATATTGTGTCTAAAAACCAGTTCGGTTTCAGACCTAAATTAGGTACTGAAAATGCGTTATATAATGCGACATCATTTATATATAATGCACTTGATAACAGTAAAAAAGCAACAGGAATTTTTCTGGACCTGGCTAAAGCTTTTGACACGGTGGATCATGCTGAACTTATCAATTTACTTCCTAATTTTGGTATAAAAAAATCAAGTTTTAAATGGTTCAAGAGTTATCTAGACAAAAGAAAACAAAAAGTAAAAATCAATAGCATTTTAGGGGATGAAATGTTAATTACTTGTGGAGTACCTCAAGGGAGTGTTTTGGGTCCTACTTTGTTTATATTATATATAAATAGTATATGTGAACTTGATATCAATGGACAAGTCGTAACGTATGCAGATGATACTTGTTTACTTTTTTCTGGTGATACTTGGGATAACGTTCGAACAAAAGCTACACTCGGTTTCAAAAAAGTATTAGGTTACTTGAATCAAAGAAAACTTACAATTAATTATAAGAAAACAAATTTTATTAATTTCTCTATTCATAAGGATGAAAATAATTTTGATCATTTAAAAATACACAATTGTGGAAATGAACCTTGTGGTGAGTTAATTTGTCAAAGTATTTTCAGAGTGTCGTGCACTAGATATCTAGGATTAATAATCGATAATAACTTGAGATGGAATCTACACGTGAGTAATATTGTGTCACGACTACGAACAGTGTCTTTCAAATTTTATAAATTAAGGAATTTTTTACCAATTCATACTTTAAGAATAATTTATCTTGCCTTATATTAAGCAATATTACAATACGGCCTGTTGGTCTGGGGAGGTACAGCCAAAAACGCACTACAGCCACTAATAATACAACAAAGATTAATAATTAGGATCTGTCTGAGTAAGATAAGCCTAGAAGGATCAACAATAGAAAACTTTAAACTATTCAATGTTCTATCACTAGAAAAACTTTACAAAAAAATAGCTATATTTTTCATAGTTAAAAACTATTATCAATGGGTGGACGTCGTTAACATTAATGAAAAAAGAGGAAATAGAGCATACAATGCTAAGATACCTTATACTAAAAAATCTTTTGGGCAAAAATTTGTTAATTATCTTAGTCCCACATATTTCAACTCACTGCCAATTAATATTAAAATAAGTATATACGATAACTCCAGGAATCTTATAAAGATTCTTAAAAAGTCGAATCTAAAAAAATTAATTTTCAACTGGTTAGAAACTCATTTAGACTAGTGTTTACCGTTTATGTATATTATAATTCATGTATTTGTTTATTTATTTATATTTTTATCAATTATTGTATTAATTACTAGATTTTGTAACTCTCTACCATCACCACAAGCTTGCTTACAGGTGGTAGATAGATTCATCTTATTATTATATTACTGTAAATTTGCTCTTTTTGAGCTATGTATAATTTATTATAATAAATGAATTTTTAAAAAAAAAAAAAAATAGGTTCCCCAAAATTCCGGGAAATTACCGGTTTTCGGTAAAAACCGGTAACCGGTTTCAAGCCCTGATTTGTGTAGCTAATGATTGTAAATTTAAAACAAAGATTTCCAAGGTTATACTGAAATCACACTGCTGACTATCATGTTTATTATGATTAATGACTATTGAGTTTAAAATAATTCGATTTTCATCTGATTTTATTTTTGTTTTGTGACGTGTGTACTGCGTATGTCGTATGTGTATGACACTTTAAATCGGTCAATAATACGCATCTACTTCCTAAATAATTCAGTACCTATTTTTAAATAATGTCTTCTAATGAAAATGAAAAATGTGATTGTAATAAAAAACGCTGTCTTGTGAATGATGTGAACTGGACTCACCACTTAAATGGTTGCCCCGTTCGTAAATCTAAACGAAAAAATCAAACTACCGAGACTTTTTTTACTTAACCTCAAGCCAAAAAAATATGTAAAGATTTTACCAGAATATCAGAATGTAATTTATGTATTTATTTTTATTGTTCTATTACGTATTATTTTTACAACTTTAATTATATTAAACAAATTTCCTATTTATGAAAAGTGATAAAAACAGCGATACTTTGGAAGTTGACGGTGAAAAACCTACAACGTCTTCAAGTGAATATGAAAAAAAAATCTCCGAAAAATCTAAATTTGACTTACACTGCAGATTTGGGTAAATAGTATTTTCATAATGTATACTAATTTTTAGGTATTCATATTTTTATTTAAAACAATATTTTGATGGTAAAATAAACACTTACAAATTGGTAAAAATAAAAAAATGATTAATTTATAGTCAAATAAATTATTTGATTGAATATAGGATTTTAGTATTTTGCATTTAAATGTTTTACTATATTGTGTTAATTTAATGTAGACCAACTAATTTTGTATTAAATAATAACGATCTACCTATCTATTATATAGATTTGCAATTATATTTTAATTTATAAACACCTACTTGAATTATTATATAAAAGTAATGGATTCTAATGATATTGAAAATAGTAATACAACATATGAAGAACCGATTGTCCTTGCTACTTCTACTTGTCTTCCAGTTCCAGGTAATAAATAAAATAACCATCACTACTCATTAGGTGTGATTCTTAACCATACCGAGTTTATTAACTATAATAATTTAAATGCTATAATCGAAACTCACAAAAATGTTGAACACGTTGAACACGATAAAAAAAATCATACCAATATATCAATTTTTGAAAGAGTTATAAAAATCGAATTTCGACAAAAAGTCCAGATGTCGGCAATTAAGTCACAATATTATAATCGTCACTCCGCGCGAACGCCGTTGTGATAAGAAAATGTTTAATAATCGTCTAATCGACTTTAAAGTTATATCAAACGACGGGAAATATTCTCTGCAATAAGTTCAGTTTTATTAAATAACTATGGAAAAATCTGTCGAGTTGTAATCGCTTATCCTGTGTATACTATACCTATAATACACAACACGGATCATTTGACCACCCTCAACTAATTAGGTAGGTTGGCTATGGTTGAGAGTGGCGGCATTGAAAAAAGGTTCACCGTGACGAGGTGATGCCGTTGAGAAAATAGTGTAAGGATCAGTGGCGGTGCTACTGATTCAAATCCACTATGAGAGACCTTCTATATATATATAAAAGGGCATGGCTCCACCGGAGGGGGATTAAATTTATTATAGTACTTATTATAGTTACTTATAGTGCATATTATTAATAAAAATTAGTAACAATGTTTTTTAATTTTTTAATTATATTTTAAAAACACTGTAATAAGTAGGTATGCAAAAACACATACAAATAGACTATAATACATAAATAATAAAATTCAATTGCTAATTAATAACCATCAATTTAATGGTTGTGGGGGGGGGGGGGGGGGGCAATGGTCACTAGTCCTCCTGGATATGCTACTCCATGAATGTACAAGCCAAGTCTATGTGTTTACGGATTGTGAAAAAGATGATAATATATATGAGTAGTGGGATTTAGTGCTTACAATATGCAATATACATAATAATATGTATAACTTTTAATTTTAGAGGGTAACCAGTGTGGTGAACTTCCCTCCTCACCCAATTCATGTTATGGGATCAAATTGTTTGTAATCAAATTTACTTATTGTTGTATATAATATTATAGATTGTAAATACTCTATTTTATATAATAAAAAAAAAAAATATTTAAATATTTCAGGAAAATTTGCAACAAATAGTAAATACCCAACGCGCGCCGTGTAGTGATGGTATAAAATAACAGGAACTGTGATTTATAACAGTTATCCAACGAGTAGCAGTAACAGGCTGTTACTCAAAAGAAAAAATAACAGTTACTAATATTTTTTTTTCTTATGTTATTTCCCTGATGTGCTGTTCCGATAACACCGATAACAGATAATAGCAAAGTTGTTATACTCCAAAGAACAAGTTACAAATTTACAACAACTTTACTGACCAACTGTTATTATACGATTTAAGATATTTTAACGAGGTTATTACTTATATAAGTATTAGTACCTACTTTAATGTTCTATAACATGTTATTTTTTTTATAATTTTAATATTAAATAGCTGCTAACTTACAAATTACTATTTTAGTATTTTAGAGTTTTACCAAAATATGAGTAAGTATAAAAAATAAAAAATACCATTAAAATAACAATTGTTTTAATATTATTTTAATATTCACTATATTTTTATTTTATATAATCGTTAAATAATTGAACATATTTTATAAATGAAAATAAAATAATATTGTTATAAAATAACATTAATAACAATATTTAATATGTTTACAACACATAGTAACAATATTCAATAACTTTAGAATACTGTATAATATAATATTAATATATAATATATAATAATATAATATAATACTATATATTATACTTTACAATATTAAATTACATAATTATATAAACAAAATAAAAAAGCTTTGATATAGACCAATATTTTATAGCTTTATAGCCCTTATAAATGTAGGTATTAAATATTATATACATACAATTAATTTTAAAAATAACTCATAAATACACCTAAGAACTGGTAGCACCTACCTTTTTGTTACTTTCTTAGTTAATTTTCAAAATAAAATAAAATAACATTAATAACAATATTTAATATCTTTACAATACATAGTAACAATATTCAATAACTTTAGAATACTGTATAATATAATATTAATATATAATATATAATACTATATACTATACTTTACAATATTAAATTACATAATTATATAAACAGAATAAATAAGCTTTGATATAGACTAATATTTTATAACTAAAAATATAAAATAATTAAGTACATTTTAATTTAAAACCTCAATTTCTGTTATACAATATACATATTGTTTAGATAATAAAAATACATTTAAATTCATCATAATATTTACTCAAATGTCATAATTTCATGTTGAATTATAATTTAAAAACAATAACATTTCTACTTTTTCACTTTTAAGTCGACAACGACGATCGTTCAAAATAAGTCCTGCTTTCGAAAAAATACGTTCACAAGGAACTGAAGTACCAAGGCAACATAAAGTTTGCTTAGCCAAAATATGTAAGTATGGATAGTTATACTTATGTTCTTGCCACCATTTAAGAGGATCCATATTTCTTTTTAGCATACCATCTTCTAGGTACCTTTGTACCTCAATTATTGCACGCGACTTAGATGTACCTGAAGGTATTAATTTGGCTATGCTCGTGTTTCCCAAATCGATGGGCTATTTGATGTGGATGGGGTGTCTATACTTATATCATCAGGTTGGTCTTGATTTTGTTCATCCAGTTGATTCGATCTTTCTAAATAAATTATACTTGCAGTTTTTTCAATTATTTCATTTTTTGTTGTTTCAGATAGTGAATTATTATTATTAAATGGAATGTTTTTGAAACGTGGATCCAAAAAAGTACACCTACATAATGTTTTACTTTTATCAACGTTTTCCATGCGTCTCGTTTTTCCATGTTATCTAATAGTTGTTTGATAATCATCAGTGTCCTTTCGTTAAATTCCATTGTATGCAACTTTTTGCATGCATTTAATAAGCCTTGAGTTAATACTATGACTATAGATTCAGTCATGTATGATTCACCACTGACTGCTCTAGTAGCCTCTTCAAAAGGTCTGAGTACAGTACACAATTCTTTTATTATAGACCATTCATCACTGTTTAAGGTTTGAGGTGCCTTATCAAGCAAACCTAATGTCCCCCTTGTAGGATTTTCTAGTTCAATAAAACAATTCAACATATAATACGTAGAATTCCACCTAGTCTGGACATCTTTGAGTAATTTTTTAGGTTTATCTATCCCATTATTTATTTGATAAGTTTTGAGTTTATTATTTGCTACTGTACTTCTACGAAAATATGTGACAATGGTCTTAACTTTATCAATAAGTTCGTTTTCTAAAGTAAGAGCTGATTGAACAACCAAATTTAAGGTATGAGCAAAGCATCCTAAGTGTTTAAGTTGAAGTGAACCTAATGCATTTTTGATATTAGTAGCATTGTCAGAGACAGCTAACTCTATTTTGCCTTCAAGTTGCCATTCATCAATAGTTTTTTGGATTTGTTCACTCAAATTTATGGCAGCATGGTTTTCATTAAATGAAGAACAACTTATGAGAATCGACTGTAAACTAAAATTTGAATCAACAAAATGTATTGTGATGGCCATAAAACTTTCGTTGTTTCGAGATGTCCAACAGTCGGTTGTTAAACACACATGTTTTGCTTCCTGTACTACTAACTCTTTAACTTCTCTCAATCGCTTTTCATACAAGGCTGGAATATATTGTTTGGAGATTGAATGGCGATTAGGAAGTGTATAATTAGGGTTCAATATTTTAACAAACTGTTTAAAACCCTTGTCCTCAACTAATTTAAAAGGTTGGTAATCTTTTGTGAATAAATTTAAAAGTGACTGATCTATATCTTTTTTCATATCAACTGTCATTTTTTTTGGAAAGTATGTAGCTATAGACAGTTGTTTACGTTCATGAGATTTCGCATTATTATCAGCTTGCATTTGGCTTTGACCAGTTACTATTTGAGAAAAAGCATTTGCATTTGCATTTGATGGAGCTGAATCAATTAATGAAGTTTGTTGAGAAGTACTTGGTATAGAGGTAGTTGATGGCAATGATATAGAAGAAGAATTTATCGAATTGTCGTTAGTATGATGTTTACTACTAGGGTCATCAATACTGGATTCAGTTGATTGATTCTAGTTTTAATAACAACAAGAGTAAAGAATAATTAATTAAACCAAAAAATTAAGTTGTTTTAATGTGATATTAATTTATAAATTTACTTACTTCATTTATACTTTGTCCTTGTTTTAAAAATATAAGATGACGACTAGATAAGTGTTTTTTTAGATTAGTTAGTGTCGACTTATAAGAATAAATTTTATGGCATATATCACACTTAGCATTGACATTGTCTTTAATTGTAAAATAAGCCCACACTGAGCTGCTTCTCCTATCCATGACTTATTTTTACAAATAAATTTTACTTGTTGAAATATAATAAAAAAACTATCAACAGTATAAACAGAATAAACCTTTTTATTAAATAACAACAGCACTTGATCGTCCTAACAGTAGAAACGTAATGAATAATATTTGTTATGGTAGGGCTGCTATATTGTAATAATTGTAATATCTAACTTGTATTCACATTTCATAACATGTCAACATATTGTTATGAGTTGTGATTTAAATTGTTTTATAGAACTCCAGTGATAATTGGGTATAAAAATAGAATTCATAAACACAGTTTCTTTAATAATAATAATAATGTTATATTTAAATTTAAAATAATGTATAATGTATAATATTACAGTATAGAAATAGAATTATGTAACGTAAATTAAATCATCAAAACAACAATACTGATTTACATCAATTTTAAATTAAAATATACCAAGTATGATCTTTATATGTAATAATATCTAATAGATACATTATAAATAAAAACATGTTAATTAAATAATATTTTCATTTCTGCTTTACTGTCAAGTAGATATTAACGAATTTCAGTATTCAGATCTCTTAATTTTCATTGTTAAGGGGCCTGTGTGTGACCTGTTATTTGTTCAAAAATATACCTTACAAAAAAAATGTCACGACTCGTCGAGTTTATATGATTTCGAACATTTTTTTTCTTTTTTTTTTGAATGAAAATATTTTACATGATGCATTGGAATGAAAAATAATAGTTAGAATTTAATCAATTTTTACAAGTTTTTTACATTTTTGTCTTAATTTGGTTTTTAACAACGTAATGCACCCTGTAAAAATCTTCCCTAATCTAAAAAAACAATTATTTACGATTACGACAAACCCAAAGCTACCCGACAAGTTGACAAATTGCCTCAATGTTGCCCCTTATTTTAGTCACGAACGCAATAAATAATACCTATGTTATATTACTTATATTATGCATAATAACATTTTACTCTGTTATTTATGTTATAATGTTATATTGACAAAATAACAGTAACTGTTATTTTAACTGTTATTTTGATAATAGCAGTAACAGTTATAACAGTTATCAAAATTGATAACAGATTACCATCACTAGCGCCGTGTACCTAACCTAACCTAACCTATGTGTAGGGCGGTGGGGTGGTGGTGTCTACCTCGACGGCACTTCCGATGAATTACGAACAAAATAATACTCTGTTTTCTCTGTATTTTGTTATGTCGAGTAGCAAGACAAGTACAGTTCGTTAAATTGTTATAATAGTCACGTGCCAATGTATTAGTTTTTAATCGTCTTTAATTTTTTTGATATTTTAAATCGTAAATACAAATGGAAAAAAAGAATATCAAGGGTGGTGCAGAAAAATCACGTATAAGACGTGCTGCACTATTAAAACAAGCCGAAAATAATCCAAAACAAATGAAATTATTTCATTTTTCTTCGATTTCAACTAAAAGTTAAAATTATTGTACTTTAATTATAAGAATTTAAATATTTAAATTAATCGGTGAATATTTAGGTGAATAAAGGGGAGACAATTGTAAGTGACTCTAAGACCACATCTGAAAGTAAAGTAAGTAAAAATATTTACTATTTAATAGCAAAAAAATGTAAATTAATTTGCATCTAATTTGTTAATTATGTTAAATTTGTGTGGTTATAAATTTTCTGTACTGTGATAAGTGAAAAATAGGAAAATAAATACAGGTTCCTTCAACCGGGCCAACTTGGTTAACATTAATTATTTAAGTTTGATATTCGATAAACTTTAAATTGTACAGGGTATTATGTCATCAAATTGCTAACTTTTTAGAACTCTTAAAGTTTACAGCCAAGCGAGATTCTATTTTAAATAATTATTTGACAGTTGCAATTGAGAGTAGCAAAAAGCGTAAAGAAAATGTTTCCAATAATTCTAAAGGAAGAGGATCTTTAGTAACAATGCTCTCTAAGAATACAGTTAATAAAGTTATTTTAGCTATATTAAAGTTAATAAGAAGAAAAATTAAATTTGAATTGGGAGATAGACAATTTAGTATACAAGTATGTTATTTGAAAATTATATTTTTTCTCAATATGTAATTAATATTTTAAATATTTTTTTTAGGTAGACAGCACTCAAGATATAGGGTCCACAGACCAAGCTGTTGTATGTATACGATATGTTTTCAATTCTGAAGTTAAGGAACGTCTCTTCGCTATATTTACAATAGTGTTATACAACCGCTAAACATGAAATCCAATAGCATAATATACGATATCAATGATGACAATAGCAATGAAGAAGTTGATGGAAGTAATGAAAATGAATATGAATTTACCACAAAAAACACTTTAGGTAGGTTTTAAACTTATAAATTATTAAAATATATAAATTAAAATAAATATAACGGACCTTTTCCGTTAATTCACTACCACTATTTTTTTTTTTGATTTTTCCGTTTTTTTTTTTTTAGATTATTATATATTATATTATTTTGATTCTGGGGGCATGAAGTGTGCAATATGTTGTAGCATTGTTTCAAATAAATTATGAGGACCGTAACGCTTACGCCACGTGTACTCGACCAAGTAGCTATTCAGCATTGGTCGGTAGGTACCCCACTGTTTTTTATTTCGAGATTTTATTTTGCCCCAAGAACTCTCAATAGTGTTAGTGTGAGCCAGAGTATTAGGATCTACAAAATTAATAGAATGATTCACGGTCATGTGGTGAAAAGTTTGATCTAGCCTTTGGTAGGAGCGCCATTCATCAGTAATTATTGTCGTGCCTGCAGCAACATGTTCAATAATAATTGGCAACAATGTTCGTGCTTATCTGTCGGGAACAGGCATAGAAAAGTTTCTTTGGTTTCCCTACAAATACCACCTAAAACCCATTGATTTGGTAACAATCTTCCTCCGTTATATTTACGTTTACTGAAACAGCTTTCATCGATCTCAACAGTTGTATTAACACCACCTATTTTAGCACTATTGTTTGTTAAAGTGTATTCACAGACTTCACGCATGTACATGTTCCAGTCCACTGTTGTGTTGTGGTTCATGTTAAGTTCTTCCTCACAAAACTCTATTGAAGTGTATTCCTTACTCCAACAATAAATAAAAATCACTATTGTTTTGTAGTCAAGACGAGAACTAGCCAGAAAATTATCCGCACGCAATGGCGCGTATTGTCGACACTCACGTTTTGAACAACACCAACGATCTTGTTTTTCAGTGAGTTGCAAAACCATTTCATGTTTATTTTTTCATAATCTCGGATTATGCAAAATGCCACGAGTTTGTAAAAAACTCACTGCATTATTCTTTGTAGCGCATTCGCTAGCTAGAGTAAGGAAATTCATGGTTACCTACTCAAATTCAACCATTGACTGACCCTACGCGTGTTCTTTGAAAGCGATAAGATAAGATAAGATAATAATAATATAAAAATAATCTAAAAAAACGGAAAAACCAAAAAAAAAAATAGTGGTAGTGAATTAACGGAAAAGGTACAAAAAAAGATACTGTAGAAAAAAGTCCAAGCATTTTTACTGTCCTAAAAGGTGATGACAGACCGAATAAATAAAAAACCACTCATCATTATGACATAAATCAATATCTACATTTTATTTATCTAAAACATAACATATATCTTCTGGACTTATTTTTACTGATACTTTATGAGATAATTCATTTTTCTGCTTTTCCAAATCTATAATATTGGAATTCTATAATCGGTTTGCCATTATCACCACATCTTTTGCACTTGGAATTTCTTCGCCTGGTACACATTATGTTGAAAAAAACAATTACAGTCGACACTCGATAATTCAAACCTTCAATAATTCGAAACCTTTGGTAATTCGAAGTAAATACTTTGTCCCTTGAAAATCACGCGGTAATTCGAACAAAAATAATGCATTTAAGTCAGCGTTTACCAACCTTTTTCCCTCGCGGCACACTTGTCATTGACTTATATATGTATAGGAACATATTTTTTTTTATACTATACTTTCATCATATTAATTATTAATACCAAAGTAGTTGTATATCAGTATAATATTACTAGCAAACAATTAAAAATGATTGGATAGAAAAAAATATTATTATAATTATCCTAAATATTTAATTTATTGAAATGTAAAAACAAGATACATTACAATTTTTATAAAAAATCCAATCTTAGTGAGAAATTTGGGACTGTTTTGTCTTCATTATTAGCTTCCTTCGTGGTCGAATGGTTGATAAGCACACCCTCATGTCGTCTTCCAAGTTCTTCAGTTGTGATCGATTTTTAGTTTTGATGGCATTCATGGAAGAGAATGCTGCTTCACAAATATAGGATGTAGAAAAAGGCAGTATCGCATTCATAGCTTTTCTTGAAATCTTGGGATACTCATTTAATAGATTTATCCAAAAAGATGAGACCTCTACATTTATTTTGATTTTTTTTAACTTTGACTCTCTCGCAGTGTCTTCAACTAATTTAGAGTACTGTAGCTTAAGACCACGATCATTTTTTATATGAATCAATTCACTTTCTTCATCAGTGGTAAACAATGCAGTCTCATATGCTGAGTCAATGAAAGGATTTCTCACCCAATCCATCGATGAGACATCCAAAGACGGAAAATACTTTTATATATTTTCATAAAGCAAACGTAGACTTTTTAAAATTAAGTTTGTAAGATCTGAATTAATGTGACAGTTCTTGGCAAAATCAAACATATCCCAATTTGTCTGTTTTTCAATTTTTGAAATCCATAATAACAACTTCTGTTGAAAAGAACTGAACTTATCTGTAGATGTGAGACTATTCTCTTGCTGTCCTTGCATGCACTTGTTTAAGTAATTCAGTTTTTCAAATATATCTGCTAGAAAGGCTACTTTGGCACACCAGGAATCATCACTGAGAAAATCAGCATATTGTGATTCTACACAAGTAAAAGTGTGCTTTTCAGCTTACTTGGTATCATACTTTCATTAGATAATTTTTCACTACACATAAGGCATTGAGGTATAGGTATTTCTCCACCACTCGACGTGAAACCAAATGATAAATAGCTTTCGTGATATTGTCGAATAATATTTTTTGATCGTACATTAGCATTTTTACTCGCACTCACCTTAACATTAGGAGGATTGAAACTCGGGCCAGGCAATTCCTCAACATCAACTCTATGAGCATTATTTGGACCAGGCAATTCTTCGCTTAATTTACATTTCCATCGTGCGCCACATGTAGTACGAATGATAATCGTAGAGCGAAAATAAAATAAAACACGGTAATAAGAAAATTATGTACTTCACAGCAGACCACAAACGACTAATTTAACCAATTATTATCGAAATTTTACGTAAACGTTGCACCCCAATGTGCCGCGATACACCGATTGGGAAACCCTGATTTAAGTACACTCGGTAATTCGAAATTAAATTTTTGGAAAACTGGCCACTAACACTTGACAATTCAAAGTATCATTCGTTCAACGCTCGGAAATTCAAAGTATATACACCAAATGTATTTTATCTGTATTCTTATAATCTTTTTGTTAATAATTTACTATACAATCGTGTAGAAATTTAGCTTATTTTCGATAACTTTAGAATATTATCGTAAGAACCTTATCGTTTTATTTCTTAATCGTCTATAATCGTAATTTAAAACCTAGGTGTTTTAAGGGCATACGTTAATTTCCTATAACTTATCGTTCAAACAAAAAGGCATGGATGACGACAGAATTATTAATGAATGGTTGATTTCACTCAATGAAGACATGAAAAAACAGGAACGCAAAATTCTACTTTTTTTAGACAACTGTACAGTTCATAATAACCCCCCACCTTTAACTAATATAGAACTTCAATTTTTTCCTCGGAACACCACATCGAAGTTGCAACCACTCGACCAATGTATAATTAAGAATTGTAAGACTTTTTACCGTCAAGAAGTTGTAAAGAATGTTTTGGAATGCATTGAAAGTGAACAGACGCCAAACATTAGTGTATTGCCTGCTATGATATTTGTTGATAAGGCATGGAAAAAAGTGGCTCCTTCTACAATACTCAAGTGTTTTAAAAAATTGGGATTTACCATAGAAATTCAAGAAACAGAAAACGGCCAGTCGAATATTGAACCGATACAATGGAATTCCCTGCCAACTCAAGAAAATGTACCTTTCACCGATTATGTCAATGTGAATGAAGATGTTGCTGTATGGGGAAGTTCTCTCTGACGCTGAAATTTCGGAAAATACATTAGGCTTTGATGAAGACAATGAAGACGACATAAGTCATCTACCTCTTGTGACTTTAAATGAAGCCAATTCATCCTTGAAAAAATTACGAAACTTTTCGCTCCAGCCAGAAGTCACTGTTGAGGTTTTTGATGCTTTATTTACCATAGAAAATACTATTGAAAAAATGAAACTAAATTCAATGAAGCAGAAAACCATTACAGATTTCTTCAAAAAATAATATCTTTTATAATAATAATTTAATTTACATAGTATAATAATTATTATATAGTTTAATTAAAAATTAAAAAACAATAAATAACTCTAATATGTACCACCTAATTTACTGAAATAATTCTGTTATATGTACAATAATAAAAAACAAAATTTTTTTCTTAACTCTATAATTCAAATTTTATTTTGCCCTCTCGTTATTTCGAACTACTCAACAATTCGAACTCTCGGTAATTCGAAGTTTATCAACAGTCCCGTCAATTTCGAATTATCGAGAGTCGACTGTATTTTATTATTTTTATTACACAAACTATATTTTGAAAAAGTACCTTCGTCCAAGCAAAATTTGCCAGTTGCAAGTATACTGAATTTATGGTACCATATTTCAAACCTTTAGAATAGGTAACATCTCTAAGTGCTCTCAGGAATATCTTTTCGGCAACACAACAGCACATAGAAAAAAGTTATTTTACAAACTTAGATACCCTCAATTTTCTACCAAAAACGCTATACATGCTATAACCAAAGCTGGGCTATTAATCGTATATTACATTGTAAAAATACCTGGTGTATTGACACAATCAAATAAAAAAATAAAAATAAAGCTGTGCACTTAACTAGTTAGTTTTAATTCATATGAACTTTTTAACTTAAATAGTTGAATTGAATTTGTAAAATAATCCAATCGAACACGTTAAAAACAATTGTTAACTAGTTCTTTTAATTGTGTAGTCTATTGTGATTACTGGTCAAAGTTTACTGTATAATGGTAATATAAAAATATTTGTAATGCTTTATATATACCTGATAGCTGTTATAAGGAGACTGCCTATGATTGAATATAACACCTGTTTCACATAGCATAGTAATTGTGAATCCTTTTGAAACCCGACTGAATCAGCTACTTGAATGGGGGACTATAAAATTCCGGAAAGTAATAATACGGAACGTAAAATCACGGAATTTAATATACCGGAATGTAAAATGCCGGACCGTAAGAATCCGGAATGTAAAATGCCGGACCGTAAGAATCCGGAATGTAAAATCCCGGACCGTAACAATCCGGAACGTAATATTGCGGAATTTAAAAGCCCGGACCGTAATAATACGGAACGTAAAACTCCGGAATGTAATAATCCGGAATAAAAATAATGGTTCCCAAAATGTTTAGTAGAAAATTACTATTATACCTATTGACTTTTTTCAATTTATATTGAAATGTTTTTCTCTGTGTAGAAACTTAAAAATGTAATACAAAATTCATAAGTTATTCTAGCCGTAATTAAAAGATTTCCAAATAGTCACGAAATTTTTTTTATAAACGTTTAAAGTTAAAATATTTATAAAATTCGTCAAAATCATCAAAATATGTGAATTATTTACTGTACCTAGAGAAAAATTCATACAATCATAAATTTTAATTCCAAAAGCGTGAAAATTTAATTCAAGTTTTGATTAAAAAAATAATTATAGCGTTAAGTTCAAATGTAAAATATGGAATTTCTCTTCAAACAATTTTTGTTATTTTGTTATAATTCAAAAAGTATTAATCGTATAAACTTTAAACATTTCACTATTACTATAATACTTAAATATTTTACAATTTTCATAGCCGTCCTAAGGGGTTTGGGCAAATTGGGCAAGTTCTCTTGGGCGTCTTAAGTATTATGAATTTAGGGGCCGTCAAAAAAATTAATGATAAAAAGAAATATTTGGTGTTTTTATTTTAGGTATTATTTTTCTTTTTATACTGTAATATCAAAGATGAGTACCTATAAAATTGTATACTATTGAATATAAAATTATGTAAATAATGTGTTAAATCTTACATGTTAAACCTTCTATAATATATATACATATATTAATAATATGTTCAATATTCACATAAACAAATAAAAATATTAATACTTTTAAGTTATAAGACTACAATAGTAGGTAGTTTATTTACATGCAATATATTTTAAATAATATGTATTCACACCATTAAAATAATTAAGTAATATACTTATAAACTAAACTAATTCATATCTTTGGTAGTATTAAATATTTTCTTCCCTTGAAAAGGCCTGAGGCCCCTGCAGTCTGTGGGCCTCAGTGATCAACAACACCCACCCCAGGGTAGTTGTGCTACTGTAATTAATAATTACTAATTATTATACCCAAAGATATATGTATATTATGTTATAACTATAAACCTTATAAGTATAAGGTATCTATGGTTATTACTTATAACCAACTCATTATCAATTTGTCCTGCCCTTAAGATAAATCGAGTTAGAGTAGTTTGACTGAATAATGTAAATTATATTCACTTGTAAAATTTACCATGTTGACTGTTATACACTCCACACACAGAAACGCAGAACGTATGATTTATAACAATATCTACTAATTTGTGAAAATCTATATATATAAAAAATGGAGACAAATTATTTGAAATTGCATCAGTTGAGAACGGCTGGGCCGATTTTGCTCAAGTTTTTTTTAAATGATAGAGAATGTCGGGGAGCGGGTTTATAGCATAAATTATGGAACTAACTCGTGTGAGTTAGAGATTTAGAGACAAAAACTGAGTTACACCGGTGGCGCCCTCTAGCAGATAAAAATAAAAATATAAATAATAATACAAATATCGATAATAGCAGGGCTGAAATGGGGCAAAACTAAAATTTTTAAAACAATTGAAAATCAAAAAAAACTATCAAAGGATTAAACAATTTAAAAACATAGATGTTTAGTGAACGTATAAGAGAAAGTTTTTTGGTTCAGAAAAGTTCTTTAAGTTCAATAGTTAAAAGAATGGGAGCTTTTTTCCCTTAGGGTCCCCATTTTACCCACCTCTCCCCGGAGTAAAACAGGGTATTGGTGTTGTTGGTCACACTGGAATCGATTGGTGATAATTAAATCGTAATTTATCAATATAAAGCTTATTAAAACATGTGATGTTTAAATATTTGTTATCAATCAAATATTTTTATCACAAAAAATAATTTTCGGTTTTATCATGTAGCGTGAAAATTATTTTACCGTTACAGAATCACGTTTTTAACTTCTCCTTTCGGATATTTTGAACAGGTAATTATTATTATTTATTTAGTACTTTATCACCTTTGTTTTTAAATAAACTCCAAGTATAAGAGTTAAATCAACATTTTAAAAAATTTATTTTGTGTGACTTTATAGTTTTGTTTAAAATGGTGTACCCAAGAGATAGTTAAAATGGGGTACCCCATTTTAGCCAGAGTTACACTCTCCCATAATCTTAAAAACTTGAAATTTTTTTATTTTAATTTATTTTTATAAATTGTTATACAAATGTTTTTTGTTTAGTTGTCTTGTAAAATGTTGATTATTAATCATTTTATTAACAACTTAAATTATTTATATTCTTATTGTATCTATGTACAATAAAATAATATCCGTACAATATTTGTTTAGAAGTTAACATTTCTTACTATTTTTTTATACAGACAGTGCTAATACATTAATAATTATTTCCTACAACTTATTTTAGTCATTAACTACTATGGGGAAATACATAAGAAAAACAAATCGCCAAAGTTGGTCTGAAGAAGCGATGAAACTTGCAATAATGTCCGTCATAGACAAAGTTATGGGGTATAAAAAAGCATCATCAGCTTATGGTGTGCCTCAAACTACTCTTGAAAATAGAGTAAAAAAAGTATAAAAAAAATGATTTAAACATTGAAAAAGCTATTGAAAAAAGTAAATTACATTAAATGTACACTATTTAAAATATTTTATTTAATTACTTATTTTTTAATACCTAGCTTTGGGAAGCATTAAACCGGTATTTACTGTGGAGCAAGAAGAGGAACTGGTGAACCATGTATTGAAAATGGAAGAAGTGCTATATGGGTTAACTATCAGAGACATACGTTCCTTAGCATTTCAACTGGCTGAAACTAATAAGTTACCAAACAACTTCAATAAAGTCAACCAATTAGCAGGAAAAGCTTGGATATATGGTTTCTTTAAAAGACATCCTATATTATCACTTCGTACGCCTGAAAGAACATCAGCTAGTCGTGCTCAAGGATTTAACAAGATAACTGTTGGTAAATTGTTTAATCTATTAAATAGTTTGTATGAAAAATACCAGTTTTCACCTGATAAAATATTTAACGTTGATGAAACTGGTATTACAACTTGTCCAAAGAAAATGTCAAAAATTGTTGGTCAATGTGGTAAAAAACAGATTGGTGGTATTACATCAGGTGAACGTGGTGTATTAACAACTATTATTATGTGCATGAACGCAGCTGGAAATTATATGCCACCACATTTTATTATACCTCGACAAAGATCAGTGCCTGCTATTTTGGATGATGCTCCACCTGGATCTACCGTTTCCTTTCATCCTTCAGGATGGATTCAAACTTATATATTTAATGACTGGTTTGTTGAGTTTTTATTATTTTCAAAACCATCAGTAGATAAACCTGTGCTTTTGTTATTGGATGGACATGCCACTCATGTCAAGAATATTGATTTAATAATAAAAGCAAGAGAAAATTATGTCCATTTGTTATGTTTCCCTCCCCATACTACACACCGCCTTCGACCCCTTGATGTATCTTTAATGTACCCGCTTAGTACATATTATTCAGAGGAAGTGCGAAAATGGCATGTAAATCATCCTGGTAGAGTAGTTACTGTACATCAAATTCCTAAACTATTCAAACCATCATTTTTGAAAGCATGTACTATGCAAACAGCAGTAAATGGATTTGAAAAAACAGGAATTTTCCCAGTTAATCCAGATATATTTCCAGAGTGCATGTTTGCTCCAGCAGAAACTACGGACATTCCCAATGAACCTGATAATTCTAATGCTGATGCTTTTACTATTGATAATGCTAATTCTGATGCTTTTGCTAATGCTAATTCTGATGCTTTTGCTAATGCTGATGCTTTTGCTAATGCTCATACTGACTGTGTTAATTTGACTGGTGAATTTCAGAATAATCATTGTGAACAACTGGTTGTGAGTTCTGAAGACTTAAATGAAAACAACTGTAGAATTTCTATTGGGAAAAATCCTGGAACAAGTGGGACTCAAAAAAATGTATCAGTTAATAATTCTGAATCTCCAAGTACACCTATTTTAATAAACTCCAACTCCTATTTACAAAAATCACCCAAAGATATCATCCCAATACCAAAGATGACAGGAATAACTAAACGTGTATCTAAAAATAGAGGGAAAACTGCAATATTGACTGAATCTCCTTATAAACAAGAACTAGAGAAAATGAAAGAATTAAGTAAACCTAAGACTGTTTCAAAATTAAATTTAAACATGAAATCCAAAAGACTGCAGAAACCAAAGAAAAGACTGACAACAAAATTAAAAGATGATGATGACATTATTTGCCCTGGTTGTTCAGATCAAAATGTTGTTGATAGCTGGGTAAAGTGTAATATATGTGATGTTTGGTGGCATGAAAAATGTACCTCTTATGTCCAAGGTGCATTTGTGTGTGATTATTGTTAAATTTAAATATTCTTCTATCATTATTATTATTTTGTTTACAAATGTTTTCTAAAGTTATAGTATAAACAATTGTTATTAACTTGTTAATAATTTTTTTTTCTAGTTTTATGTTGTTAACTATGTTTATAATATTAGTATAAATATTAATAAAAAAGAGATCATTTTATTTTATGTTTGGTTTTCATAATTCTTATGACAGTTATTGTTTCTTATTTTTCTGGTCATAAAGTTAAATAATTTATATTTTTTTCTAGATATTATGTTTTTATGTTGTTAACTATGTTTATAATATTAGTATAAATATTAATAAAAAAGAGATTATTTTATTTCAATATTGGTTTTCATAACTCTTGTCATTTTTATTTTTATTTTTGTTATATTTATTAAAATAAAATAAAATGGTATATAATGAGAAGAAATATTAATTTTCATGACATTTTTAATCATTCCCCATTTTACCCAACTAACTACCCCATTTTTACCTACCATACGGCTAAAATGGGGCAAAACTAAAATTTTTAAAACAATTGAAAATCAAAAAAACTATCAAAGGATTAAACAATTTAAAAACATAGATGTTTAGTGAACGTATAAGAGAAAGTTTTTTGATTCAGAAAAGTTCTTTAAGTTCAATAGTTTAAAGAATGGGAGCTTTTTTCCCTTAGGGTCCCCATTTTACCCACCTCTCCCCTACCTAATTTTTTTTAATACCATAGATATGTATATAATATGTCTTAAACCTAGACTGACATACCGCCTCCACTCAGAATCGTTATTCTTATACAATGATATTATATCATTGAATTCAAATTTAATACCATCCATTATACAGTGACCCACTTGTAACCTACAGTACAGCAGAGCACCTTTTTTATATTAGTTATGTATACTGCAAGGTGTATTGATATAATATCAATGCACCTTGGTATACTATCTGTAAAATCATAGTAGTAATAAAATTGATATTGATAATGCGGTGCCTAATATAATAGGTATATTATAATTTATAATAATATAATATTATAATATATAGCTGCAGTAGTTGTCTGCAGGTAGTCTACAAAACACACCCGTATATTTGCATGGGAATTTCACAAGATATACAAAATACAAAATATGTTCTATTATTAAATGTGTTATGTTTTAGAGAGGTATAGAGCACAACTTGAACGCATAAGTGCAAAAAAACGAATGATTCTTTATTGAATAATATAACCTAACAATACAAAATATATCCTGGAAGAATTCCATATTTCCAAAGACACTACAGATTCCTTCACACTTAATTAGGAATATTTAAAAAAAAACAATAGTATTAAAGAATCATAAAAATTACAAAATATTAAACAGTATACATACATTTTATAAAACATAAATTAATATAACAGTATTAAGGTATACATAACAAAGACATAAACATTACAAATAATACAATTAAATAATACAATAAGAATAATGAAAATAAAATATAAAAATTAGTTTTACAAATTTAACTTTTGAGGTTTTTTAATAATCCTATCACTCTTCCTAACCTGTGTGACTTATGGCTTAACTTCAATAACATCAGACTTAGTCTTCTCTACCTCAATACTAACTTTTCCTCCTTCCTCAATAATACTTTCAATTACTGGTTTGTTTTCACTAAACCTAGTTTCAATATCATTCAAATGTTTATGATTAACATTAATATTTTTAACTCTATCAATAATTTGATTAATATGTCTTTTCCACACTAAAGAATTATTAATTTGAACCAGATAAGTAATAGGTGACAATACTTTAATAATTGTACCTGGTACCCAAATATTACCAGAACCATAATTTCTGCACATAACAGTATCTCCAATCTTATAGGATTTCTCTCTATTGCCTCTAAAAACATGTTTAGCATTTTCCAAACACTTGTTATATTTATTCTTAGCAAAAGGAATTAGTCTATCGAATTGAGTTGGCAAGGTACGCCCAATGTGTAATTCTGCCGGAGTAACACCTGTAGAACAGTGTTTTATACTGTTGTACGACATAACAAATCTATATACATCAACTTCAATGTCAGAATTAGGGTTACATTTTTTTATAAAATTTTTGAAAGTACGAACAAGATTTTCAGCTGCACCATTTGATGCAGGATTATAAGGTGAAGTTTTAATATGAAAAACTCTATTTTTTTGTAAAAAATCTTCCATCTCTTTCGAGCATAAAGATGGACCATTATCAGTCACAAGTTTAGCAGGAATGCCCCAATAAGCAAAATATTCTCTTAAAATTTTAATAGTTGAAAAAGTAGTTATATTAGGCATAAATTTCACATACACCCATTTTGAAAAGGCATCTATTATCACAAGAAACATTCTTTTATTAACAGGACCTAAAAAATCTAAATGAACCCTAAGAGATGGGCCATCAGGCCAAGGCCAACTATGTAGAACTGCCTTTGGAGGATTCTCACTATGAATCAAACAAAGTTCACATCTTTTTGTAATACCTTCAATTTCTAAATCAATTCCAGGCCACCAAATAAAAGAACGAGCGATACTTTTCATTTTAATAACACCTAAGTGAGTGCTGTGTAATTCAGTTAACAATTCAGTCCGAAATTTAGACGGTATTACTAAACGATGCCCCCAAAATAGTAATCCTTGTTCAATTGAAAATTGATCCTTACGGTTAAAATATGGTTTCAATTCTTCAGATACCTTTTTAATGTCAGTAGGCCACTGACCAGTGAAAACGCTAAAAAAAACTTGTTTAATAATAGTATCTTTTTTAATTTCCTCACAAATATCTAAATCAGAAATTGCTTTAATATTTTCAGTGATTAAATTAATAGAGTAATTATCTGATTCTAAAATATTAGAACTCGCAGTGGTATCTAAAGGAAGTCTTGACAATGCATCCGCATTACCATTATCTATACCTTTTACAAATTGTATTTCATAATTATAGCCAGATAAAAATATTGCATACCGCTGTAACCGATTTGCTATCATGACAGGAATACCTTTTTTAGGACCAAAAATAACTACTAAAGGCTTATGATCTGTTCTAAGAATAAATTCACGACCATATACATATTGATGAAAATACTTAACTGAATTAACTATAGCAAGAGCTTCTTTATCTATTTGTGCATAAGCACGTTCGGCCTTATTTAATGTCCGGGAAGTAAAGGCAATAGGCTTTTCTGTACCATCTGGTAATTTATGAGATAATACAGCCTCAATACCAGTAGGACTAGCATCACAAGCTATAATGATAGGCCATTTTGGATTATAGTGGATTAATATTTCATTAGACAAAATAGCACTTTTAATTTCATTGAATGCTTTGTTTTGGTCTTTACCCCATACAAAAGGTATATCTTTCTTAAGCAACTTATACAAAGGATTTGCTTTGGTTGATATATTTCTAATAAACTTACCATACTAAGTTACTAATCCTAAAAATGCTTTTAGTTGAGTAACACTACAAGGTATAGGTACTGATGTAATAGCTATAACTCTAGCCTCAGGAACATGTAAACCATCTTTATCTATTTTATAACCCAAAAAAGTAACACTATCCTGGAACAATTTACATTTATCTTTTCTCACCGTCAATCCTACTGAACCTAATCTTTCTAACACTTCCCTAAGTCTTTTAGTAACTTCTTCTTTAGATTTTCCAGATATTATGATATCATCATAAAAAGCAACTGTACCCTCAATATTTCTCAGAATATTTTCCATTTCACGCTGCAGAATACCAGGAGCTGAAGCTATACCATATGGTATACGTTTAAATACAAAAAGTCCTTTATGTGTAGATAAAGTTGTTAACTTTTGTGATTCCTCATCTAATGAAAGCTGTTGATAAGCTTGACATAAATCAAGAACACAAAATTTGGATGCACCCTGCAAAATTGCCATTAAATCTCCTACTCTGGGTATAGGATATCTGTCTATTTTAATACATTTATTAAGTGTAACCTTATAGTCACCACATAATCGAATTTTACCATCACTTTTTAAAACAGGCACGACTGGTGTAGCCCACTCTGAAGACTCTAATGGAATTAATAACTTTTCACTGACTAATCTATCAATTTCCAAACTCACTTTATCTTTCAATGCAAAAGGTAACACACGAGGCTTACAAAAAATAGGTTTAATGTTTTCATCTTTTAAGAATAATTTAAACACTTTAGGTTTATAACATCCAAGTACATCTCCAAACACTGAAGGAAAATCTTCAAAAATATTTCTTTCTGTTTTTGATGAAAGTGAATAAACTTCCCCTTTAATAGGTAATGATAAATTCTCAATCCAATCTCTACCGACAATAGGAGGGCCACCTTCTTTAATTATATACAAATTCAACACTTCAATTTTTCCATGAAATTTCACACTCACTTTTAAATAACCCATTGGAATAATTAAAGTACCAGTATAACCTTTTAAACTTATATCACTTTTTTGAATATCTTTCAATTTAAGATTCACTCTACATGCATCACTATAAGACAAAGCTGTAATTGAAGATCCAGTGTCAATTTGAAAATTAATAATAATTCCACTTACATCTAACTTAATATTAAATGGTTTAATAAAATTAACATCAACAGTCTCTAATGAAAACAAATTATCAATATGCAAATATTCAAAATCATTTAAAATATTAGACTCTTCTAGTATATTAACATTACCAGCTTTACTTTTAGCTTTACAAACTTTAAGTAAATGACCTACTTTAGAACATTTAGTACATGTTAAATGCTTATACTTACAAAATGGTTTTGTATGACCTGCTTTACCACAGCAAAAACAAACAGTTTTACGGCCATGACTTGAATTGTTCGTTGAATCCTTTTGATTATTTGGCATTGAATCTGATCTGTGTGCTTTCCTTGACTTCCCTTGTCCCCATGGTTGTCTGTTTTGCTTAAACTTCATTCCTCGCTGATAATTCAATTCCTGTTTTTCCCAATGAGACACATCATTGTTCGCTGCTTCCATTGACAAACAAAGTGTAACACTTTTTCTAAATGTTAACTCCGGTTCAGACATTAAACGTTTTTTTATGTTGTTATCCCTGATACCGTAAACAACTTGGTCTCTCAATGAATCATCCAAATTATTACCAAATTCGCAATACTGTGAAAGCTTTTTTAATGCAGTCACAAATTGACTTATTGTTTCTTCTGAACCTTGTTTTCTCTCCTTAAACTTGTAACGTTCAGTTAGAACATTAGGTTTAGGATTAATATAATTAGATAACATTTCTTTTAGTGTGTCATAACTTTTATCTACTGGCTTAAATGGAGTACAAAGATCTCTGACTAATACATAACCGTCATTGCCCAAAAGTGTTAAGAACATTAATTTCTTTTTGTGAGAATTAATTTCATTTAATAATACATACAATTCAAAGCGTTCAATCCACGAACTGAAGTCGTCAACTTTCAAATTAAATTCGGAAATGGTGCCATTAATTTGCCCTTTGCTAATGTTACCATTACCCCTACCGCTACCACTAGAAGCCTGCGTAGTTGCACTGTTAATGTTTGAACGACTCATTATAACACTTTTTATTTTAAACACTAAGCGTTTTAAATTAATATTACGCACTTAAAACAAATTAAATTTCATTTTGACACGTGGTTTCCTTACTCTACTTCGTCGCCATTGTTATGTTTTAGAGAGGTATAGAGCACAACTTGAACGCATAAGTGCAAAAAAACGAATGATTCTTTATTGAATAATATAACCTAACAATACAAAATATATCCTGGAAGAATTCAATATTTCCAAAGACATTACAAAATGCATATAATGTTACATATGATATAATTATTAGAGGTAGTCAGGTAGGTATATATTATGTTTATGTACCTACATAGTAAAATTCGTCTAAATCAGTATACGCAGAAATGAACGAAATAATAAAAATAATGTTAATAGCAATAATAGGTAGGTACTAGGTATAATTATATAAATCGACGTGTATTGTAAAGCTCAACTCATTATTTTCAACTATAAACATTATATACATTTTGAGATACGTATTCATAGTAATATGACATTTTATTATACACAGAATTAAAAAGGTGGATAAGTGGATGTCGCTCTGCTGTACAGTAGGTAGCAAGGTTACAAGGGTATAAGAAAAACGATTCTGAGCGAAAACGGTCAGTCAGCCTATGATTTTACCAAGTATATTTGATGATATTATTGTGAATAAAGTAATTTATATATAACCTATTTACTCGGAGCCTTGTTTTAAATTTTCAATCATTAGCCATAAAAGTTAAACATTTTATACATTTTTAACCACAAAATAATTAATAAATTATAAATTTGATAAATGTTGTCAAAATTTGAACTTTAAATGCTTATAAAAAAAAATTGTGCCTATGTATTTTTAATATTTTTCAACTGCTATTAGAACGATATATCAGGAGCCTTATATTAAATTTTCACGCTTTTTTACCCAACAAATAAAAATTTATTGATATTTATAGAAAAAAAACTAAAAAAAATTGAAAACTGATAATGTCCGTAAACAGCTCAAAAAGAGTTAAAATATTTTCAACATTTTATGGTGTATAGAAAATGTTAATATAAACATTCAGTGAAATTTTCAAGTATCTACAGTCATTCGTTTTTTAATTACAATAAAATAAGAAAATTGTTACATGAGAAATCGAGTAAATATCAAATGTTGTAAAAATATAAATTTCAGACGCTCATAAAAATTTAATTTAAGTTTCTTCTAGACATTTTTTTTTTTGATAAAGGTAGACAAACTTATGAGTAATCTTATATTACATTTTCAAATCTTAGATTTAAAAAGAAAAATTTTTATGAATTCTCATCAAAATAATTTGCTATTTTTCGCGATTTTTCCGTATTTTGTCAAAATTTGAACTTTAAATGCTTATAATTAAAAACTGTGACTAAGGATTTTTAATTTTTTTCATCTGCCTTTGAAACAATAACCTAAGAGCCTTCTATTAAATTTTCAAGCTTTTTTACTCAACAGATAAAATTTTATTGATATTTATAGAAAAAAAAACTAAAAAAATTGAAAACTGACAATGACCGTAAACAGCTCAAAAAGAGTCAAAATATTTTCAACATTTTATGGTGTATAGAAAATGCTAATATAAACATTCGATCAAAATTTCATGTCCCTACGGTCATTTGTTTTAGAGTTACACCAAAAACCAAAATCGATTTTCTCGAAAACAGATTTTGCGTAAAAATTCCCGTTTTTCTTAATTTTTCTTTTGTTTTTCACGTCGCTTGTGAAAACTACTGGGAAATTTTTACTTTTGACCCCCCAAAGTACCAACTAGATTCACTTTCCTATCAGAAAAATTACTATTGAAGAAAATCCAAGCACTTTTACTGTCCTAAAAGGTGATGACAGACACAAAAATAAAAAATAAAAATAAAAAACAAAAAAAAAAACAAAAAAAAAACACACATCATTGTAGAATCAATACATTCATCGCTTCGCTCAGAATCTAAAATAAAACACCAAACAACTTAAGTAATTATTTTTTTGAACGTTTTACAATTTTTGGCTGGTATAAAAAACAAACACTTTCTTTTTTTTTTTAAATCAAGCAAATTCAAATATTTCTGGCAATACTGATTGCTTCACGTAAAATAATATCTAAATAATAACTTATAAAATCGAATTTAGATGCCGTTGAAAATATTTTTACCTATTAGTTAAATAATAGGTCAATTTACTCTAATATAAAAACTAAAAACACAAAATTGAATCTGTTGAACGCCAATTTACTTTATGTCGAACGTGGGTCAAAGCGCGTGTACCTATATCATTATATTCTTAATAATAATATGAACTGTACCTATTCTAAATCAATATATATTGTTTCTAAACAGTCCAATAATAATATTGTTTAATACTAATACAGGCACGGATCCAGAGCAAAGATCAGGGGGGGGGGGCAACAGTTTTTTTACAACTTCTTCTTCTTTCTTCTTCTTTTGGCTTTACAATTCTTTAAGAATTTTGGCCGTCACCGTCACCGTTCTCCAATAATCACGATCCTGAACTCCATCTTCCCAATTTGTCACTTCCAATGTTTCTAAGTCCTTCCTTATTCCAACCATCCATCGCTTTCTAGGCCTCCCTCTTGGTCTTTTCCCTGTCGGTTGCCACTCCATTACTGCTCTCGTATTAGTGGTTTCTGTTTTCCGCATGGTATGACCAAACCATTTGAGTCTTTGACACTTAATGTGGCTTGTTAATAGTGGAACTTCAGTGATTTCTCTTAGTTCAGTATTTTTTCTTCTACGCCAATTATTTAGCTCGCTATCAAACACTGGACCACAAATCTTCCTCAGTATTTTATTTTCAAATACTAGCAGCCTTTTTTCTAATTGTTTGGTTGTGGGCCATATTTCACATCCATAGGTTACCATTGGTCTTATTATGGTCATGTACAGTCTGATCTTAGTTCTTCTGGAAAATAGTTTTGATTTGAAAAATTTATGTAATGCAAAATAAGCCCTTTCTGCCTTGCGTATACGACTTATAATTTCGGTACTCCAATCATTGTTGTTGGTAATCGTCGTTCCAAGGTATTTGAATTCTTTAACTTTCTCAAAGGTATAATCATTGATAACCACGTTTTCTTCCCCATTGGGGAGTAATTCCATTACTTTCGTTTTATCTTGGTTTATTTTTAACCCGACTGATTTAGCACCTTCTACGAGTGTGTTTATATTCTGTTCCACTATTTCCATACTATCACCAATTATGTTTAAATCGTCAGCAAATCCTAGTATATCAATTTGTGTGGTACCAATATTGGTTCCCAGGTTATTATTTTTTACACTACGTATTATTTTCTCTAATGCTATATTAAATAATAGTGGTGAGAGCGCGTCCCCTTGTTTCAACCCAGTTATGACTTCAAACTCTTCGGACAGCGTTTGGTCTACTCTCACTTGATATTTCGTGTCATTCATGCATATCCTTGTTAGGGCGATAAGTTTTCTCGGGAAACCAAATTCTTGCATAATATTGTACAGACTATCACGGTGTATGCTATCGTATGCTTTTCTGAAATCGACAAACACTTGCCATATGTTTTGTCTAAATTCGAATTTTTTTTCAATTAATTGCCCTACTATTGTTAGTTGGTTTTTTTACAACACATATTAATAATGATAAAATATTATACTTTATTCTTAATTTAAAAATATTGTCATAATAGGTAATCAATGTGATAAATAAATTATTGACTATTTAATATACAAAGCGACAATGTGAAAAGAAGTTTAGAATTTGTTTATTTGTTATTTAATATATAATATTCATAAAAAAAATACGTCTGGGGGGGCCTAGGCCCCTAGGCCCCCCTGGACCCGTCCCTGATACTACATTTTTATAAAACATGTAACTTAATGTAGGGTATGGTTTAAATTCTGAGCAAAGCGAATTGGTTTCAAAATGTTGTGATCAACTTTTTAGGTAGTAAAAATGCTCCAATTTTCAACTACAGCACCTTTTCTGATAGAAAAATAAATCTATAGTTGGTGCATCTCGAGGTCAGTACTTTCCGAAAGCGTAGGGAAAAACAAATCGTCGGAAAATGAGAATTTTTACGCAAATCCTATTTTTGACCAAATCGATTTTATTTTTTGGTGCAGGTAACTCAAAAACTAATAATCATATATAAGTACATTTTCACCAGATGTTAATATCAACATTTTAAAGTCGACAAATCATTTTTCGCTCCATTAAAAAACCTGAAAATATCATACAAAATTCCACATAAGTTGTTAATAGTGTAAAAAAGTTGTGCGGAAATCCACAATCATTTTTTCTGATAATCTGATTTTAGAATTTTGACTCATCTCAATTCGTTTTCTTTTACAGCTAACATTAGAAAATGTAATACAAGATTCCTCAAAATGTTCCTACTTTTAACAAAAAAACAAGTTTACTTGCAAGAAATTCTATTTATAGCAATTTTTTTAGTTGTAAAATTTGAATAAATAATCAAAGTATAGGTATGCAGACTGTCACACCGTCACCTCTCTGAATCGTTTTTTGTATAGTTCTATGCTATGATCTATAAGTACAAAAGAGTGGTACCCATGGTAAAAAACTTGAATATTCGCGAGCGAAGCGTGCGTCGTTTTAAGTGATAAAATCTGATATGTTTTGATCCCAATAAATACACGATAGTCATTGTCATATATTGTGATCAAAACATATCAGATTTTATCACTTAAAACGACGCACGCTTCGCTCGCGAATATTCAAGTTTTTTTTAGATCTCATGTTCACGAGTATAAGCTTTTATATCAAAAAAAAATGTATATTAATTTTATACCATATGTCCATATTGTTTCTTGATTTATCTAAGTATTTAAAGTTTCTATGGAAAATTCAATAATTGCCCGATTTTAAAGGCAAAAAATATTAATATAATTGTAAAATAAAAGCATAATCATGTAATAGTCAAATAGGTAACTGCAAAAAATATAAAATATAAAACTTTAACAGAACCTATACATAATAATAAGGAATAAAAAATATCATTTTTTTTTTCAAACTAGTTTTATTTGAAAGTGTATTAGGCTTATATATAAAAAAAATTGTATTAGTGAGTGGAAAAAGTTTAACAAAATTTAATAGTATTTTAATAAAAAATAATAAAAATAACTTTCTTTTTTTAAATAAGTAACAATTAACAAATAAAATATGATGCTTATATAGTAGGTACTTAACATTAAATCAAAACTTTAACACTAATTAATTTACAAAATTTGCCATAGACTCTTTTTGACAACTTTGCCCTCACCTTTGTCTGTGTTATTTTTTGCTATTTTGGTCCTAGTGTCTTCTGCACACCTATGATTGAATAGCCAACTTTTCACATAATCTTCAGGATTTCAATCACTTAGAGGAGGTCCATTTATGTTTATGAACATTAAATTAGAAATATTATTTATGGTTAACCGTGAACGAAGATCCGTACAAATGTTATTCATAACACTGAATCCTCTTTCACATTCTGCGGTTGAACACGGAAATGTTTTAAGAAAGATGTAGAATGCAGACATCACGTTTTTAGGATCAATAGTTTGGTCGTAAATAATTTTTCTCATACCACTAATAGCTTCATCTTGGTCCAGTGAAAATCTTTTACATAAGTATTTAATATCATCTTCTCCATATCGAATATCTGGGTCCTCAGGCCAAGTTGATTTTTCCAATAGCACTCGCCACACTATCTAGTATATTCTTGTATAGAAACATCAACGGCCGCTTGTAGATATATTATTATAATTTGATACCTAATGAATATAGCTAGATGATAATCGATAGCTATAAATAATAATAAATTATCAATTTTATTATTAACCTACCAATAACAAATTTTCTAAAAATAAACTATGCCTATGGATTTTTTTCTGTTTATGAAGTAGGTATACGAGCGTATACGTGCGTATACGTGCGTATTGGCGTTACTTTTATAGGGTATATGCTAAATCACCAAGTTGGTTCACGGGTATACGTCGTATACCCGCGTATACCCTCCAAAACACCACTGATTATAAGTCCATTGGTTTCGTAGGAAAAATATCCTGGGACCTTGGAACGTTCAGCGATATAACACGGATGATCATGTGGTAGATTAGCCGTATCCATCCGTTCAAGTAGGTTTGGATTATTCTTCAAGTCAGCGTAAAAGTCATCCGTCAAAATATAATATACCAATGAATCTAAAATAATATTAATTAATATATTAACTTAAGACCAATTTTAATATATTTACCTGTATCAGGTTACATAAGCCTTATATTATCATTATAATGTTTCTTCATAACATTATAATGATAGTCAATAGTCATACAATAAAGTCTTACTAATTTCTAACACTGAAAAACCTAGGTAAATAAAAATAAATGTATTAATAGAAAATTTAAAGTGTAAATATTTACCAATATAAATAGTCTTGTCGAATTTTATAATTGTATTCGTCATAGAGACTGCCGATAAATCCTCGTTATACGATGTCATACATTTAAATGTCGACTTATTCACCGGTTTTTGAAATCGCCGTTCACAAGACACCAATTCCGTCTTCATTCTATGTCTTACACATTCCGTGGTCTTGCCTTGTGAAGCAATAAAAATGATTTTTAAAAATTATTAAAATTAAAATTTTTTGAGGAATTATAACAAACCAAATACGGCATTATTCATGAGTTTAAAAAACAATATCTCGAAGTCGTTCGTTGCGTTCTTTCTCAACTCAGTATTCATCGTAATATACGCTGCGAGCCAGGGTGTCATTTAAGGGAGCCTTAAATTGTCATTGAAACATGTATTAAAATAAAAAATATGTTTATACTTTTTCAACTATAAGACCGTTTTTAATGGCCTGTTGTAGATTCCTATAGTGAATAATATATTTTTTTTTCGTCTCAAATGTCGCCATCAGTTTTTGAACTTTTGAGCCTAAGGGTATGGAATTTTATGGTAGGAATGGTAGGTCATTATGAAGTTGTTCTGGATATGCTATATCTACCTCATAAATTCTACCTATAGGGGATGAATCATCCAAATCATTCAACCCTCTCAACGTGGGCTCTACCCATTTGAACCCGCCATAAGGTATATATTCACCCATAGCATAACCATATAAATTATTGCAATCTTGATATATCAGCCATGATTTAGGTTTAGTATCATCATAATCGGGGGTCTGTTCGTTATTCACCGTTGCACACCGCATACTTGCCTGTACCAAGCCACCTCGTATACCTAAAAAATTTAAATAATTATAAAAATATTTAAACTTTTTTTTATACCTTTTTCGAATAGAAGGAACATGCTGTAATCAGTCAGTAATTCTAATTTTATCTTAGTTTTCTTCAGCATACAGTGAAATGCAGGGCCTGATTTAGGCATTTTGTGGCCTTAGGCAAAATAAAAAACGTGGCCTCTTGGCAACAGTAGCGTTTAAAGCCCCCACTCCTCAAACGAGTTGTATATAACAAAATAATAATTTATATCAATTTAATATTAACTTATACATTTTCACAAACATAATTATAATATTATTAATTTTTATCTCTACAGGCTACAGATTTATTGTACCTATTATTTATTAATTAATATATATATTTATTATTGAAAACAAAATTAAACATTTCTTTTTTTATATTATTTATTGACTGTAATAAACTTATTTTTATATTTATAATATAAATAATTAATAAGTTATTTAATAAAATTACTTTTCTTGCTTTTTTTAAAGCTAATTCATTTATTATATCATCGAAGTTTAAAGAAGATGTAAGATCGCTTTCTATTGATAGGAAACCTAAGTTATCAATTCTTTCTTATTAAAAATAGACTTTTATTTATTTTCATTTACATTTTACACTGATAAGAATTAATTATTTATTTTTTTTGAAATATTAAATGTTTCTTATATTTATTTTATACGATGAAAGTAGTACTCTAAGAAAAATAAAAAATGTTCATAAAAATCTGAGGCCCTCTAATAACGGAGGCCATAGGCAGTTGCCTATCCTGCCTTATGGTAAATATGGCCCTGGTGAAATGCCATCCCGGGGGCTGTAAAATAGTATGCAGGATCCAGACCATATGTACTCATACAAAGATCGCGGAAATTTTCGAAAATATCTGCCAGCAGTAATACGTCAATTTTAAAATATAGATCCGAATATTGACCAAGCGTCTCACAACCAAAGTGTCTCCACACTTCCACCGCGTGATTATATTCGTCAACTTTAATCCCTAGTTAATTTACTAAAAAAATCTTTTTTCTCCGGTGACGTATTTTCCTCCAATGTGTCTCGCCCGTCCGTGTACTCATATGGGTATACCCCCTTTCTCGTCACTAGTGCCATGTCAACTGCTGTAAAACATTTCGATGTCTCGCGGAATTTCTCAATGTTCGGTGTTAATAGGTTGGTTGCTAGTATTGATAATTTTGACGCTATAAACCTGAACGTATCTATGAAACAGATGGTAAATGTTTTTGATTATATACTTGGAAATATTTTTCCGCGCTGTTTGGTATGACATCTATCTTATTTCCATCATATGCAAGTTCCGTGACAATAAAATGAGCATCATAATTGGACAAGTTGTGGAGAAAGCACGGAACAAATTTCGGCTGTTTTAACCCGTAAGTGGTATGGTGAAAATAAATCACGCTAATGGTATGGTGCGGTCTCCTGGACCACTTAATTTTGTTAATTATATTAAGACCATATTTTTCAATTATTCCATCGAGTTATTTGCAGAAATAATACATTTACAGTGTCAACTTTTATTTGACTATCATTTTTTCGACTCAAATTTAACACTTTTAAAGAAAATAATACATTTTTTAGACATTTTAAAAAATTACTATGTTATATCTTACTTGTGCTTCGGCAAATCCTAAAGTGTTTAAAAATACGTTTTGAACTCTATCATCATCTAAATATTGAAGTAGATATAATTAAAAGCAATATAAGAAAAAGAATGATTCAAAAATTTTAATTTTTAGATACAAATAATGTAAGTCAAAATAGCCCTTGTTTATCATTGATAGATCAACATTCTACATATTTTAAATGAAATAAAAATCGCATATTCGACTTATTTTTTTATATTTATTGCTTGACCCACATAGTATATAACAAACATAAATAAAATATAATAATATATATTTACTGAAATAATAATCTACAAGAATAAAAAAAAATTGTATACAGGCAAAATGTTTTTTCTTTTCAACTAAACTAAATAAAAATAAATAAACAACTTTTAAATAAAAAAAAAAAATTAAATACTTTTACAAAACAACTTGAATTAAAATATAAATAAAAAATAAACAGTTAGGTACTTAGTTTCCGAAACAATTTGAACAAATTTTTCTGCTGCACTCAAGTCATATGGGATCCCCACAGTGTTTGCATTGATAAATAGTTTTCCTTTTCTTCTTAGGAGGACATATTCGACACGTTTTTCGTGATTCCAGTTTGTCTTCGTACACTGGCGTATCTTTTAAGTTTTTTGATTTACCGAGAACTCTTCCGATTCCACTCCTTATTTCACGTGAGATACATGTATTTTCAAAGCGTCTTTCTTATTCTGGACTCACAAGTTCAAACGCTAAACTCTTCAAATAATCGGCTCTTGTCATTGTTTCGTTATTTTTAAAAGAATTATATAAGACATACGAATTAACAGACGAAATATCAAGAAGTCTGTAAAAAATTGCTAACGGCCAACGACGAGTACGACGTCCAGTAGAATAAACAGAACATTTTTCGGCCAATGCATCAACGCCTCCTTTTGTACTATTATAATAAGAAATGATTTCAGGTTTTTGGACATCATTGTCAAACCCTTTTTGATTGTGCATCGATGAGATTAATAACACTGCTTTATTTGGTTTTGGCACGTACGATAAAAGTGTAAGATCTTTTGTAAATCCATATTGAGTAAAGCCAACTGTACTTTTCTTTGAGGTATATCACGTTCATTTTTTAGTGTACCAACATATGTTAATTTTTTCATTTTTAAAAGTTCAACAAGTTCTATGGAACTAAACCAATTGTCCGCAGTTATATTACGGTTGGTCCCTTGACCGTAAAACTGATTGTGTAGGCTTAGAAAACTTCCTTTCTGTATGATCTAAGGTAATTCCATCAGTATTTTGTCCGGCGTAAATGTATGCGTTAAATAAATAATGACTGCGCGAATCAGTTAAGCACATTATTTTTAACCCGTATTTAGCTAGTTTATTAGGTATATACATTTTAAATTTGCATCTACCACGAAAACTTACTAACATCTCATCCACGGTAACACATGAACTCAAAGAGTAATTCAATTTACAGTTTTCAATAAATTCATTAAAAATTTCAGAAATTGGTGCGAGTGGATCGTTTTCTTTTCTTTCAGTTCTAGTATCAGAATTATCGAAACGTAAACATGAAATTAAAAATAAAAACCGTTTTTTACTCATGACCAGGCGAAAAATTTCACGTCCTGTTCCGTCAGTTGCAAATAAGGTGTTTGCATTTTCATGATTTGATTTAAATACAGCTGAGTAAAATAGCAAACCAAACAATGACCTTAGCTCAACTTCGTCTACATTTTTGAGGAAACATTGCATAAGATTTTTATATTTATGACGAAAACTATCAATTTTTATGTTTGTCCAAACCAATATTTCATTTATTATATTCTCAGTAAATAAAATATTCCAAATTTCAGAAGGGCGAGCAGTATCACCAAATTGTTTGATCGGGCCACGCAGTCCAGGAAGTTTAGTAATAATATTGTGTCGAGCAGTTCTCGTATTTTTAGACGCGAACTCCTCAACCGACCATTCAAATTTATTTTTACCATACAAGAATTTCGATGGTCTAATGTCATCGTCATTATCAGTATTACTCTCTGCCTCACTTTCATCTGATTCACTTACATTTTGTTCCGATTCGGAATTATGATTACTATCAATACACATATTATCAGTAACATCATCACTTACGTCTGAACAATTTTCAGCTAATATGTCTGATATAATGTTCTGAAAGCTCGGGTCATTTATCCTAATGTTAGATGAACCAGCTTCATCCATTTTTATTTTTTTATAATTGAAAATAACGAAAAAATAAAAAAAACGTTAACGAACTTTGTCAAATTTTGATAAGAAAAAATAATTACGTTGATGGTACGGTGCGGTCCGTCAGACCGCTTATCACTTTAAAACAGCTGTTAACACCAGTATTTAACATGTTTACCTCCATAACCATTAGTTACCGTTTTATACTATCTCCGTGGAAAGGTAAAACCAACCTCTTTGATTGTATCATTAATACCTTATCACCTAAATCAAAACAAAAAATTGCAGCGGTCTGTGTGACCGTACCATACCACTTACGGGTTAAATCTAAATTACATTTAAAACAAAGTGATTGCCTAAATTTGCTGGTAAGGTGGCAATGGTCTCGGACTTTAACAACAGTTTTGAAATTGTGTTTACATAAATTATAATTATTAATCGCATTATGCCTACGAGTGTCGTCCTCAGTCATATTTATTGGGGTATTAGTCTCCAATAATTTTTCCACCCGTCTACTAATACCCACAATCTCTGCTATAAAACGTCGAGCCACATCCTGCCTACTTTCTCTACCACAGTATATAATAGGCGTCGTTGGTATATTATATTGTTCCAACAGCTTTATGGGTTGATGCCATAAAGTATATAGTCGGATGCCTTCACTATAAATCCATAACTCAAAGGAACATGATTTTGTATGATGGTGGTATTTCTACCTTTCGCCTCATCGGTCTTCACAAGTAGCGCCTCAAAGTCAGCATAAATCACAAAATGATGCCTATGTGTATTCCCCCATGATTTAAATTCCGTACACTCACCCGCCATCGACAATATGGGGAATAGCCTTATGTGATCCACAGATGAGTTTATTTATAATAAAATTCATTCAGCGCTGCCTGTCCACTCGATTTATGTTTCAATGACCTATCGTCATATGACGTGAAACATCGTTTACAAAATATAACACTCTGTTTATGGCTAGTTTTTTATGCTCGTATAAGTCTGAAAAAATTTCTAATATATACATAATGGTAATCTTCTCTGTCGGTAATAAATTGCAAGTCTAAGGGGCCTTAGGGCCGATTTCACCAACACAGTTAATCACGGTTAACTCATCTTAATCACGATTGACACTGGTAACCAGAGATTATGGATTTCACCATACCCGGTTAAGCATAAACGCTACGTAATCACGGTTAAGAACTAACCGCCCGATTTCGGCCGATTAACGTCGTTAATCACAATTAGTTTCATTATCAGCTTGTTTTATTGTTTTTGATAAACATAAAAAAATTCGTAAAATTAAAAACTAGTCGTACTTGGAGATTCGAATTTGATTCATTTGTGTCTGTTATTATTTCGTCTTCAATGCATCGTGCTAGGGAACGTGTAATGAATATTGCTTTTGAAGATAACGACGACGAAGATAACGAAGATGAGTTTATCATCTTCGCAATCCGTCGTCCTAGATGGATTCGAGAAAGAGCTGAAGACTTCGACACTATGGACGACACCGATTTTGTTACCAGGTACAGACTTACCAAGCCAACAGTTCTGTCGATACTGGAGAAAATAGAGGATGCACTCGAATTTGAAACTGATAGGTTAGTAAATGTGTTGTTAGAAAATACTTATACAAGAAATACATAGGTAGGTACCAGTACCAAAATTTAAAGCTATCTATTATAATATGTAAGTACTAAATTCTAATATTTTTTTACTTTTCAACAGGAATAACTGTATTTCTCCAATAAATCAGTTACTATGTACTCTTCGCTATTATGCAACTGGGTGCTTCCAAACCACTGGGGGGGATCTTTGTGGCTTTAGTTCCTCAACAATAAATAGAATAGTACACAAGGTTAGCTGTGCTATTGCGCTTCTACGTAGTCAGTACATTCATTTCCCTGATAACCCAGAGGAAATTAGACGGACACAGTTGGAATTTTACCGAAGAGCCAAGTTCCCGAGAGTTGTTGGTGCCATTGACTGCACTCATATTAAATTATGGCAATCACCAGGTAACTTCCAATACTTACCATGCCTTTTTATTAGTACTAGTCATAGACTCAAATTGTTCCTAAACATTGTGGTCCTTATAAGCACTAGCAAACACAATATAACAGATAATCATCAGACCCCCTTGAGCCTTTAAAATAAAAGTAAATTACAAAAACAAAAATGTTTGCTATATATCAGATATATTTTATTAGTGACATAGGCGCCAGGTTTTCAAATATCTATTTAGTGCTCTTACCAATGTCAAGTATTCATTAGGGGCTCTTCCTCTCTCACTCCCTATACTAAATTGTCTATAAAGTGGCAACAAAACATATTTACAATACAAAATAATACAATACAATTTATAAATATTAAGGGGGTAAACTTTAAGTTTGAAGGTGTTAAAAACCCCTGTGATTTAAGCCTATGTTAGGTACTAGTAAACAGAGCTTTCTAAAGGTAATTTGAATTTTTGAATTAAACATAAGTGGTCATTTTGATTTTTAGGTGGAGATACTGCAGAGCGTTTTAGGAATAGAAAAGGGTACTATTCATTGAATGTTCAGGCAATATGTAATGCAAATCTGGAGGTTATGGATGTAGTTGCAAGGTATGATGGAAGCACTCATGACTCAAGAATTTTTCGAGAAAGTAAAAGAAGAGCTTTGTTCGAGCAACTGGAGATGCACTATTAGTAGGAGATAGTGGCTACGCCTGCACTAGTTACATGATGACACCACTCCACGAATGCCATACACCAGCCGAACAATTGTACAATGAGTCTCAAATCCGGACGAGGAATCCCATAGAAAGATTCTTTGGTGTTTGGAAACGACGTTTTCCCATCAGGGCTTTGGGGCTAAGAGTGAAACTTATACGTGTTTTTCCTATTATCACTGCGACATTAGTTTTAAATAACATTGCCCGTAGAGCAGGAGAGGAAGTCCCTAGAGGATTTGAAATTATACTACCTGCTCCTTGGGAAGAAATACTTGCCCAGGACGACATACCAAATGAATATATGGACATACCAAACCCCACACAGCGTAGGGTAACACACCAAAATCGTGAACGGCAGGTGTTAATTGACAGTCATTTTGAGAGGTAAATGAAAATGATATATACCTATACCTATAGTATACCTGTATATTTATTAAATACTAACAATTTATTTGTTTATTTTGTTGCATACTCAGATTGGCTGCACAGGATCAACAATAATACTTCCGTCCCCAGTTGTAATATAAATGTGTTGTAATACATACATTTCATGTGTATACATATTTATTTTTTTTTTTTTTTGTGTATTTATTATTGTTTACTGTCTATTTATAATATTAAAATAGAAATCCAATACACTACTCAACTTTTGTTTTATTTAATCAATTCGTATCTTGTATTAAAACAAATTTATTATATTTCAACTTGATATGAAAAAAAAGAGGATTTTAGAACATTGGATAAATAATGAAAGATTTTAATTAAAATCTGTACGACTGAAACTAGAGTATGATTAAAAAATAATAGTTAATATATATTTATTTAATAAGTTCACCAAAATTATAATATATTATAATGTATACATGTGTACACAATTTAAAAAATAAAACAATTTTTTCACTCAAATTATTTTGAAATGAAAAAAAAACAACTGGTAGTTAAAATTTTAAAAACAAATAATATAAGCAAAAACAATATATCTTATTCATAAAAATCTTTTATCACATAAATATTTTTTGGCAAACTGCAAACAGTCTAAATAGTTTTTAAATAATAATAATTGTTTAATATGATAATAGAACAAAACAAAGTCAGACTTATATAAATTTAAAATATGTTTAAAACTTTACTTTGAGTCATCTTTAGCAAACAACCATTGCACTCCAGTTTCTCTCTCTATCTGAATTCTTATCAATTCAGTTTTCATCTCTTCCTGTTTTAGCTTCTCTTCTTCCTGCTTTTTTTTGAGCTGTAATATCTCTATTTCTAATTTATGTTCTTCATTAGCATTCATATTTTCTGAATTAAGTATAGCGACTCTAGTTTCAAGAAGAGTCTGCGAAGCTGATGTGGATAAGACTGGTCTTCTTCGGGACACAACATTTTTACTGTCTCTTGGACTTTTAAGTTTACTGGTGACTATTGGAGTTGCTGGAACAGGGGACTGCATTTCCACCAATGTGTTGGTGATGAGTGGAATCCTGCCTGCATGGGTTAGTGGCTGAGTTAATGTTTGCGAAGGCTGGCGGAGAGCAGTAGACACTGGAGCCTTCAACATAGCAGGGCTATACTGCGACCAATCATGTCCTAATGTCGTGTTGTTTTCTTTTTCCATCAGAAATCTTTCATCCTCATCTTCTTCATCCATTTGATTTTCCACGTCTTCAGTCACAGGTGCTGATAATGACTTATATACATATTAAACATATTAATATTAGTAAATAATGTAACTACAATTAAAGTTATAATAGTATTCATAAGAAAATTAACTTACCTGTGATTATTTGACTTTCAAAGTCTGCGTTGTCATCAAACATGTTATTAAAGGCTTCGACATGTGGTCGAATTAGCCCCACAACTGTTTCGATTTCAGGATCGGCTAAAATTGTCTTAGCTTTACCTCCTCCTGTAAAAACCGTACATTTGTTTACAAAAATGTGTACAATGTACATGTTGTATGACGTGTAGATATAATACCTGTGCCGTATATGTTATCTGCTTGCGCAGCAATTGCCATCTTCGCCTTTCTCTTAAGGTTGTCCCACAGCGTTTTTAAACTCTGAGAGTCTCTATGACATGTTGATGATGCTGCGGCAAATTCTTCAGCAATTCTATTCCACTTTTGGCTCTTCAGTTTCATATTTACACCGTCAGTCTTTTTTGACTCGATCACACTAAAGTGTCGAGTGATACTCTCTAAAAACATACGTTTTTCCGACTTGTCGAAAGTACGCTCTCGTTTCCTCTTTACAGTTTCCATATTTAAAACAAATCAAAATGACCAAACAAAAGTTAAAAAAAACAGCGGAGTGCGCACTGATTCAAATAAAACGATGCTACGATGGTCGTAGGTCAATAGACTATGGATAACCAATGTCTAATAAAGATGCTGATTTTACTATTATCACATTATCGTAGGCCACAGCTGTTTGATAGTACCCACAGAATTCTGTGATAGTACCTCTAATCGCGGTTAGTAGAGTTAATCACGGTTACCGTAATCGTGATTTGTGGAACCGTGATTAGCATGGTGAAATGCAAATCTAATTTAATCACGATTAACTTGTAATCTTGATTACTGTAACCACGATTAAAGCATATTTGGTGAAATCGGCCCTAAATGATCAGCTTTCTTCTCTTCTATTACTTTTAATGGTAAAACAATATGTGACACAGACTGATGAGGGATCGAATTTTTTTTCAATTCCATAAACATTAATTGACACGTTTTGATTGTTACGCTCGAATATCTTAACATCACACAAAGGTATCGGGAATTAAAGACCGGCGAAGTCATATTTATTTTCATGTTGGTAATAATTATTACTAATGTAAAACTTATTTTTACCCGCTACGTGTTTTGCTAAAACGCACCATTTGAAGCATTTGCAGTCATTATTTTGGGGGTTATTGGACCCAGAAGGTCCAAACATACAGAATATGTGCCTTCCAACTTCAGATTAAATTTGATATGATTTTTCTCAAGTGATGATTTTAATATTTGTATCAGATCAGATTTTATTGAAAAAAGAAATTCAGGAAAGTTTGAAATATTATTAACATTTTTCGTGAAATAATGAATAATAAGTCGTTTGTGTGATGAACTAGTTTCAACGAATCCGCCTATCTTAACATTATCCATACGTGCTTTTTCAAAATTACGAGCAGTTATTGTATTTTCCTTATGAACACGATTTTACCTATCATGGTGTAATGTTCTAAACAGTTTAATATCTAATAAAATAAATCTAAATATAAATATCTGTCATACCCGCGATAAAAAAAAAAACCGTATAATAAATTTGAATTACAACTTATATTGAAAAAGAATCTCAAAACTAAATGTTATGAATTGTTCATAATAAAAATTGTATTGTAAAAAAAAAACTTAAGAAGCGGTCTGAAATTCAGAACAATGCCGGAATATTTCGACGATTATACCATAGGATGCGACGAGTGAATTGATCGATACAATGCCAGAATACTCCGACTATTATACCAATGATCGATTCACAAACCGTTTGTTAAGTTTTTATGATAAAACTTATATTATCATAGAATCTTTGGAATAAAAATGTAATTATCCCTAACCTGTACAATAGTATCATGGTAAATCTTACCTTGCACATCGCATAGTTCAGCATTTTGAACCGGTGCACCGTAACTCCGCACGGATCGTCGCCATTTTATAATATATCACCTTAACTCCGCAAACAAGTTTTTTTTTCGACACCTTAACTCCGCATACAGGATTTTTTTTTAACACCCTAACTCCGCACATGGTATAAAATATATCGTATTTATTATTGTATTAATTTATTTATTTTAAATACAATATATTATGTTATTAAAATTAAATAAAAATAATATTTTAGAATAAATAAAATAAAATATAAAATATTTAATGTAAATTAAAATTAAATTGCATTAAATGAAGCTAAACTCTTTACAAAATTATACCTATCAATTTGGTTGTCGTTATACAATTCTATTTTTTTATTTATAAATTGTATATGGTTTTTTTGTTGTGTTCTAATTATTCTACTTTCATTATTATTGGCAGAATTCATTCGTATATAAGAATCCGTCTGCGTGGCTAATACATTTTTAATGAAAACTGCAATATTTGGATGTGCTGAAGTAAATAAATTACCAAATTTGGCATGAAAAGACTCACAATTGTTAGTTGTTCTTTCCAGTGTTGCTTCTTTTTTGGCCCAAATACTGGGTGGAAATGTTGCATCCTGTTTTATGTATGTTTTGTCTAAGTAAGTGATAATTTTTTTAACTCGTGCATCCTTGGGTTGGTCATTTTTAAAGTCATTTTCAAAACATAGTTCAACTTCGTAAGGATCTAGAAACATAAGACCAAATAATTGTCTGAGCCATTTTCCTATGTTGGATTCGTTGTTTTTATATTCTTGAACAAGACCAACTGCTTGTATTCGTCTCCACCTATTAACAAAAAATAAATAAAAATAGATAACTAAATATAATATAATATAATATAATATATATTATCCATACGTACCATGATTGACTAAGATGAAAACGGCATACAATTATAACTATATTAGGAAATATATCTTTGACGCTTGAATGAATTGCCGTTTCGAAATCGATTACTAGTGTTCTTGGTTGCAAACATTTGTTTAACGAATGACATTTTTCACGAAGTATTTCCCAAATAGCTGTATATGTATCTTTATTTTTATTTGGAAGCAGACAGAACACAACTGGTACAAATACGCCATTACAATATGCGTGAATACTGAATAATTGGTGAAAAAATTTCGTACAGTATTTAAATGTACCATCAACATATAAGGTCTGAGAATCACACATAAAATTTAAATTTATATCACATGAAAATATTATTATATGATCTAATGGGTCATTTGTTATAACAAAATATTCGTCTTTCACCGTTATCGGATTGGTGTTATTAATATAATCATGTACTTCAGAAATTGATTTTGGAAGTTTCGGTAAATTTCGTATGCGTTCACGAGAAATGCTATCTCTAATTAATTTTGTGTCTTTACATGTTAAAGTCGACACTGCTTCTACATTATTAGCTATTTCAAGTTTTATTAACTTGGAAGGACGATCAGTAATATAATCAAGTCCCTTTCGTTTTATCCCGTTACTAATCTTTTGTCGAATAATAATATTGGTGTCGATACTTTCATGTAGATGTGTCCCTGATTCCCGCGAAAAATTATAATCAACGCCAATCGTGTATAATTTTGCTGAACACGTTTTCTGTATGCATTTCCATCCAACTTCTCCGGATATTAGTTCTGTATACTTAGAGTATTTATAATTATTTTTTACTAACAGCACATTTCCCCGTTGACTGTATACAACACTGATTTCACTTGCCATATTTAAATAAAACTTAACTTAAGCAACAATATAATCTAACAATTAAATTTTAAGCAACTACTACACAGAGAATGCTCAGAGAACTGAATTCGTCCCGTATACATTCCACACTAGGGAAATAAATATATTGGTTATTAGTTTATTACCTATAATATGTTATCAATTTTATATTATATCGGTTTTATGGCATGTGGACTTTTGGTGTTCAAATATTTTTAGAATGCGGAGATACGGTGCGTTCGTGTTTTCGACCGTGCGGAGATACGGTGCATGCGGAGTTACGGATTCACAAAATATTTTTATTCATGCGGAGCTGCGGTGCGTCCTTTTGAACATGTTCCAAAACTTCTAAACACAGTTCATTATTATCATTATCATACACTGATCATTTAAGCCGGGTTTACATTGGTAGAGTATTTGGTAGAGTACACTAGCCTACTATTTTGTCTACTCACTCTACTCTACTAGTTTTAGTAGAGTAACTGTTTACACGAAGCTAGTATTTAGTACTAGAAGAGAGTGCAGTTGATGTGTAAACTCACGCCGTCACGGTTAGGTTTGATCAACTTCAAAACATCAAATAAACAAATATGGATATCGTACGTCGTCGTCATTGTCGAAAATTATTAAAGAAATGCCTTCGAGTGGTTACAACTGCGTTAGTAAACGATATTTTAGAATTCATTGATGAGAGTAATGAAGAAAAACGAATTTGGGTTCGAGAGTGGATAAAAAGAAGAACAGTACTTGGTGCATCAGAAAATCTTCTTACTGAACTAGCTTTAGAGGATCCAGAAGAGTACAGGCTGTGTTTAAGAATGACAAATGAAAATTTTGAACAATTATTGAATTTGGTATCACCAACTATTCAAAAACAGGACACTATTCTTCGAGATGCACTACCAGCGCGCATTAAGCTACAAATAACATTGAATTATTTAGCGACTGGTAATAGTTACCGAACCCTACAACATTTCTTTAGAGTGTCAATTCCCGCAATATCTAAATTTTTACCAGAAGTTTGTGACGCCATTTATCAAGCCCTGGAACAATATATTAAGGTATTTTTCTTTAAAATTATTTCGTACATAGGTACAATATATTTTATTATATATTAACAAAATATAGAACATTTACAATATTATATTAGTTGAAAATGAGACAATGTTAAGACTATAACTAATACCAACTACAATAAAAATGATTTTTATTCTTTTTAAGTTCAAAACATTTTAACATTATGGAGTGAAAAATTAGATAAACAAAAAAAATCCCATTTGGGGAAAATTAAATTTAAATCAATGACCAGGCTTTTGCGATGATATTGTCCCTGTTATCTTCATCATGTTTGTTGCCTGTGTTGGCTGATAGTAGAGTGTATTGGGTAGATGTATCTTGATCAGTTGCTATATTGTATTGTGTAGATGTATCTTGATCAGTTGCTATATTGTATTGTGTAGATGTATCTTCATCAGTTGCATAAAAAGATTGTGGTGACGTAGAATGAAAACTGTTTGACCCAGACTGTTCTGCTAATCGATACTTGGTCAAAAGAGACTGTATATCACTTTGAGCCAAAATAGCTTGCCTTGGTAACAACTTATTAAGTGCTGCAATAACGTATTGGCCAAAAGCATCATTATCACTTATTTCAGTGGAATCCATTTTATTTAAATCATTTTGAATATTACGCAATTCTGTAATTGCTGTTGTAAAATGATGTAGCTTCCTTTTTTTAGCTGATGTTTTTGTAACTATTGGAGTTTTTGCAGTAGGTGTTGTAGGCACTTGTGGGTTTCCAGCAACTACAGTTGTTGTCACCGGCGTTGTAGACATTTCTGTGTATTCACCTGTTACATTTTCCAACAGCCCTCCTTCGTTACCTTGGTTAATTAAAAAAACAAAAATAAATAAATGTACACAGTTGTATTACATTGTATGGTAATTATTCAAATAATAATATAATAATTAAATATTTAGATGCCAAAAACTTATGAAGAATGGAAAAGCATTGCGAAAGGCTTTGAAGATACATGGAATTTTCCTAAATGCTGCGGAGCAATTGACGGCAAACATGTGTTGATAATGGCACCTCCTAACTGTGGAAGTAAATATTACAACTATAAGGGGACTAACAGTGTAGTGTTGATGGCACTGGTTGACCATAACTATTGTTTTACTTATGTATCAATCGGCAGCAAAGGGTCAGCATCGGACGGTGGTATTCTCCAAAATTGTGAACTTGGACAACTTTTGCAAAAAGATCTGCTTCCATTAGGATATTGCGTTGTAGCCGATGATGCATTTCCGTTGCGACATTATATGATGAAACCATATAAATGTTACAGAACAGCTCTAACTGTACCTCAAAAAATTTTTAATCATCGCTTAAGCAGAGCAAGACGTATTGTAGAAAATGCTTTTGGCATTTTGGTTAGCAGATTTCGAGTATTTGATAAAAAAATATATTGCAATTTAAAACAGTGAACAAACTTGTACTAGCTGCGTGCGCTCTTCATAACTTTCTACGAAAATCTTCCTCTACATACCTACCACCTGGCTCTATTGATGAAGAAGATATATCGAGTGGTTTAATGAGAGAAGGTCGCTGGAGAACGGAAATAATTGAGCTTCGAAATTTGGAAAGTCATAGGGAAAGAAGAGCATCAGACTTGGCCAACAAAATACGCGATAATTTGAAAAATTATTTTGTAAATGAAGGAGCTGTACCTTGGCAATATAGGCATATATACTAATAAATATGTATAGAGTCTAGACTAATAGTATCTGTTTAGTTAATTTAATTAGTTTAATTATATTATAATATGTTATAATATTTTGAAAAAATTGTACCAAAATGCATTGGTTTATTGTAAGTAATTAAACTAATTAATTAATAAATAACTAACTGTTTTTACTAGTAGTATCTGTTTAATTAATTTAATTTTCAATTATATTATGTATTATACCATCTGAAAAAATATTCGGTACAACATGGGGCAAGCAGAAAAATAAAAAAAACACATAGAAGGAATAATTTGTATAGTTTAAATGCAACAGAAATTAATAAATCAAACCTTACCTAAAAAAAATGTTATATTGAAAATACCTCTAGAATAATTAAACTTAAAGTTATTTATAATAGAATTTCAAAACTGCCCCATGTTGGCCTGGTTAACGGTACCATTTCTAAAAATTTTAGTATTTCCAATATTTTAACATTCATCTTCTTAAAACTATAACTAAATACTGTTAGTTATATTATACATTTATAATATGTCTAAATATTTATACTTATTTAATTCAATGAAAACTTTAAAACTAGTTGTTTTAACAGCATATTTTGGTAAAATAGTCATAATTTGTAAAATTGACTGTACTTCAAGTTACATTAACAATTAAACTCAAATTAAAGAGGAAAATCAGTTAAGTAATATCAATAAAATAAATATTACTTACCTCCACTTTCTGCATTGTCCTGTGTACAACCAATTTTCACAGACTTGACATTTTTCATGAATGAATCCATCAATTTGAACCATTTTATATTTGGAACATATAGATCATCAACACCACTACCAGACTTCTGTGATTTTTTTATTTTTAATAGTTCTTGGTTGTAAGTACACCTTAAGTTTTTTATTTTTTGTTTCAATTCAGTCACGCCAAAATTATCTTTTTTAAGTGTCTTGACGATATCTTCGTAGGCAGCGTCTCTCATTAATTTATTTCTATAATCTTTAGAACCAATATTCCATATACACTCATGCTTTTCATACAATTCCACCAGCGCTATCGTGTCACTTTCAGACCACTTCATTTTTAAAAATTATTAAAACCTTTTTTATAATGAAGTAAAATGATGTAATACAATACGATCAGAAATGTAGAATAGTATTATATTATAAGGTTTAAAAACATTAAACAAAATTAAAAATGTTTACAAAGTTTAAAAATAAATATAATCCATGTGCCGGTTCAGGCGATATCAACAATATTTTACTTTACTATACCAAAAATAGACTGTTTACACCAGTAGAGTGGTGGTAGAGTATAGTAAAAACGATGGTGGGGGTAAAAGCAAGTAGAGTGTACTTTACCACAGTGGTTAACTACTCTACTATACCGATTACTATCTTTAGTACTCTACCTATACTATTCCTGAGTGTTTACATTATGCTAGAAACGATAGAGTACTCACTCTACCGTCGTACTATACCGAATACTCTACCAATGTAAACCCGGCTTTACTCATATGGGGACAGGCACGACTTTCCGGCTGTTGGATGGACCAGCTTGACTGTCAGGTCAGTGTCGGACTGGCATACCAAAGGCCCATGGATCAGTTTTTTTAAGGGGCCCCCAAAAAATGTACACTGTATTTCGTTGAAACAACATATTAAGATACTTCTTTAAATATAGGTACTTTACATTTTTACTAATATGGATTATAATAATATATAATATATATCATAATCATGATTCATGAGTTAACTTAAATATAAAAGCAATTTTACAGCTAATTATTTTTGAAATAGGTACCTACCTATACTTAGTAAGAATATTTTAAATAATAAAACACAATTTTTAAATAAGTAATTTTTTTAATTCATTAGATGAATATGCTATAGTCTCTATCAATTTTTGAGTGTCAATAGCTATATTTTTTTCTATAGCCATCAACATTAATGGAGTTTAGAGTATTTAAAACTTACTTTTCGTACTATTCTCAGCAACACGCTGCACTTGTTCCAGTGTAGGAAAACTTAATTTTTTTTGATGTGGGGATGATTGGATCGCTAATAATGCTTTTTTATTTCTTTCTGCCTTTTTTGCGGCCCCAGATTTATATATACGTTTCATGTTCTGATGTTCATAAATTAATTGCACAAATTCACGGTAAATAAATTAACAATAGACAATAGTTTAACATCAAATATATCGCATAACAATTAACAATAATCGACAGCACGCGAGTACACGACTAGAGCAGTGAGCAGTCTGATTAATAAATTAACAAATCAATAATCATAGCTGTGTACGTATTATACTATTATCAGTATTATCCTAGTTATATTAGTCGACAATATTTTTATAAATAACTATAGTCGATAGTCGATACTCGATGGGATGCCCGATGCGAGAAAAACATTATATAATATTTATAAATAATAGCATTATAATACAATATTAACGCAAAGCCGACGCGATGGAAATCATTCGTTTAAAAATAAACTATGAAACATTTGAAGCTACAAAACAATAAATAATAATTATTAGTTACACAGAAATTAAATTACGAAAACTAAAATTATATTTCTGTTATAAAATTTCAATTTAGGAGACATATCCGTAAGCTATATAAGAATTATATTATTTAAGTCGCTTTCAAAAGTAAATGTCATACCTTCATCATTATTATATATTTATATATCATACATTTATACAGATATTATAGACGTATAGTATTGTAAATTAATACATAATACATTTTTTTTCTATGCAATATTTGCATGATTGCTGAATCCAACAGCGGGGCACTGGGGCCCCTGCAAGGTCGGACAAGCGGGGTCCTCGTGGTCTCGTCTAAGTCCTATAAAACCTAACTTAACTTGCAGTAGTGCAATTAATCCAAAAAAACTTATTACTAGACAATTTCATTTTACTATTATTCATCATCATATTATAGGCCATAGGGAATGCTGGACAAAATTGACGACACTAAAAAAAAAAAAAAAAAGGTAGGGGCCCCGGCCGCATTCGCGGCCCAGCGGCCATGGCCAGTCCGACACTGTGTCAGGTACAAATATTTGTGGCGCAACTTCGGTATATCCATGTTTAACGGCTCTAGGGTGACTCGATGTGTTTTCATTGTTGGACACACTGACTTGTGGATTGAGTACTACTCTATTACTCCGAACTGCAGGGACGCGAGCAATACCTAAAATAAATAAATAAATAATTAATTAATTAATTTAAAAAAAAAATAATAAATTAACTTCAGAAAAATGTATAATATCTGTAATGTTCTGAACATACCATGGATGTTTTTCGTATGGCATGGTAAGTTAGCTTGTCATTAAATGTTGAATTGAACAATGAGCAAGAGAGCCGAACTGCATCATGCCTTTTCTCATGTCCAATCAAATTACACTTATGACCAAAAGACGCAGGACACTTACCGCAATTAAACATATTATATTTTTAAAAGAACAACTAATATTATATACTAATAAACTAATATACTTCTTAAAATGAAAATGTAAAACACTTTGAAAAAATCACGGATTTAAAGACTTAAGAGTCAAGAGGTATGTCGATCGTGAAATGTGTGTGTATACCGGACAAAAGACTGGAAACACATTGACCGAACATAGTCACTTGACACGGGGCAAGATAGCCAGAGTCCGTTGATCTCAAGATTTTTTGTGAAGGTGGTAACATTTTAAGCCATGGCTTACTAAAATATTATTCTCGTAAATACTAAATGTTTAGTTCATGTAATATTTTTATTTATTTTGGGTTTTATATATTGTATTGGATAAAAATAGTTGGTATGCCACTAAAGATTGTATAATATGTGTGTGTGTATGTGTGTTACCTTTGAAATATAATAAATTATATTTTAGACCCAACTCATACCGCCTAAAATAGATCTCGAAATATTAGACCCTTCATGTATATTACTCTTATTATATTAAATTAATTTTGTATTGAATCTATGTAATAATAATAATAATGTATTTATTTAAATCTCACCATTGCGGCATATCTAAATGGAGGATTCATTATCGCAAGGGGGGATCAATTATTCAAATTCAAACCGTTGACCACACTAACATAAATCTGCTGGAAATACAACATCACCCCCAAACCTAGGCGTATTGGGTCTTGGTACTGTACTAATAACCACCTAAAAACCAGATTAAGCAAATGTTATAAATAATTTAAATATAATATAATGTTGTGAATACTAAGAACCCCTGGTTACTTTATATGTAGAATATATGTTATTAGTATAGTGATATTGTACACCACCACCGGCCAAAACGGAATGTGCTGAGCAAACCCTTTCGGCCCGGACGGGGCAACGACTCACTGTGTATAACACAAGCGAGTCAGTCAGTGTTGCCGATGATGTGGTAATTACCCCATACTTTGGTAATTTAATCCACTTGTGGTACATGGTGTGGTATAGTTAAAAAGGTGGTAATTTTGTGGTATTTATGAAAATACAAAAAAATGTGGTATTATTTACTATATTTACTTTGAAACCGGCCATTACAGAACTAAATTGCATTATATTGAAATTTTTTTTTTTACTATTATTTGTGGTTATATAATTCACAGATATTTTCTATAATACCACAGAATAAAATATAAATTTAATCTATTCTGTGATAATATTGTTCTGTGGTGATAATACTAATTGATTAACATATTTTGATCGCAGACACGATTTAAGATATAAATCATGATCGCAGATAAGCAGATTACCTAATCAATGTTTAAACGCGTAACGGTACAAGTTGTACAACTGTTACTGTTACTGTAAATAATTTCTGTAGTAGGTACGCCAGTACACAGATATCTATACTAACTATGTATTTATAATTATAGCCATGACAAATAAGATGCCATACTATAACACGGTTGTGAATATGCAACCGCGGTAATTAACTGACAATTATATTATAATTTATAAGTTATAAAAACTGTCAACTGATAAATGATAATAGTATAATACTCATTACTCATTAGTCAAAATAATCATTAGTCATAGCGATCACGAAAGTTGAAAATATGAATTTTGAACTTTTTAGTTTTTATTGACTTATTATTATTCAACATCCGTTCACTAAGTTCTAAGTAGTAAATTAATAATTATATCTGTTATTTTGTTTATAAATATTTATAAAAAATATTTAGTTATGGATAAATCGCTTAAAAAACTTGAGTCTAACACTCAGCCTACTCAAGTTATTTTAAAAGAAACGGAACAAATTGATGAACCGGAACCTATTTTGAGTTTGTTTGATGCTGATTCGAGATTAGTTACTGAACAAGAGCTAGAACCTTCTCATTCATCAACAACAAACAAAAAAAAAAAAACAACTGTTAGAAAATTTAATGAAAAATGGCTAACTATGACAGAATACAAAAATTGGCTTACTACCAAAATTAACTTAAAACAAAAAGAAGTAGCTTACTGTAAGGTCTGCAGTTCTTTTTTGAGTCCTCACCTTACCGAGATTAAGAGACACGGACAATCCGCCAAACATATTGTCAATTCCAAACAAGTGGTCCAACAAAATTCAGTCAATGAAGCTTTTAAAATGTCATCATTGACCGAAAAAACCAGAATTGCGGAATTGAAACTTACTGCCCTTTTTGCTACAAATAATTTGCCATTTTCTTTGTCTGACACACTAACCCCTCTACTAAGCACAATATTTCCAGATTCTAAAATTGCCAAAAATTTAACTCTGAAGAGAACCAAAGCAACAGCAGTTATGAAAAATGTACTAGGAAATAACTTTTTAAATGAACTGTGTGATACACTTACACAGCCTGGTTCTTTTTATTCGCTTATAATGGATGAAATAACTGATATTTCCGAAATCAAACAGTGTGCGGTTGTGATTATATATTTTGATACAAAAACAATGACTGTAAAAACTCAGTTTTTGGATATGGTTGAAACATTTTCAGGTAAATCATATCCTTTTAATTTATTACTTAAATATTACATTATCTAATAAGTTATTATTTTGTTTAGGAACGGCTGATGATCTGACGGACACCCTTCTAAAATGTGCTTCAGATAAAGGTTTAGAGAAAAATATGATGGTTGGATTTTCTTCAGACACAACAAATGCCATGGCTGGAAAATTTCATTCTGTTTTCACAAATTTGAAAACTGCTATACCAGGTATTGCTTGTATTAAATGTTCTTGTCATATGATTCATCTGTCTGCATCCAAGGCGTGTCTAAAACTACCACGGTCTATTGAAGATTTATTGCGCAACGTAGGCTCTCATTTTAGTAGGAGTCATTCTCGCCAAACCAAATACAAAGCCTTTCAAGAATTTTTTCAAGTGGAAATACATAAAATATTGTCACCCTGTACAACTCCCTGGCTGTCACTAAAAGCGTGTGTTGATAGAGTATTAGAACAATTTTCTGCTCTCAAAGAATATTTTAGACTGGTTAATTTTGAAGATCCCTCCAAAACATCAGAATTAATTTATAGTACTATGGAAAACTCATTTAGTATAATATATCTGGAATTCATGTCTTATTCACTTGGTATCCTGACAAATTTCAACACTTTGTTTCAAGGTGAAGGGCCTTTACTACATTTACTAAAACCTGAAATTGAAAAGTTGTTGAAAACAATAAGTATGAATCTTATGACTATTGAGTATATAAGAAACCTTGACTCAATCATGAACGTTGCGCCTAATCTGTCACAATATTATCTTCCTTTTAACGACATTTATATAGGTATATGTGCAACTGATTCGATAACAGATTTAAAAAATAAAAACGTTGTTAACTCTAATGAAATATTTAAGTTTTTTAAGTCATGCCAAGAATTCTATATAGAACTTGTATTGGACATAAAAAAAAGATTTATATTTGACGACTCTGTGTTTGATTGTGTAACCGTAACTAATCCGTCTTTAGTAAAACAATTCAAAACAAAATCTTTAGCTAATATATTAAAAAGATTCCCAGTGTTAAATAATTTCATAGACAATGCACAAGAATTGGACAAGGAATGGAGGGAACTAGCACTCATAGAATTAGAACCAATAGAACCATCAAATCCAAACGATATTATGGAATACTGGAGGAAAGTATTTTGTATGAAAAACTCTTTAGGTGAGATATATTTTCCGAACATACTTATCGTAATGAGACTCTTACTGGCTTTACCATTTTCCAATGCATCAGTTGAACGTTTATTCAGTGATCTTAAAAACATAAAAACTCTGCATCGCAATAAACTTAAAACAGATTCATTGGTGGGGATTCTTAGGACAAAACATTCCGTTGAAGACTGTATTAATAAATTTTAAGCCTTCAGCTGCAATGGTTAAAAGCAAGACATGGGACTCCTCTAACATTAGAGAGAACCAATGAAACTATTTTTTTTTTAACAGTATTAGTTATGTTTTTTATAATTTTAATTATAAAGAAAGTTGTGATATTATTTTCATAAATAAAATGTTAAGTATACTTAAATATTAAATTTGTACCAAATCCAAGAAGTGATATTTTTTTTTTCGTTAAAGTTATGTATTTACTAAATTAGTAAAAAATCTATGTGATATTGTTTTTTGCTAAAAATGTTATTTTTATTGTTATAAATTATAAGCATATAATATATAATTTAAATATTTAATATACATTAAACATATTTTATAATCCAAGTTGTGATTTTCTTTTTATTCAAAAAATAAAGTTAAACTTTTGTGAATTTATTTGTTTTAATATATATTGTTGGTTTATTATATGATAAAAATTAAAAATTATATGTAAATTATAATAAGTCAATAAACATGTACAACTAATATATCTAGTCTATAGGTAGTACCTATAAGTACCTATACAATATTATATCGTATTAAGTACATACATTGAATATGCATATTATACTATATAAGAAAGCATACCCACGTCCTAAATCATAATATTATGTGTTTATATGCTTAAAATATTAATGGGTAAAAAGGGAGTATAGTAGCGAGCGAAGCGAGCGCGTTATATTTCTAAATTCTAATGTGGTATTCGTAGTGGTAATATTGATATGGTAATGTGGTAATTGTGGTAATTTTGTTATCATAAAATGGTAATATGACATTTTGAATTCGGCAACACTGAGACTGACGTATACGGCGGCTTTTTTGGCGGCTCACTATACGGCAATGATCCTTGGACGACAGACGTATTGCGTAGCACCCCCACTTTAAACTATCAACTTCAAACCAGTGCTAATATTTTGCAACTGAATTTCAACAATTTGCAACACCCATTTTGCAATTTGCAACTTTGCCCATTTTCCGGAAAATCCGATTTCCCGATTCGTATTACCATCAATTACCGCAGGCATTTTTTTAAAATTATTTTTATTAATCAATAGTACCTAACTCAAAAATAATTTAAAATAGGTACTGATTTAAAAAATATAATATAATTCATAAAAGTTATAAAAAAAAATGAATAGCTCTGGGGGTCTTAAATTATAATTGTAAGTTCAATCCCCAAATTTTTTAATTATCAGTATCATAATTAACGTTGTGTGCCAATATTGCAAGGCATTTAAGTTTAGAAATGAAGTTCCTGGATTATGTTGCGTGAAAAAAATAAACTAACTAATAAAAAATTTAGTTGCAGATTAAAATAATAATAGTTCATTGTAAATTGCTCTATTGGTTACGGGCGTGTTTGTTGATTTGTATTATTATTTTTTGTCAATATATATCTTCTAACTATATAAATTTCTGAAAATCTTTATACAGGGTAAACTCTGGAATTACTTATCAGATCTTCTTTATTTTTTCTTTAAACGAAACAGTATATCACGGAGAAAGTTTCTATGAAAGAACATTTTAGGAAAATCCACTGGAAAAGTAGGAAATTTGTATGTCAAAAATATAACAGTGAGGATTTTGTATTAATTGATTATATTAATCAACCATAGGTAGAATACTACAAACTTGGTATAACTTTGATACTTTAGAGTTAAGTCATACACTTACGTACAAACAGCACGGGGTCCGCGATCTACCGCAGGTAGAATACCTACCTGATAATATCAACCTGCGAATTGGAATTTTTATTCCCGGCAACGGAAAAGTTAAGATTAATTTTGGACACCATACACCGAATATTAAATAACGAATTAAACAAAGTTTGAGTCATATAGAGTTGGTACATTTAACCGGCAACGAAGTGCACGGATTCAGCTAGTCATACTATAGAATAATTAAGATGAATTGTATATTTGTTATCGTTGTTAATAACGTATGGATTCGTCTTGCCAAGGAACTGATCCAACTTCAGACACAAAATAGTCAGCAAATGTTGCTCTGATTGAATTTGCAGAACTGTCTCCTCTGATTGATTGTGCGTTTAATATATTAGGAAAACAGTTGATTTCTGGTTCTAATTGGGTACTTTGAAAATCAAATCCATCTTTTTGTCCGACAAAATTATGTAACACTGTGCATGCTTTTACTACCCAGATAGCTGTTTCTACGTTTACGTCCAAAGGCCTATGAAATATTCGCCATTTGTTTGACAGGATACCAAAAGCGCATTCTACATATCTCCTAGCTCTAGTTAATCGATAATTAAATACACGTTTAACCTTATCTAAATGTGTCCCTCCATAAGGCCTTAATAAATTGTCATTTAATGCAAAACCTTCGCCTCCAATAATCAAGAAAGGAACATTTGTGTTTGAATGTTCACTTAAATGTCTTGGTATAGGTAAGTTCAATGCATTTTCTGTCAACTTTTTCCAAAAAGTCGTTCCCTTAAAAATTGAAGAATCACAGTCTTTTCCATATGACCTGACACTCGCATATATAAACCGGTATTCCGAATCTACAATGGCTAATAATATAATTGAAAAATAGTCTTTATAGTTGAAATACATTGATCCACTATTTGAAGGCGTTTTTACTCTTATATGTTTTCCATCAACAGCTCCAATACAGTGAATTGGCTCTTGATTGAAAACCATTTGATATTTGTTCCCAGGCCGTAGATGTAGTTGGTAATTGCATAAATTCGTTATGCAGATTGACCCAGATGTTTGTTGTTACTTCTTTTATAATGTAGCTTATTATTGAAATATCGATTTGATAGGAATAATGAAGATCTTTAAATGAACACCCAGACGCTAAATACCTAAGCGAAAATATTAAAAATAAATAAGTATATTTTTATACAAATTTAATTATAATTTAAATAATTTAAACCAGGTAAAATCGTTTTGAAAAAATGGACCCAAACAAGAGATTCATGGATGAAATCTATCTAACAACAAAAATATGAAAAAACCTCTGGATCTTCTGCCAATCCATCAAGACTTAATTTATACCATAATCAAATGTGTTTTTTAAAAAAAATAATGGACTCAACAACTGCCCAAGAAAGCGCTGGATTATCCGAGGATAGTCCGATTGAGCAAAATAAAGGATTAGATCAAATTGATGAGAGGGAAAAAAACCTTTTTAATGAATCACCAGCTAATCGATCACGTATTTCTGGTACACAAAAGTAGCGCAAGTCAGATCCTACACATGAACTGAATGCAAAAATGTTAAAATATATCGATCACCAAATACAGACACCGAGGAAAGAAGAAAACCGTCATTTGTCATTTTTCAAAGGTCTTCTGCCTAGCATGTCATCACTTAATGAGGATCAAGTTTTAGAATTTCAAGCGGGCGTCATATCGTTACAAAATATAAAAAAAAACCTCGCAGTTTGCATATCATGATAATCAACAAAATTTATTAACACCAACTAATTTACATAATTATACGTGGCCAAATTATGGATATTACTCCCAACTGTCTCAACAGCCTCAACCACATTTCCAGAATATAACCGTTGACCAACCAATAGTTGCTGTCATATTTGTGTCTTGCCTTGTCAAACTAATTTCCATTCTTCTCAATAGGTCATCAAAAGTAGGTATCGACATTTGAAAATAATTAAAAAAATTTGTTTCGTCTAGTCGTAATTGACACATAAGCGTATTAAATGAGTGCAAAATATTTCTTTGTCTGACAATAGGATGTACCTAGAATCTACGATTTGAAATCCGTTGCTGTTGACGATACTTGCGATACCAGTATATTACTATAAATGTATTCAAATCCATCTTCACGCGTCTTGATGCGTCTACGATATGAACGATATTCAATCTTAGACTGAAAACCGAGTACGATACCGCACGATTGCGTACCTAACCATCTGAACAGTCCAACTGAAAGACACCGAATCGAGAAAATATCCGATACGGTAAAATATCGAATCGTGTGAACGAGCTCTTAGACTGCACCAAACATCGACTTCACGCGACGGCATCATTATAATCTTTTATATAATAATATCATATTCTCGTCGTCATTAATTACGTGATAGAAAAAATCACATATATATATCTATATATATGTATATATGAGAGGCCTCAATGCAAAACGTACTTTTTCCATTTTTCTTTTTTTCAGTAGAGCAGGTTTTCTGTTTAGGGCATTTTGAATTGGCTTAGACCATCCCGGAAGGTTTTAAAAAATTCTGAAAAATATTCTTATATTGTTTATAAATTAATTTCTTTTCTGTTTAATTTATTTATTGCCCTTTTTGAATACCTATATAAAAAATCTTTTTCTCCAAAACGGACCTTTTCCGGAATAAGTACGTTTTGCATTAAATTTGGAAAAAGTACGTTTTGGAATAAACTTTAAAAATTTTAAACAAAAAGAACCTTTTCCGGAATAAGTACGTTTTGCATAAAATTTGGAAATAGTATATTTTGGAATAAAGTTTAAACATTTCAAATAAAACGGACCTTTTCCGGAATAAGTATTTTTTGCATAAAATTATTAAATAGGACAAAATAATATTATATAAGACAAACATTGGGATTATTTTTCTTTTTATTAAATAATATTAATATATCATGATTAATATTATACAGTTAATATTAAAAATAGTTAGTAATAACAATGAAAGAAACTTTTATCCTTATAATTTAAGGATATATTATATTATTATATATTATCACTTAAACATTAATGCCATATTAATATTTTTATTAAAAATAACTGAATAAACATTAAACAATTTTAAATTTTAAATTTCAAAACAACAAATTTTCATAATATGGTATACATGTATTAACCAAAAGAACATTATACCTTGCATGCTAGGTACTATCGCTTATATAGTTACCTATATATCATAGTCTTAATTTAATCTGTATGAAATTCTTTGGTAAATTATTCAAATAACAAAGAAAGAATAAGACTCTTTTATGAATATATTTTGATTATACCTCTCCATCTTCATCATATACTCGACAGTCCTCTATTGGGATAATACTGCTATTATTGTCATTAAAAAAATAATCATAAAAGTCTTGTGCATCAGGTGGTACGATGATAAATTGTAATAAACGCCTTACGTCTTCTTGTTTAGGTTGTTAAACATGATTTAACTTGGGTAATTTTTCAGCTGATCCTATACTTTCCAAATTCACTTGCTTTTTTAGTACGTTTACTCTTATTGACTCCTCTTCATAATATGGACTTACTCCAATAGTCTTTTTACCACGAATATAAGAATAATGTTTTTTCTCAGTACTTTTAAAATCCACTTTTTTAACAATTTTTTTTTACTGCAGATTTAAAGTCCATTATAGTGTAATCCTTCCCAAAAGTTTTGACTGTAGTGTATTCTTTGAACACGTTATAATACTCATTTGGTGATAAAATGGTTTCCATTTGTCTCAGCTTTTTTTCTATTCGACCAAACACCTGATCAGGTGGAATTTATGGCATATATTCACGTATGGGAAAGTATTTCATTGATCACCTTTGCCTTATGGCTTATAAAATAAAGTAGTGCAGTCATTACAAATTGATTGTTGGTTCTGAGCTGAATAGGTTAATAACGGTCAAAGGATTGTTTTGCATTTCAAGTCGATTATCAATCATTTCTAAATAATGTATAAGTGCAGAAGCAACTTCGTTTGGGCCTCTCCCACTTTCAGTCTCAAGCCAAGTATATGTAAAACAATTTTCAGGATTCTGAAGCTCAGAATTAAGTACACAAGTTAAGTTATATAACCAAATTTGGCAACTATAAATTGTCTTTGTGATACTAAGCTTGGGAAGTGGTTGATTTTGCATCATATCAAAAGAAATATTAATTGAATTATCACTGGTTTTTTTCATAAGGTTATGCAATTTTTTACTGAGATGTTTATGAGCACATAAGTTTTCCTGTAATTCAATTTTAAAAGTTTCATTTACTTCATTTTTTATTTTTTCTTCTAGACCAGCACTACACACATCTTTACGGGGATGTCCGAACCCTAAGTAGAGCGAACCCGAAGGGCCGGAGCGCCGTGGATTTATTTTACCATAATAATATAATGACCCTGAGAAGAGCGGATTTCATTAATTTTAGTGTTGCTGGCCAAAATCAAAATATGACCATGTTAGGTTTATACAGCTTGTCGTATGGCTACGTTGTTTATTATCCGACAGTAGTGTGAAGAAAAAACATTATACTATTAAATATTTTAGTTTTTACTAGTGCCGATCTTTTAATTATTATACCGCGAGACCAACGTTACACATCATTATGGCCAGGAAACTGGTCACTAAAAAACGACCAGCGGTGAAGAAGTTAGCAGAGCTACGCGGGACGCTGAGAAGACGCGAAAATACGCCAAGCGTTCCAACCTACTCCTTGGACGACGATGGTAGCAGCCGATTGGCCAGTGGGATCAGCGGCGTGGTAGCACTGAGACGCTTTCGACGGACGCGTGTGGGCCGCCGACGTAGGTCAAAGAGGCGTAGCCGGTCGCGGTTGGGTCGCCGACGTAGTAGGAGACGTAGTGGTACCGACGTAGACGAAGACGACATGACCACAGACGCAGAGGAAGACGAAAATGATGACGACGAATCGTCAACGGTCGACGCGACATCCCGAAGGAGTAGGAGGAGGAGGAGTAGAAGGAGGGGGCGAAGGGGCAGCCGACGGCGTCAGATAAGTGGCGGCGACCATGATGACGATGATTACACCACCGACGATGTAGAAACTACGGACACCTCGTCGTATAGCGGTGGCGTCCTCACAATGGCAGCCAGTAGTTGCCCAAGTCCTTGTGGCACTCGTCGCTGGAAGAGAAGGAGGAAGCGGCGGTCGACGGGATGCAAGAGGAGGCGGTCGAGTCGACGGTCGACGGGTTGCAAGAGGAGGAGGAAGAGGAGAAGAAGAAGCTGCTGTGTCTTCGCGCTTGGCGAGTCCACCGTCGGCGAAACGTCAAACGACTTGGCAAAGGTGAGTGGAACATGCCATTTGCGGATGACGCAAACCACTCATCCAGATACCGTCGCCAGCACTAGTCGGGATACCCGAAAAACACGATCGGTATCCCGTTTGGGCTCGGTCTAAACATAACACCTCATCACGTCACGTTAATCGTCCAGACGATCATAATATTATGTATATTTCAATTTATTATAAATCAAAAACAAATAATATCCGCTGTTATTTCTATGAATATTATTTAAATTAAATGTTAGCTACCTACATTACCAGTTCAAATGAACAGTGCTTGAAGGAACATTCTCAACGCTGAATGAAAAAGGTAAAAAAAGGTGGACAAGTGGGTACCGCTCTGCTGTACAGTAGTTGTCGAGTATGTCATTGTAATGGATGTGCTAAATATTTGGATGCAATCATTAAAAATCATTGGATGTGAAAAACGATTCTAAACGGAGACGGCACCAGTGGTGCCGAACACGTAGTATAAAGCCGGTGCTACACGATGCGTCAAACGTTGGCTCCAACATTGGCGTGCAAACGTTGGCTGAACATTGAAACCAATGTTTGACTAACGGATGGCAGCTACACGTTGTAACCAACGTTGGATCGAGTGTCATGTTATGAATGTTGGATGCAGTTTACTCCCTACAGTGTATCTGTGTATTTCTGTGAATAAATTCAGACTTTAAGTTAACACTTAAAAAGTTAAATAGAAAAAATATGGATGACGTGGTTGCAGATGCCTGCTACTGTAATTGTGCTATCTTGTAGTCAATTATTAATTGCGAAAAAACAGAAAAAAAGACGTGTAAGGAGATGGTGGACGACGTCGTTAAATAGAAGTAGAGAACGGTAAATAATAAAGTTGATCCTAAAGTTAATATTTCTGTCTATTTTATGCAGTATTAATTATTCAATCGTATAAATTAAATTTACTAGATACAATGCCTCAGATATGCTGTTGACTCTAAGGGCAGAACCATCGGGGAAATTCCAAAACTTCTGTCGAATATCATCAGAAGAATTTGAATTTATTCTAACTAAAATTGGATCGAAAATCAGCAAACAAGACACTAATATGAGGAAGGCAATACCAATCCAAGAGCGTTTGGCAGTCACTCTCCGATTTCTGGCTACAGGTGATAGCTTTGTGAGCTTGGAATACCTATTCACCCACACAGCACATAAATATTTTCTATGTGTCTTAAAAATATTTTGCTTTTAATATTATACATCTTATATATGTTTTTGGATCATCGAAGTATATTTTATTTATATCATAAAATATTTTTTGGCCACCTTTTAAGTCGTACAAAATAATTATGGGTTATTTTTAAAATATCTTAGTATATCTTATAAATATATTGTTTAAATATCTTAAATATATTTTAATAATTATTTCAAAAATATTTTGTATATATATTTATAATATCTTATTAAATATGTATTACCTAAATATATTATGAAAATAATTTAATATATTATTATTTTATTTTGACTTATTATTATACCATGTGATTTAAAGGTATTTGTATAGGTGGTGGTATGAAATATTATTAAATTATGTACCAGCTGCATAATTACATTAAATTGTAAATATATTGGCATAATCTATCATGCTTCTTCTTCATTTAAAAAGCTTTTAATACCTAATAAATGAATCATTGAATCTTTTTGAAAATCATTTTGAATCTTTCCTAACCTATGGAAAGGTTATAATAATATATAGTACATACTCAATAATACATCTGGAGAATGATTTCTTACAAATGGTTTATATGTTTCATCAACATCGGAATCATTGATTATATCACTGCTGCTACTGCTGATTTCTACAAATATATATTTCCAACATTATAAAGTTTATAAAATTAATATTTAACCATTAAAATAATTTACTTTTATCAAGCTCTTTACCATTAAGTTTATTTTCTGTTTGATTATTATCAGCATAATATATTGTGTCAATACTTTTGATATTATTTACAATAATAGTTTCTGAAATATAGAAGAAACATTAAGATATAATTATCAACCACCCATGTTAAACTTAAAATCATATATCTATACAATATAGGTACATCATACATATATCATAATTATATTAAATCAGCATTTACATTCTACATTTCAACATTTTATTTATCTTTGCTAACCATTATCATTATTCAAATTATTATCCCCTAAAACAAATTTTAATAATTTGAAACATTAAAATAAATTAATAAACTAACTTTAAAGGAATGTATACTACTTTTTTTTTATATGCATCATATTTAGGTGGAGAATTTAGGATTGATCGGTTCTTATCTATTATAAGTGAAGATTTACGATTTACTCTTCGTTTTTTTACAAGCTGTTTACTAGAACTTTGCTTATCATATTTCTACATTTGACAGCTCAGAAGTTTCTTCTGCCTGTTTTAGTTTTTTATATGCTTCATTTAAATTAGCTAAAATATATTTTTAAATAAATAGTACATAATATTAGTTGTAATGAATTCATGAAGATACTTATATCTCTTGCTGATGGCCGTGCATTATAATAACCAAATTCAATTGAGTTAGGTGCTAAACGGTGCTCTACTGCTAATTGAGATTTTATTTTGCAATCTTTATTTGGCCACGCGCATAATGAATTTTTTAACCAAAAATTTGGTACACATTCAATGGTATCTTCATCGATGAAACAAACTATTGACAACATGATTGAAATATCCAAATTAAATAAACAAATTTAATATCAACACATTGGTTAATTAAATATACTAGAACATACAACACATATATATATACAGGGTGATTCTTTTATCATGAACCAGTCAATATCTCGGTAAGTATTAAGAATTTTAAATTAATTTTTTTTTAAAACTTTCTAGGTTTTACTGTTTTACAATATGTTATAATTTTGATAATTTTAACTGCCTCCCTTATTTAATAAAACACTATAAACTTTCGATTTTCAAATGGCAATACCTATTTTCGATAACGAAAATCTATAAACATATTGAAAAAAATCATTTTAACATTTACAGAATTTAATTTGAGTAATCCGTTTGCGACTTATTAATGCTTAAATATTCGTTCAGTTTACTGCTACTGGTCAATTTATCAAAAACCAGAAGTCAAAACGAAATTTTACCTCAATCTAATAAAATCCATAACGTTCATAACCGGTATCAAAAATAGGTCAATAACTAATAATTTATTAGTAGGAAAGTACTATGTACAAAGGTCGTACGAATTGGACCTTCCTATCCTATCCCCACGCTCAGCCGAACACCGAGTGTCGAGTGAACAACGTATAAAAATAACATTTTACAATTTACCAAAATCACTATCGAATAGGTATTAATTATTATTCATTAAACCTTTGATAAGCGAGAATTTAAACCTTGAAAATTTGCATGTAGCCCTCACAGACAATATTGTTATGTATCTTTGTATTTTAAAAACGATTTATTGGTTAAACTAACCAACTATATTTTTTAAATAATGTTATTATTGATAATAATAATTTTATTTTGTTGTTCAATAAGTAATTTACAAAAGTAAATTGATATATCAAAGGTAAGTTATATCAAAGTAACTAAGTAGGAAGTTGATTTTTTTTTTGTTAATGTAGGACACCTGTCACCTATACACATGAATACATATTGAATTAATACCTATTGGTTCATTAACAAAATATTCTTTTTAATTAACGTCTTATTCAATTCTTGGTTACTTATTCTATCTAATTACTATTAGAATATTACTATTATACCATAACATTTTGAAAATATTTTTGACACTTTTTGAGCCGTTTACGAACAATTTCATATTTTAATATTTTTAGTTTTTTTTTCTAATAATTAATCCTTTATAATTTAATATCATATTTGTAAGTTATTAATATTCTACCTATAATAATATGGTCATCATATATTATGCATATTATGTATATTTTTTATTATTATACATTTTTTTCTTAACATAATGTTTATACTTTAATTAAAAACTTTTTAGATAAGATGTTGCGTGATTGATCGCAAAACAGGAGTTGACAAACATACAGAACCACCAAATTGCTGGATTCAATTCAAAAATGGTCTCAATTTGTCTGAGGATTTTTCAAAATCTTTAAAAATTACAAGCGATTGTATAGTATCTTCAGATGAAGAAATTTAATTTTTATTGTTTTAACATATGTATGTATATTGTATGTTTTATGAGCCGTAACGTTTTCACATTGCTTAGCCCCAAGCGAAAAAATATAACCTACATCAGACTGATATAACAATTTCTTTTATAATTTGCATTTTATATCAAAGTAATCTTGTGTGTGAATAGACCAAATAATGCACCATAATTTAATACTAAATTATCAAAGGCAATTAACATATCAGTTATCAACTTTTTTACTAGAGTATGAACAAATTTCCGTAATGCAAATTTTTGCAAGATTTCGGTAAGGTCATAACTAGTAAAAAATATTAACACTTGGTCAGCTCCCATTTCGCCGCGGTACCGTTTCGCCGAATTTATTTTTTCGCAGTTCCATTTCGCTGAATTTATTTTTTAAGTAACTCTTTAACTCTCAACTTAAGATTCCTCAACAATTATTCATTGTGTTTAATTAAATAACTAATATTGAACTGTCATGGTCTTAAAATATAAAATGTGCCTAATTTAAAATATTGACGATGAAAATCATTAATTCATCAATTGATAATACTCATAATAATACTATCCCAAATCTGCAAAATAATTTGATTTTTTGTACTATTTATTTTTTTTAAATATTCCTATTGTAATGACGTGAAGTGTGAACTATGAGATTGTGATGCGTGGTAGATAATTGATAGCATTTGAATCACAGTCAAGTAAAAAATCTATTTCTTCTTTTACCCTTCGGCGCTTTGTTCTTTTGCTTGTCATAGCTATAAATGTATAAACTACTACGTTTTCATATAATTTATATAATAATATTATATACATTTTATATACTATATTATAATGTAGTATGTACCCAGGTACTATAGATATAATAATAAGAGTCTAGGTAAGTAAGTTATAAGTATTTTTACTTATTCAATATAATTGAAAGTTAGTATAAAACTAGTGATAGGTATAATAAGAATATCAATAATATTTATAGTGCAACTGCATGCATTTAGAGCTAATATTTATTTTATTTTTTATTTTTAATTTTCATATACATATGAAATACTGGGCCCCACTGAGAAAACTCGTGTGGGGGCCCAGGAGTTCGAAAAATAAATTGCGTATACAGATTACAGGAAAGAAAAGATTACAAATTACAAAATTAAATTAGCGTATGAAGATCTAAAGTGTGTACAATTTGTGTTACTTAATAAAAGAATTAAACAGTTTAAATAAGTACAGTGATATCATTACACATTATATTCGTAAGGAGAATTCAATAGCCACTGTAGAATGCTTTTTTTGAATAAATTTATTGGGAGGTTTGTTATAGAAGGTGGTATTTCGTTATACAGTTTGGCAGTGGCGTACATTCAATTGTATTATGGGGGAGGATTAAATAATATACATATGTTTATCAGATTGCTTCGCCCAATTCAATGTTTTATCAAAGACGAAATACCATAGTTGTTAAAACATTCAAATTTCACACTCATTTTTGTAATAATACTTTTATTAAAAAATTGAAAACAACTTAAATAGGCATATTGAATATTAATAATATTGTACTACAACAAAAATTCCAAACGTCGTTTCTTGTTTGATAATTCAATAAGAACTTCGTTTGCGCTTATATCGTGATGACGGTTTATGGATAACATAGCTAAACCGTTAAGTCTTCCGTGTTTAAAAAAAAAAGTAAGTTTTATTAAATTTGAATTAAGTACTAATATAAATTGTATATTTTAACAGTTATTAATGTCTAATACTTCTATAATATAAAGATGTATATACCTCAGATGTAGAGTTTCTCAAATAAGTTTTAATTCGCTTGAGGGCAGAAAATGACCTTTCATTTGAAGCAGATGACACCGGAAGAGTTGCTAATATTTGCAAAAGCTTGAACACATTTGGAAACATTACTCTGTTACACACAGAAAGGGCATCGATCGCATTTTTTGATTTATCCAGTTCCGGTAAATTTTTGAGTTTCCTTTGCCAAAGTTTAAATTAATTTATAAATATCTCTTCACGATTTCCAACGTCCTCCAGATCTTCACTATACTGCCTTGTAAGATTGATAAAATCTTCATCATACCCATTTTCTTTGAATAAAGAATGGAAACTTGACAATGTAATGTGGTGATTTGTAAATCGGTTCTCCAACTCAATGATGTATTTATCTAGGTTACGGGATAAATATTGATATTCGATAATAGGTTTCCGCGTTATCCACTTCAATGTTGCATCTGTTAGTCTGTCGTTTAGCTGTCCTCGGAATCTTAATTTCAATATCAAATTGTGTAGTCATTAATTTAACTTGTTCAAACATTTCTCTAAAATAAGTATCAGCATTTGCTCGGATCTCTTCTAGTTCTTCTTTTGTGTTTTTTGCTAAGGACATGGCTTCTTTAAGGTCAATACTTGTTGTTTGAAGACACTTTGATAAGGCCAAACCTAAAGCAAATCCTTTGTTTAAAATTATCAAACTCAAAATAAATTCTACATTTAATATACAGCTTCTTAGACGTCTTGCCTTGTCTGATGTATCATTATCATTCCACATTGATATATCTTCTAACGCTTCTTCGACAAATTCGTAGAGTTCTAAGAAGTCGTGAACCGCATGATATCGCTCAATCCATCGAGTCTCACAGCTTCTTTTTAGTGTTTTTTTTTGTTGATGATAATGAAGAGCTCTCGATTTTTGATGTTAATATGAACTTTCTTTTTGGAAAGATAAAAAAATCACGAATTTGCCCAATTGTTCCCAAACAATCGCGTATTTGTGGTACACTGCAAGATTTGGAAACTGCCAAATTTAATGAGTGAGCAGAGCAATGCACATAAATGGCATTTGGATATATTTCTTGTATGTGAGCTTGGACAGCGTTATATTTTCCTGACATTGCTGCTGCCCCATCATAACCTTGTCCACGTAAATATTTTGTATCAACTCCAAATTGTTTAAGACTTTCTAAGATTAAATTGGCTATTCCCTTTCCTGTCATATCAGATGTTGGAACAAATTGTAAAAATTCTTCTGTAAGAGTCAATGTGTTCAGTTCGATATATCTAACGCATAATGATACTTGCTCGATACCTGAAATGTCAGCAGTTTCGTCTGCCAGAATTGAAAAGCATTTCGCTGCATTGACTTTAGAAACCACTTTATTTAATAACACCTTATTACAAGCATCAATCATGTCATTTTGGCTTCGGTGACTAATATACTTCATTTTTCCAGGACCTTCTAAATAAGTTTGCATTTCAATATCACCCTTGGCACGGTAACGTAAAATTTCTCTGAAGTTACCCTCATTGTTTGAAGAGTCTGTATCAATCTTTCCAGAATCACGGTGTCCTCTTAGAGCTAGATTTTGACGACCACATAGAATAATGGCTTCAATTATCGGAATTATATTTTTTCGATTTTTCAACACTTGTTTAGATTTTTCAGTATCAATTATTTTATCAATTGACTTAGTTGGATTTTTTAACATGTTCAAAAAATGGTCTGTATCTAATAAACATTTTTTGTGGTATTCTAAATTTGAATGATTTTTAAATGCTCCCAATTTTTGATTATTAACGCCTGCTTCGTTCTTAGCAAATGCGACACAATATTTGCAATATGCTCCGTTCTCACTTTTTGAATACGCCAACCAAGGGAAATTTAAAAACCATTTAAATTGAAATTTTAATTTTACAATTTTTTGTTTCTTACCCACAACTGATGTTTTAACAGGAAAATTATAATTTAAATTGGGTTTCCATATTTTGTTTAAAATATCTGCCTTTTCATTTTGTGACAACAATTTGTTTGTATAACACGCAATATCAAAAATATCAGTGATTTTAGTATCATTTAAAGTTGGCTCTGTGATTATCGGGTCTGATGAGGATAATGGTATAGAAGATGTAATTGTTGATGGCAAATCTGGTGAATGCGAATCTGAAGAAGAGAGCTGATGTGGCGATGATGTACCCGGGATAGGTTTTGAAAAAAAAAAAATGAATTTTGGGTTGTTTTTTTTTAGCCATAACCACTATATTTACCGAGTCTTAAAAATAAAAAAATAAATCTTAATGTAATAAAAAACGATAGTTATTACAAGAACAAAATATAATACATTTTTAAAAAATATATAAAATAGTTATTAATTTATTAATTGTTATTGTTCTTAATTAAAAGTTATCTTTTTAATATTATTTATTACAGAAAAAAATTACATTTGTAAATGGATTTATTTTGAATAAAAAATTAAAATCGACACTCGTCAATAGTAATTTGAATTTATTATCAAATATAGGTATTAATAGTATTATAAATTAAGGAGCAAACATAATAATATATTGAGACTATAAGTGCTAATAAAATTATCACCAGTTCGTTAAAATCATAAAACCAATATTATTATTGTCTATTGATTTAACCTGAGTCTTTAATAAACATTATATCAAATTATTAATATCTTAATTTGAACACGTTACACTCATGTCTTATTAACCATTTAAATTAAGAAAAAAAGTATTTGCATACCAGTACTCAGATTACTGATACACCTTTGCAAGGCCGTATCTGGGGGGGGGGTTTTGGGGGTTCAAACCCCCCCCCGAAATTGTTCGCGTTATTTTATGTCGTAATAAAATAACTATTTCAGTCTAGAATAATCGATAAACATTGATACGTGCATATACGAATGACAGCTATGGTCTACGTTATAAACTTAAAAATAACAATTTGTACCAGATAAATTCACTTCGGGTATATCAGCCGGATTTCTTGATAATATTATAGGTACATACTGCATAGGTATATATATGTATAATACATTACCACCAGAATGTGTAATCGACAAAGAACTATTTCTTAGTATTTTAGTAATCTTATCTTAATAGTCTTTGATGATAGTTAAAACTTTTTCACGGGCAATATTCATTTCCAATATTTAGTTGACATTTGGTTTACGTTCTGTCGTTTTATTGTGCTACGATTTACGAAGTGTTTAATTTATTTATTTGAAATGGCAAAAAGACAAAACACTATGATGAATAATTTTTTTATAAAAAAGCCTAAATTAAATTTATTGAAAAATGAAGTCGAAGACACACCACATACATCAAGTTTATGTCCAGAGTTGAACAATGAAACATCTACCTCAAACGTTAATATTTATGATATTGGGAAATATTTGAATCAAACTGTAAGTAACGAATTGAAGTATAAATTATTAGTAAATAAATGGACACCCGATGAAACTTATAAATTTCCCATAGTTGGAAAAAGAAATTTAAAATTCCAGTTTAATTGGTTTAAACGATTTTCTTGGCTTGCTTACACAACAATAGGCGAACAAGGAGCAATGTGCACGTTTTGTGTTTTATTTGCCAGGGATTTCGGAGGAAAGGGAAATCATCAACAATTAGGAATCTTAGTTAATAAGCCATTTAATAATTGGAAAAAAGCTATTGAAACTTTATCCCATCATAGCACAACACAGTTTCATAAAAATAGTGTAATATTTGGTGAAAATTTTATTAACACGTATACCAAACTTCAACCAGATATTCGACAACAACTCGATTCCGCAAGAGCTCTACAAATTTCTGAAAATAGAAAAAAACTCGTTCCAATTATAAAAACAATTATTTTATGTGGCCGACAAGAGTTAGCACTTCGAGGGCGAAATGATTCGGGTCCTCTTGATTTAAATGAACCTGATCATAATGATGGTAATTTTAGAGCACTGTTGCGTATGCGAATTTCATGCGGAGACAAACAATTAATTAATCATATTGAAAATCAGTCTTTAAACGCTATGTACATAAGTCCTAGTATACAAAATAATTTTATTAAGATTTGTGGGAAAATAATTCAAGATAATTTAGTTTGTAAAATTAATGCAGCGAAGTCGTTTTCGGTTCTCGTTGACGAATCTACCGACATATCACGCATAGAACAATTGACTCTTTGTATTAGATATATAGATTCAGTAGAGACAACTGATACTATTAATTATGTTTTACGTGAAGACTTTTTACAATTTGTACCGGTTCACAGCACTACTGGTCAAAACCTAGCCTCTGTAATAATAAATTCATTACAAGCACTTGGAATTAACGATAAATATATGGTCGGTCAGGGTTATGATGGCGCTGCGTCCATGAGTGGAAATCTTAAAGGCGTCCAAACTATTATAAGGGAAAGTCATCCAGCAGCACTTTACGTGCATTGTAGTGCGCACTCTTTAAATTTAGCGCTAGCTCATTCGTGCAATGTTCAATACGTCAGAAATTGTATTGGTACAATAAAATCTATTGGAAATTTCATTAAAAGTTCGGCTATGCGGACAAATATATTAAAAACTAAAATAAAAAACATTTTACCTAATACCAAGTGGACTAAACTGACATCAATGTGTGACACTCGTTGGGTTGAAAACCACAACGGAATTCAAAGATTTGTTGAAATTTTTCAACCCATTGTTGAAACTTTGGAAGAATTACAATTAGTTCAAGACATCAATACGTCATCAAAATCAATTCAATTTTATCGAGCAATAGTTACTAGTGAATTTATATTAAGTATGGTTACATCAAATACTCTGTTTTCAATGACACTTCCACTGTGTAAAAGTTTACAATCAGTTAGTTGTGACTTAGTAGAAGCTGTACAACATATCGAGACAATACTAAACGAATTAACTCATTTACGTGAAAATATTGATCATACGTTTAATGACATTTTTGAACAATCTGAACTTCTTTTAAAATCTATTGACGGAGAAGAAAATATTAGAATTCCCAGAATAGTAGCTCGTCAACAAAATCGTGTGAATATTGTTACTAATTGTCCGAAAACATATTTTCGTATAGCTATTGCAATACCATTTTTTGATGATTTTATAAGACAATTAAAAGAACGCTTCACTAACCATAAAAAAATAATATCTTCGCTGTGCTTTTTACTTCCCAATAAATGTACTAATTCCGAATTAGAAGCAAGTGATTTCGAATTATACTCAGAGTTTTTAGATTTGGATGCACTTTCGAACGAGTTAAGACTTTGGAAAAGAAAATGGTGTGATAAACCAATATTAGAACGATCTCCTGAAATACTTGAAGCATATTCAAATTGTAACAAAAATTTTTTCCCAAATATTTCATTTTTATTAAAAGTTTTGGCAACTTTACCAGTAACTACGGCGACACCGGAAAGAACTTTTTCGACGCTGAAAAGAATAAAAAATTACCTAAGGAATGCAACTGGAGAAGACCGATTGACTGGCCTAGCATTACTCAGTGTACATAGGAATATCGTTGTAGATCCAGAAGAAGTAATCAATCGTTTTTCAAATGAAAAACAAAGAAATATAGAGTTTGTCATATAAAATATAAACCATTTTTCAAACTAAATGTATAGAATTAAGTTAAATAATCTAATTAATATTAAGTCTAAAAATGTTTTAATGTGAATTTCATTAATAAATACTATTTATAATTCTACAATATTATGAATTTTTAACCATATTTAATTACCTACACAATATTATAATACAATTAGAACACACATTTTTGGATTAAAACCCCCCCCCCCGAAATTAATTTCCAGTTACGGCCTTGCACCTTTGCAATTTTACGCATAAGTATTTTGAACACTGTTAAACGTTTACGTATTTGTATATTCATTTAGTCGCATTATGTAGTCTAATTTACCAATAAAAAATGTACTAGTGTATACCAAATGCATTAAGAATAGTAAAGACAACTTATAAACAAATTAAATCATAAAATTGATTACCTTTACTTTTTAGATAACTATTGCAGATTGTATTGATTTAATATTTTGATATAGTATTTGAAAATAAATAAAAAAGTCACGAGTTCACGACAGTACAACCATAGATTTGTACACTGAACTCGGACATTTGGACAATCGTGTATATTATTATGAATAATAAACAAGAGATAAGGGAAAAAGTTATAAATTAAAATAATATTTCGATGACTCTGGTATGCGGGCGTGCCATTACAAAAATAGACACACACGACACACACACACATGCAACGGGTCACAGACAGCTACAATTTAATAATAATGATAAACAATATTTAATATCTACATAACAATAATTTGTATGGGAATAGCAAGCATTTATTTATATCTTTATTCTTTAGTCCTTACCTCCTCAGACGAAAAATTAATATTTTTGTGATTCCATCATAATTTACAAAAATTTAATTTTATACACATGATGATATTTTCATGACGTGTATATATTATTTTTTATTCTAACCCTTAAAAAATTGGATTTTTTTTTGTCCTTGGGGAGGGATTTATCCCGAAATCCCCCCCCCCCCCCCCCATTTGTACGCCACTGCAGTTTGGTACCAACTATTTCAAAATATCTGTTAGTTGTGGTTTTTTTGTTTTTTTCTATGAGAAAATGGTTTTTCGCATATCTTGTGTTGACTCCGTGCATTATTGGTTGCAATAGATTATGGTTTTTTAAATATATAGCGGTTATTTTTAAATATATTTTTTTCACAGGAAGGACGTTTAATTCAGTATATAAATTTTTTGTTGGGTACATACGGTCTTTATTTAACAATAGTCTAATAATTTGATTTTGACAGATTTGTAGATGACTTATAGTATTTTCGAAAGCACCACCCCAGCCTATTATACCATAAGAAATTATTGATTCCACCAACGCTATATAAACTTGACGTAATTTTGGTATTGTAAGAACTTTATTTAAGTTTCTTAATATGTACATCATTTTTCGAAGCTTTTTTCGTAATTGTTCAATATGAGTTTTCCATCTCATATTACTACTGATTTCAATACCTAAATATTTAAAATTATGTTCAATCTTTATTGATTCACAAAAACAATTTTTTTCTAACCGTGTACAGGTGTCTTTATGAATTTTTATTTTTGTTTCAGTAGGTAGTCTATTATCTATTAAGGCATGAGGTACAACACATGTTTTTTCTAAATTTAAAAATAGATTATTTTCAGTTAACCATTGTTTTATCAATTTTAAATCGAGTTTTATCATATTAAATATTTCGTCCCATGAGTCACCTGAACATAGCATAACTGTGTCATCTGCATAACAGATTATTTTACTTTTTAAGGGGAGAAAGTGAATACCATTTAGCTGTATGTTGAAAAGTATCGGGGAGATAACTGTACCTTGTGGTACACCACACTTTACAATATTTAAAGAACTAATAGATTCATTTATTTTAACACACTGTTTTCTATCACTTAAGTATGAACGGAGTAGTAGTAAAGCTCTATCACGTAATCCTAGTTCTATCTTGTGTAAAAGTATGCTATGATCAATAGTGTCGAAAGCCTTAGCGAGGTCTACATAAACCATAGCACATTTTTTACTTTCATCTAATGATTTATAAATAAATTGAGTCACTTTAGCAATGGTTTGATCCGTGCCTTTACCTTTTTGGAAACCATATTGAGATTTATGTATATAGTTGTTTAATTCTAGAAATGTAACAAGTCTATCTTTAGTATTTTTTTCAAATATTTTTGCAATATTTGAAATCATTGAGATCGGTCGGTAGTTATTGATTACATTTGTATCACCTTTTTTGAAAATTGGAGTGACGATGGACATTTTGAATGAATCTGGTACTGTTGCATTTGAAAAACTAAGATTATAAATATGTTTAAAGGGAGAGGCTAGTGCAAGTTTATTTTCTTTTAATAAGTTGACCGTAATACCATCTAAACCAGGCGAAGAACCATTTTTTAGTTTTGAGATTTGATTTGTGATTTTAAGTTCATTGGTGGGAGTGAATAGATTGAGGATAGATTTGTTAGGAGTGTTAATATCTAAAATAGTAGGTAATTTTGGAGTTACATTTTGTTGATTTTTTAGTTTGGTGAGTAGGTCTGATGCCACATTGATAAAGTAGTCATTAAATTTATTTGAGATAGTGCGTCCATTTTTTTTATATTTAATTCAGTACCATTATGTATTATAGTATTTATTGTACGATTTTGTTTGTTTCCTCTACCGATAAAATTATTTATTAATTTCCAACACATTTTAGGGTTTCCGTTGGCTTTTTCTAATTCCGATTTATAATATAAATTTTTGGCATTTCTAGTTAATTGTGTGACTTTATTTCGGAAACTTTTATAATATTTTTTTAGACTGTCATTATTATTATGTTTTTTTACTTTGAGGTGTAGTTGATCTCTATCCCTAATTGCTTTTATTAATTCAGTGGTGGCCCATGGTTTTATTTTCTTTAATTTCGAAGAGATTTTAATGCTAGCAGACGCCTGTTTTATTAAGTCGTTAAGTATGTTAATGAAAGATTCAGTTGCATTATTTGTGTCATAGTGTTTTAAGACAGTATCCCAGTTTTGACTTGAAATTCTTAATTTTGAATTTAATTGTGTAAAGTTAATATTTTCCAAAGCAAAACATCACAATTATTATGTAATTATGAATTCAATATACCTAAAACTTAAGTAAATAAATACTACAAATTTGTAAAAATTCTAGAATTAATTTTTTTTTAAATTATTTAATAAAAACTCATTAAATAACAAATAAAAACAGTTATTATCATTTTATATGAAAAATATATAACTAAAATAAAAAAAATTTTCCACCATTGATAGTTGATACAATATTGTGGTAGCTACAATTCTAAAATGTTGGTTTAATATTAATAAATCGTTCAATTCTCAGACATTTTAGAATATGTAATCAAAATTCAAGGTTGAAAAAATATTTCTAATAAGTCTTATACTCTTATACTTATCAATAATCGTAAACAATCTACTTAATACTTACTACGGGATGGGGCAGTGGGTTCTGACGAATTTTAATTGTAGTTTATTGGTCAAGTATTAAAAACAAAGTAATGAAACAAATTGTATTTTATTCAACAAAAAGATTATTTTTAATTGTTATAAACAAAAATCTAAATTTTTAAAAATTACATTACTTAAGTGGCCGCCTCTATTTTGTATACAGTCAGTTATCCGTTTTTTCATACTGTCCATAACTATCTATGCACATCGATGGCTGGAATTTCCCGTCTAATGTTTTCTTTTAACTCTAGTAGTGTATGTGGCTTATTAGTGAATACTTTAGATTTCAAATAACCCCACAAAAAGAAATCAGGTGGAGTCAAATCAGGAGAACGTGGTGGCCAGGCAATATCACCATTCCACGAAATCACACGATTCGGAAACATTTGTCTAAGAACAGCCAATGAAATACGCGCTGTATGGCTGGTAGCACCATCTTGTTGGTACCATAGATCTTTATCATGTACTCCTAATCGTTGTAATTCAGTTAGCAAGAAGTTGTTCAACATTTCTAATAACGTTCAGATGTTACCGTCACAGTCACATTGTTTTCCTCGATAAAGTACGGACCCAAAATGCCAAACGATGTAACGTCACACCATACAGTTACTTTTGCAGAATTCAAAGGAGTTTTATGTAACAAACTAGGTTGTTCTGAAGCCCAAAAACGATAGTTTTGCTTGTTTACCACACCACATAAATGAAAATGTGCTTCATCTGACATTTTCAAATTAGACATCAATTCATGATTTTCGTGTAACAATTGCTGAAACCTGTTACAAAATTCAATTCTCGTACCAAAATCATTCGGAAGGAGTTGTTGCACTATCTGTACTTTATATGGAAAAAGTTGTAAATCATTATGTAAAATTCTTCGAACAGTTCTGGTGGACAAGTTTAACGACTGAGAATGGCGTCTTGCCGAGACGTTGTGGACTTCGATCGATGTACTCGTTCAATGTTTTCTGGTGTTCTTACACTTTTTTGGCTGCCTTTATAATTTGTTAAAACAGAACCAGCATTTTGAAATGTATGATACCAGTCTAAGATTGAATTCCATAAAGGAACATTACCTCCAACAGGAATATTGAATTGTCGTCGAAAATTACGTTGTACAGTTATATTAGATTTACACTCAATAAACGTCGTAACGGCAAAAACTCGCGGATTCACACGTATCCATGATTACTGATAAAGTAAAACTAAACATCATAAACTTTAATCTGGCGACAAACTAGTTTATCTTATCTACTTTAGTACCTAACCGCAGTACTCTATAAATCATCAGAACCCACTGCCCCACTGTCCCACAATACTACCTGTGCACGCCAAGAGAGATGACGAGCACAGTGCCGAAGCACCACTCGATAATATTAATCGAGACGAAAAGTGAGACTATGATTGTCTCAGTTCTGCACACTTGTCAAATTCGGCACTTAGGCTTAGACTCTTTATTGTCTAGGACTTCCATAGGGGCTAACTTTTTGCTAACAGACGATTCCATGACTTGGAAGTCGTCTTCAGCAGTTGTCGCGGTTTGTTAGTCTAATCCGGCCCGAAGGACCAAAAATATGTGCACGCCAAGAGAGCTGACGAGCACAGTGCCGAAAGACCACTCGATAATATTAATCGAGACGAAAAGTGAGACCATAATAAATTGTCTCAGACCTGCACACTTTCCAACACATTTCATCGCAGTAATAATGTGTTTTTTAGTCACAGTGAACGGTTGTACAAATTTATCACAAAAAAAATAAGAATAATAATAATTATTAGTGTGTACCAAAAGAGTACTAACACCCGACAATAATAATGAAAAGAACGAAAAACACGCTACAATAGCGGAACAAAAAAAATATAATAAAAAACATTTTCGAACGACGAGACCGAGAGAATATAAAAGTTAAGACAACAAGGGCGTTGGCCGCAACAGTTGATAATAAAAAAAAAACACAAGAAATATTTAGATAATATACATAACAAAGACAATAAATATGATTCTAATAATCAATAATAATAATACACAAAGAATAATAAGATAGGAGGAAGAGATGAGTGGAAGGTGGGACTGACCGATAAGAACTGCAGTCATGCCGTTGTGCTCATTACCATATTATCTGACCACTGCTGATAATTTTCAGCGCCAACACTTCCTATTTATTAAGTATTTATATAATTAATAAAATAGTTATCAATATCTATTTTTTTTTTTTTAAGTTAAATTACAATATTGTTTTTAATCAAAAATTACCTCCAAAAGATCTAACTGAGTAGATTCACAATTTTCCAAACACAATAGTTTATCCTTTTCTATACTTGTAGCCTCTAAATACTCAATATGTGTATACTCAACATTTCCCTTTGAATTTGTAAAGTCTTCATAAACTGCAGACAATTTTTGTGTTTGATGGATTTAAAGAATTTATATAGTGAATTTAGTTTTAGACAATGAATAAAAATTTTTTTTTAAACACATCAAATGTAAAACAAAAAAAAAATTTAAAACATGTATTTTTAATTGTAGCTTTTTGTATTTTTTAATTACCAGCAGTAGCAGTGTCGGTTGGTAAAATGTCACTGACCGATGGTGTTTGATGGTAGTTTATATAGTAAATATAATTGGCTTCATACATAATTTCTAACGAAATAGCAAAATCTAAAAAATCATTGAGTGATGGCGAATTTGTTAAAAACTGTGCAGTAAAAATGGCTAAATCAATTAACGAAAACATAATTTACAGTGAATTTGAAAAAATATCACTTTCAAGACGCACAGTGGCACGGCGTAAAGCTGACACTGATAGTGCAATTCGTAAGACATTGTAAACTATTATGACGGATTGTGCATATTTTTCGATTGCATTGGACGAAAGCACAGATGTTTCAGATGTAAGTCAACTTTTGATATTTGTTAGAGTTATATATCCACAGTTTGAAGTGTATGAAGAGCTATAAGAATTATGATCCTTGCATGGAACTACCAAAGGAAGTGATAAATTTAATGCAGTAAAAAACGCAATCGAACCATCTGATGGATTCAAAAAAATGTCATCGATTGTGACATATGGTGCCACAACTCTGAAACGACATTATTTCAAGAGACAATTCGTTTACAGTAAAGTAATCATATTGTAACACAATAGCTTTAGCTTTAACACAATAGCAAAAGTAAAGCCTCAGGCGTTTCAATTTTATAAAGAAAATATATTATAATTTTGTACAAAATCAACAAATATAGTAACAAATATAGTAATAAAAATGTAATAAACAAATAATAGGTTTATAAATAAGGCTTTTATGACGCTAGGTATATAATATTCTTATTTCTTCTTACTGGACTTACTGACAAACTAGAAACGTCTATTTCCGAAATATTATCATTATTTTCTGCTGGTGAACATGCTAAAACATTTTTTCCACTTGCGAGGCGCCCCGTTTTGAGCCAACTATCCATTATTATAAACTGAAATAAAATAATAACATGTTAATAAATCGCTCTTATTTAATTATGCACAGTGTGCATACAAATCTCTATGAATAAACAAATACATCATTACCTGTGAAATCAAAAATACCAGATATAAACAATCGCGATATAAACTAAACTCACTGCAATCCACTTCTTTTTTCACTAGTATAATACGTTAACTTCTGCAGTCTTATCGCGGTCTTTACTCGAATGGAGCTGGCAGCGGCTACGTGCGCTGCCCCACTCCCGCGATGTTTTATCAGTTTGGTAAATCCATGCGTATTTTTATCGTGGGCCACCGCACGTGCGATTAGAAATACTAGTAGAAGCATGAAATGAAACACATAACGAATGTGTGAACAACGGCGGCGCGGTTGTGATTCTTTTTTATGAAAGTTTTGTTTAATTTTTGGACGGTACGCGGAACCCTTGAGGCCCTTCCACGGAACCCCGGGGTTCCGCGGACCACCTTTCGGGAATCCCTGCTCTAGCAGACCACCTTGTTTTACACAGACCTTTTAAACGAAGAGGGTGTTTTACTTTATTTGATATATTTTTTTTCAAACTTGTCATTTTTGATGTATTTTCATTTTTCTGGTCATCATTTTCTATTTCACTTTCACTATCAGCAACTAATGAAATATTATTAGTGTCTTCTAATTCACGTTCGTATAAATTTTGATCTTCATTTACATTCATACAACGTTCACGTTCAAAACATTCAGCAGATTTTGATTTTTCTAAAAGTAAGTTCGATCGTCTATGAGAATGAGCGAAATAATCATAAATTTTTTGTAGACAAGGAAAAAACACTTTAACATTAGTACTGGATTTTTCTTCCGCTGCATTTTGTAAAACTAAATTTATTTGGTGACTAGGGCAATGAATATATGGAGCATAGGCTTTTTCATTATTACAATTCTCTTTTAAGTAATCATTTATTTTTTTTTTGGAGACCTCCATGAACGCCACTCATTACCGCGGCCCCATCATAATATGCTTGGCCAACTAAGTATTCCGGATTTAATTCATACTGTTTGAAAAGAACATTGACTATTAAGTCTTTTAAAGAATTAGCATCTCCCTTTTTCACTGGTACAAAACATAAAAATCGCTCAGTTATTATTACAGTTTTTTGTTCTTTATTAATTTCTACAAATCTTATCATAATGGCCATTTGATCTATATGGCTAATATCAGTTGTGGAGTCGGCTATGACAGTAAAAAGTTTTGCGGCTTTACATTTTTTTAAAATTGAATTTCTAGTTTCAGATGCCAATATTTGTATAATTTCTTCAGTGATTGTTTTACTTGTATATTTTATTTTTAGGCTTGATTGCAAATGTTGTTCAAATACCTGGTTATGCTTTGCTAACAATTTTAAAATCGATAAGTAAACTCCACAACGCGCATCGTTGATATTCTCTCTATTTCCTCGGAAAGCTAAACCTAATCCCGAAAGCGTTAATACTACATCAAATAATAATTTAAGGATTTCACGCCATTTTTTCACTTATAATGAATACTGCTTTGAAATAATAGCTTCAATAGATTTACTTTCAGAAAACTGAACTAGTATACTAATATTTGTATTGTATGGGAAAACCGACGACGCAGCAAAATTGATTACCTACGCTGTAACATCGATTATAATTATTATAAATAATATTATCCACTACGTAGAATTCAGAATGTTGAATAACTTAAATTTACGTATATATTGAACTATTGAAGAATTTCTAAATATTTAAATTATTTTATTAATAAAACAATAGTAAATTATATTCCAGTTTGCAATATACCATTTTTTTTTTTTGTCGAAATTAAAAAAAAATCAATTACATAATTTAGGTGGGCCTCAGTACACAATTAAGGAGGGGGCCTCGTCGGCATTTGCCGACTAAACGACCGTTAAATACGCCACTGCTAATATCATTAGAGGAGGCAACCGTAGTTTAAACCACCGTAAAAGAGGAACTTGATTGTGAGTATGGTGATTTACTATTACACACGGATGTACGCTGGTTAAGTCGTGCAAAGTATCTCGAACTTTTTTTGTTTTGAGAAAAAAAATACTTCAGTTTCTTAAAACGAATAATAAAACTGACACTACGTATTTGGAAAACCAAATGGTTGATAAATAATTTTTATGTTCATTGGCATTTTCAACTGATATTTCTCAACATTTAAATAAATTAAATTTACAACTTCAAGGAAAAAACAAACAATTTCTCAAATTATTGGATTTTTAGATAGATTCAGAAAAAAATTGGTAGTTTTTAAAAATTTAATGGTTGAAAAAAAACTTATACATTTTCCGTGTTGTAAAATCATAAAAATAGAATTTAAAGACGAGTTTAATTTTGAACATTGCATTACCCACTTGGACGAATTAACTGTAAAATTCGAAAGACGATTTGAAGAAGTCGAACTTATGCGCCCTCAAATAAATTTGTTTAATAATCCAATGGCAGCTGAAATTGAAAGCAAGATGCTGAACTTCAATTAGAATTATGTAAGTTGCAAACAGATCCATTATTATTATCTACAAAAGAGATTGACATAAGCTTTGGAAAAAATTACCCAATTTAAAGTATCCACTTTTACGAGAGTTCGCATTAAAAATGTTATCCATGTTTGGAACTACATACTTACATTTGTGAATGTACATTTTCAAAACATGAAACATATTAAATCAAAACATAGAAATCGACTTACAGATGAAACATTAAGTCACCTACTTTGTGTTTCTTCGTCCGAAATAGAAGTCGATTTTGCCACAATGTCTTAGAACCCGCACATGCTCAAAACTCACACTAAACAAATAACTATTTACATTTAATTAAATTATTTTTAATAACTCTTTTTGTATTACCTATTACATTATAAACAAAATAAATGCTAATTAAAACGTATATTTTTGCTTTCTATGCTCTGGCCCGCTAGATTTTAATTTTCTAAAATTGGTAATAAGTAAATGCAGTGCTCGAATTGAGAACAATTAAGTAGATGAGCCCAATCCAACGATTTAAAAACTGCGTTTCATGGGCGCAATTACTTAACACTGACGCGTGGGAGGCCTTCCCCCCCCCCACACTCCTGACTTTCATACATTTTGGGCGGTTACATTTTCCTCCGAAAACGAGATACCGTTTTCCTACACATTATTTTAGACTGATATTATGTATATTTTCCTCCAATATCTTAGCCAGTGTTGTAGTATTACGTTCGTATTATAAAGATAAAGTAAGGCTAGGATCACATTTTCGGTTGATACATTCTGATATTGGCTATATCTATTCCAGCTGTCGATTAGGCCTAATAAAGAAAATGTTTAGCAGGTCAGTCACCTCAGTTATCCGGGTAGGCAATCCGACTGCGTCGGATCGCGGACAACGTTCATTACTGTCACCAAAAAAGCAAAAATAAGTAATAAATTACGTAAAAACGAATTAAAAAAATTTCGGGCGTCCATGCAAATCATATAGCCAACGAAATTTTTTAATTCGTTTTTACGCAATTTATTACTTAAGAAATTGATATCTTCATACATAAACGAAACTATTTATATTAATAGATTAATAAATAAACTAATCAATAAAATATATTAGTTTTATCTTTAAATATAAATACAAAGTTCTTCGTAAATATACATTTTTTTTCTGATTTTTCTGATAATATTTTCTATAAATCTTCGAACTTATTATCTCTAAGTTCTTCGTAAAAATACCTTTTTCTTCTGATATATATAATATAACAAAGCAGAGACCTGGGGGACCGCCCATCGAATTTTTTCATTGGCCGTCTCTTACGCTAGTACTAAAAATCACCAAAGGAGCGCCACACGGGTCTCTGCTTTAAAGTTTTAGACTAGCTCTCCGAGCGTCACTGGGGGAGACCCCCCCCCCCCCGCCGGTGTTGGTCATGAGTGTTTTCGATGTCGGAAGTTGCAGTGGTCTTGTGGTCTGGTCGTCAACTCGATCCGATACGGTGTATGGGTGATACAGAGGTCTGGTGATAAGGATCTGTGAAAAAAATTAGTGATAATGATTTTGGATTTATGATAAAGATGGTGGATTAGTGATAAGGATGCTCGATTAGTGATAAGTCAAGTGGATAAGTAATAAGGATATTGGATTAGTGATAAGGATTTTGGATTAATGATAGGAATGGTGGATTATTGATGAAAATAAGTGTTAAGGATTTTGGATTAATGAAAAGAATGTTGGATTTTGATAAGAAAAGTGGAATTGTAATAAGGATAGTGGATTATTGATAAGGATATTGGTGGATTAGTAAACCGGATAGCTGTAAAAGTTTTTTACTGCCGTCGAAAACGCCAAATCAAGAAATAAAATTTCGGACGGTCGAACTAATCATATAGCCGCCTTGATTAATTTGGGGTCTAGCAGGTCAGTCCCCTACCTCGACGTTGGACTTATATGTCTCGGCAACAGGTATGTAACGTTCATTACTGCCGCAGAAACCGCAAATTAAGTAATAAATCACGTGAAAAAAAATGTAAAACATTTCGGGCGTCCATACAACAAATCATATAGCCACCGTATTTTTTTGGGTATAAAACTATAATATTATTGTAGATACTGACACTTCTGCAGCTGTTAATAATAATGTTGAAGTTGTATTGAACAATGATCTTGTATTAGGTAACCATTCAGAGGAGCAACCTATTATATTCAATGCAGTCAATGCACCTTATTACGACATAGGTACCTATCTATAATCTATATTATAATATAATATTAAGAATAAATGTATAATATTAAGTAAGTACTATTATTTTTGTAACATATCTACCTAATGTATTTTAGGTACTGAAACTGTAGTTGACCTGGTAGTTAATGATAATAATGAAGTTGTGCTAGACAATAATCTTGTATTAGGAAACCACTCAGAGGAGCAACCATTTATATTCAATGCAATCAATGCACCTTATTATGACATAGGTACCTATCTATTATCTATATTATAATATAATATTAAGAATAAATGTATAATATAAAGTTAACACTATTGTTTTTACCTCACCTTATGGTTCAGATATAGAAGCAAGTTTAAATACTAATAACACTGAAGATGAAGAAGATTTGTTAAACACTACTTATAATGTTAACGTGCAAGAATCAGATACTGTTGAACTGCCTGAGTCATTTTTAAAAAAAAGAAAGAAACGTGGAAAACCACAAGATTGGAACAAGAATTTTCAAAAAACTAAAAGATTGGAAGGAAAAGAATATTTTGGTAAAAAAAAAATTGATGGTGTGTGGAAATATAATGTACACAAATCTGCTAAATCATTGAAAAGTCCTTGCAATTGTGTCCTTCGAACAAAAAAAAATTGTATACTTAATTGTAAAGAAGTTACAGAAACTCAAAGAAACATTATTTTCAAATCTTTTTGGGCTATTATTAATGATGAAGCTAGAATATAATTTTTGAAAAATAATATGAAGATACTCCCAACAGCAAGAAAAAGAGGTTTATGTTCAACAAAAAGAAACTCATCAGTACAATATTATTTAGATAACATAAGAGTTTGCAAAACAATGTTTCTAAATACTTTAGATATAGGTGAAAACATGATAAAAAAAAATAATTAATAAAAGCCATTCGGAAACAGAATTTTCAGGTGAAGATAATACTGAAGACAACAATTTAGAATCAACTCCCACTACTACCCTAATATACCAAAGTATTTCTGATAGGAAATTATTATTAAACACATTTTTTGAATTATTACCTAAATTGAAAAGTCACTACTGCAGAGCAAGTACCTCAAAACTATACTATAATAATAAATTACTTAAATTAATTAAAAATGTATTTGTTATAGATGTACAATATTTACCATTTTGTTACTTAAAAATACTATACTTAAAAAGTTATTTTATTCCTAATGTAATAACTAATAATCAAAGCTGATAATGTATTTTATTTCTTTTTATTATTACTTATATTTTGTTACTGAAAAATTCAGTTATTTCATTCTTTATGTTATAATCAAGGCTGATAACGTTTTATATTTCTATTAATTATTATTTTATATTTTGTTACTGAAAAATTCAGTTATTTCATTCTTTATGTTATAATTAAGGCTGATAACGTTTTATATTTCTATTAATTATTATTTTATATTTTGTTACTGAAAAATTCAGTTATTTCATTCTTTATATTATAATCAAGGCTGATAACATTTTATATTTCTATTAATTATTATTTTATATTTTGTTTCTGAAAAATTATGTTATTTTATTACAAATAAATAATAAAAAGAGAAAAAACCATAACTCCTGAAAATGTGTGTTTTTTTTTAGAAAAAGTCGTAACTCCTTTCACAAGTTCAATTATTCTAATAAATATATAAATTATTCAAAAAGATCAACAAAATAATAAATAATACATTTTAACAAATACAGTTATCTGTTAACAATGTTTTTAAATTAATGAGATGTTTTTTATTCTTCCTGAAAAGTAGTCATTTTGGAGTTACGATAATTGCGAATTAAGCCGACGATATTGCATTTGATCAGTTATAACGCGTATACCTATTTAGTCTTCTGTCTACTAAAGTGAAGGTGAAGAAGAAGAAAACTATGAAGTAAATGAAATAAAGCAAGTGAGCCATGAAGCAGCTCTAAAACATATAGACGGGATCATTAAATATCTAGAAGAACAAGACGATACAACTCTGTGTGACAAAATGTTATTAAAAAAACTTCAATCACAAGTTAAAAAGAAGAGTTTTCAAACAAAGAAACAACAACTTGTGACTGATTTTTTGCACATAAATAATTTATAATTTTTATTAATTTTTCATTATACATGTACATACATTCATTGTACTGTAACGAGACAGAATTAATAAGCATAAATGAAACAACACGCGCCATCTACCGGACATAACCAGCGTCCGATGAAACGGTACCGAACCGACCTAATCGTGACTTTCCAGCATTTTACTCATCAGTAATGCCACTAATGATCGCGTAAAGTGTTGTGGTACTTAATAACTTGACCTACTATAATGTCCATTACTTCTCCTGCCCGTAAAGCAACACATGTGTCGAATAACGACAAAAATGCGTCGAAATAGAAAAACGCACTGACACCGTACAGAGCGCGCGGCAGCACACGCGCTCTAAGACCGGACCACCCTACAAGACTTTCCGACACGGAAAAACACAAATTGATGTCAACAATACAAAAATCAACCAGATTATTTAAAACTACATCAATATAACTTAGCCGCCCACATGAGAACTAACACGCATCATGCAGAAAACTAAGACAATGTGGTCAATGTTATTCAACACACCAACCAGCAGCAATAAGCACCAAACTACATTTATACAGGCCAGATCAGAGCCTACGGTATCAAATCATCCAATCATTCATTCAATCGTTTAATAGTTCATTCCCCTCATTTTAACGTAACTTCCCTCCACACCTCTCTTCCAGCCTTGACAGTGTGAGTAGTGGTACGCCCTGGCAGCGTACTGATCAAGCTACTCACGCCTAAGGGTCTTGCCACACCATGCGTTTTGGCGGGTCTGGTTTGGCCGGACGCTTTTTGACAGGATGTCGCGTAGATGCCACATCTATGCGTTTTTCTTTTTGAAAACGTTCCTTCTTTTTGCCTCGTGGGACAAATTATTTCAATAACGCAATGGACGTGGCATCGAAAGTACCAACCAAAGTATCTTTAACTACTTTACTCCTCTAACATAGTTCTGAATGTGATACTTACTTTAGTATAAAATATATAATTCAAAAAATAACATAGTGCGATTTATTTATTAAGTGCGTATTTACATTATTCAAACGTATTAAATTTCAAAATTTGACTATTCTACACAAGTAAGCATATTATTATAATTTGTTCATTTCAGTAAATTGTTATTTATTAATTTATAAGTTTTTACCTTGTTAGAATGAATCGTAAAAAAGTAAAAGTCATTGCAGTAGCTGAAGCACTTGGTTTATTGGATACAATTAAATCAGAAAGGAGGTACTGGGTTCATCCTCTCAATGTGGAACGAGAAAAAACGGGACATTTCAAAGATTTTTTTGAAAACATAAGGCGTTATCCACAAAAATTTTTCGAATACTATCGCATGTCAATTTCGAGTTTTGATGAGTTATTAGAAATTCTACGTCTACATATAACTAAAACCACTACAGTATTTCGTAATCCAATTTGTGCTGAAGAACGGCTTACAATTACTTTGAGGTAAGTTAGTTCAAATTTAAGCATGCGTTTGGCGGCTACATATAAATATTAAATAATATTATACAACAACACGTTGTAACTTAAATTGATATAATAATATGTTATAACTTGTAACAAATTTGTTAAATAGGTAAAAATAAAATATAATTAAGTGGGGATAAATATGCTGGAAAATTCGTGAACATTTCGGAAAAAACAAGTTTTTTTCCCCGAGCCTCCAAAAATATGGAAAATTGATATTAAAAGAATATTAAAATTATATTAGGTCCAAAACCAAAAAAACTAAAGTTTTCGGATCATTAAAAAAATTAAAATATATGGTATTGTCCTCAAATTCCATTTTTCTGGAAATTTTAAATGTCCCCCAATTTTTCTCTGTTTTTTATGAAAAACCACTGTTATTTGTAAGTTATTTTATGTTTTGTACCCTATAACTGGGTACTTTAGATATTTATTTATGTAAAAAAATCAAATACTTTAGTAGGTGGATTTTTTTAAACAACATTTTATCAATACTTATTAACAATTTAAAACTGTTCAGAAAATATTAAAACAAAAGTAATAGATAAATTAAATAAAATTAAAAAATATTCTCTTTAGGTACTTTTTTATGTAAAAAAATCAAATACTTTAGTATTAAAATAAATCACATGAAATGCAGTTCTTTAAATTAAATAAAAAAGATAAATAATCACTTTAGTATATAAAATAAAATAAAATTACTTAAGAAAATACTTAGTAGCTACAGTACCATGTATTGTTTTTGCATAATTTGCAACAAAACTAATAGGTAAATTAAATAAAATTAAAAAATATACTCTTTGGGTACCTACTTTTTTATGTAACAAAATCAAATACTTTAGTATTAAAATAAATGTAATGTAGTAAGTAGGTACTTCAAATAAAATTTAAAAAAAACCAACCACTTTAGTACCTATGCAAAATAATAAAAAAAACTTAAGATATGGAATAGTAGATATTATTGATAATTTTTGTAATAATCAGAAATTGTATTGGCATTATTTTGGCCTGCAGGTATATATGACCCAGA